>NC_073734.1:646825-970238 GCF_023634155.1 Falco peregrinus | reverse complement strand
GCTTAGGTGTTCTTGACTTCCAAGAAGTCGCGCTGCTGCACGTGCTTTTGCTTTCCAGAGCTGCGGTGCGAAGAGCAAAGTGGCCCTGCAGGCACAGCAGAGACCCAGCGTCCGGCAAAAGCCTTTCTGGATGCAGCCGCCTCTGTGCTGGACATCGACAGCGGAGCTGGGGGAGACACAGGGGCAGGGCCCAAAGCGGCAGAGGTACGGCAGCTCCACAGACGCTGGGGCAACATGTCTCAGGTGGGACAGTAATTTCCCAGGAGGCCAAGCAGCCGCTGGGCCTCCTCCTGGCAGCCGCTCTCTTGTGCCTTTGGGGTTCCTCCTCTCCCCCCAGAGTGGTGCGTGCTAAGGAAAACTGGAAAGGCTGTTTCTGGAATGCACTTCATTAAGTGTGATCTGCTTCATCAAACAAAACATACCTACAAAATACCCACAAAAGGACAGAAAGGAGTAGCTGCCACCTTGAGAGGGCTTTTGCTCAAATCCTACTCCGTCGCAGCTTCATCAAGTCTAGGCTGCGTTGCCTGGACTGTGCAAAATGTGCACGATGCAAAGCAGCATCTCCTCTGTAGAGCTCATACAGCAATTTGGCAGTCAGGCCCTCACTACCCCAGGCTGTCACTTGCCACCCGTTACCTCCCAAGTTTCTGGTTTAGGCACCTCCAGATTTGCCTCCAGGCACCCCCGAGGGCACGGCAGAGTCCCTGGCACGCCTGCCACAACTGACCAGCCTGCCCCAGGAAACCAGGTAGGAAGAGCTCCCCTTGCCTGACCTGAGAGCTCGCTGCAGGGGCTTGGGGCTTTCCCCATCTCATCACGCTGTGGGATGGAAAGGTTTGCAGGCTCCCACCAGGAGAAGGAAAAGTCAAGGAAAAGGAAGAGAAAAGAAGCCTGGGCAGAGGAGAGGGACAGCCAAGCACAAATAAAAAGGAGAAGAGAGGAAGCGATTTTGGGGACCCAAACCTGAGAAAATGCAGGAAGCTGCAGCACGTCAGGAAGGCCAGGTGCGTACCACGCGCTGCTGCCCATCTTTCCCAGCCCTGAACACGGCCCTAAGTCAGCCCAGCTGGCTGGCAAGGGCCGGCGAGGGCTGGTGCTGAGCAGGGTTTGGGATGAGCCCCACGGCAGCTCCCCGGGGGCTCCCCGTCGAGCCCTGCTGCGCGGCACAGGGGCACTGTCAGCATCCCTGCGCACGCACAGCTCCCTAGGGACATCACCCCTGGGGAGAAGGCACCGGAGCCGGCCTCGAGTGGAGGCCAGCAAGAGCTGTCCCTTCTGGGCCATGAGGAATTCCTCGGAAACAGCGTCCCCCAAAGAGGGGGGAACCAAATCCTGCCTCTTCCTGCCTCTGGGGGCTTATCAGAGCTTTCTGACTCTGTCGTTGCAGGTGCCGACTGATTTTCACCGGCTGAACCGCTGTGACTCCTGGGCCCCTGCAGCTGCTGTTGACAATAAAAGAATCTTTTCCCTCTCCTGACTGTGTCTGCCATAGGGTCTTGTGGAGTGGGGAGCGCTTGTGCTGGGGTGGACCCTCGGGGAGGAGATTGGGATGGTCCCTTGCTCCAGCACCCTTTCCAGCGGGCATCGGGGCTGAGCTGAGGGGCTTTAGGAGGAAAAGCAAAGCACAGAGCCACACAGGAGGGGGGGTTGGAAGGGACCCGTGGAGGTCTCTGGGCCAAGCCCTCTGCTCCAGCACGCTCGCCTCGAGCAGGTTGCTGAGAACTGTGTGCCCTTGGCCTTTGAAGATCTCCAAGGACAGAGACTGCACAACCTCCTTGGGCAACCTCTGCCAGCATTTGACCGCCCTGGGGGGAAAAATTTGCCATTTCTATCTCTCCTTTCACTGTACCACATTCCAGAACAGCCATGACATGACCAGCTCAGGCTTGAAACCAAGTGCTGTGGCCAGCCTTCAGGGCCAGCAGGGACCGGGGGCGAGGGGAAGTGTTTTAGGGACGGACCGTGGGGGCCGGAGGGAGGGATTTGAGGGACGGACGCCGAGGAAGGCCTCATCCCTGCAGCGATGGCTCAGGCTCAGGGCAGGGCTCTTCTCTGGGTGCCACGGGGTCGATTGCAAAGGACCAGGCCGCCCCACGCAGGGAGCAGGTGCGTGCCGGGCTGCCAGGGGCCCTGCCTGGCTGTTCCCAGCCCAGCCCCGGCTGGGGCCAGCCCTGCGCTGCAGCCCTGGGGCCGAGGCGCAAGGAGCCGGGCATTGCTGAGGGTGCTGCACCCTGCCGGGCCCCGCCGCCGGCTGCCGGCTGCCCTGGGCTGCCCCTCGCTCTCCCCAGCTCTGCCTGCTGCCAGCGCCGGGGGCACCGCCACGGGGCCTGCCCCCTGCCCACAGCTGCCCTGACCCACAGCTGCAGCTGTACGTGGTGCCCACATCGCACAGCTGGGGCGGGGGGTGGCAGGTCTCTCTGGGGGCAGCCTGGGACTGGGGGCAAAGCCAAGCCCATCCCTCGCTTGTGATCTTTGTCCCCAGGGAGAGCCAGTGCAGACGTGTGCTGCGCTGGGGAGTGTCCCGCGGGGAGGTGACGGCCGACTGCAGAGCAGCACTGAGACCCGCGCGACAGCAACGGCAGCCGGTGGCCGCAGAGCAGCCCAGGGGAGCTGGTTCCCTCGACGGGCCCCAAAGCAGCCTTCCTCAGCCCCTGCTTTTGGTGACATGTGGAGCAGCGCGGGGATGTCTCTCAGGCTTCCAGGCCTGAGGAGGCTTTCCTCCTCAGGGGCACTGTCAGAAATCCTGCTCCCAGGATTAAAGCACCCCTCCCCCCATGGATCCGAGGCTGTGTGTCCAGCCCCCTGGAGCTGGGTACAGGTGCCCTGAGCGGTCTCTCAGGGAGGATGGGGCCACCTGCCTGGTGGCTCTGACACAGAAATGATGAGCTGAAGCCCTGTGGTGGTGGAGGGCTGGCTCAAAGCCTCCGAGTGCCTCAGCCTCTCTGCCCAGGAGCGTTTATCTCAGGCCCTTTTCCAGGGTGTGAAGACGCATGGCGGTGTTGTCCTGGTGCCTCCATCTTGTTCTCTCTTGAAGGTTGTGATACTTGAGGTCAGGGAGCACCTGAAAGCCCTGGCGGAGATCTCCAGGGACTTTGTGTTCCATTTTGTGTTGCCTTAGGGCTACAGTGTGCTGGGGTTTGGTGGCAACAAGGTTATGGTATGCCAGAGGTCAAGCGAGTTAGTGTCAAAGTGTGTTATTGTTATGGACAGAATCTGTGTTTGTTGGCCCTGCGTTCCTGGGGTTATGGCATTTTTATCTTATCTTGTGATCTGTGTGGTGGTTTCTTTTGTGGAGAGTGCCTTTTTCAGCTTTTTTTTCCTTTGTACAGTACGGATGGGTGCCTTTGGTTTGTGTACGAAGTTTCTTCTGGTGGTTTTTCTGCTGTGCTGGTGGATGGTGGTGTTTTTTCTGTCTTGAAACCATCGATACTGGTCTAATAGATCTCCTGCAGGTCAGGCAGTGTCACTTCTGGCGTGGTCTGACTCATTTCTGGTGAGCTGGTGGGTAGGTGTGGAGGACTTGTGGTCCCTCCATGGGGAATGACTGCTAGAGGACTAACAGGCAGATCTGTGGAGGGGTGAGAGGACCGCTGGCCCCTAAGTAGTGACTGTCAGAGGACTCAGTGTACTTGAACTAACGTGGGCTTCCAAATTCGTGGTTATCTGTCCTGCCTTGTGGAAGAGCCATGGGAAGTCACCAGCCACACGGAAGGACAAGGGGGTTCCCAGGGGTACGTGGTTTCTTGGGTTTTGCTTTTGAGTAAGAAAGTCTTATCTCTACATCAGTGCAATGGTGGACAGTCAATTTTGCTGACTTTAGAAAGCAGGGAGCAGCTCTTTTGTGCTGTGCTTCACATGGCTGCCAGGGCAGGGTGAGAAGCAGCAAGAGAATTCCTGCCTGGCACCTTCTCCAGGGGAGCAGCGCTGCACTTTGCTGAGGTGAGCTCTGGTTCTGCATGAGTGCAGAAGATTTTGGTCAATTTTCTCACCACAGAAAGCAGGGAGCAGAACTTTTGTGCTGACTCACATGGCTGCCAGGGCAGGGTGAGAAGCAGCAAGAGAATTCCTTTCTGGCATGTTCTCCAGGGGGGCAGGGCTGCACGTTCCCAAGATGATTTTTATTGGCTCTTAACGACTGCAACTCTGAAGGGTCAATGTTCTCACCACAGAAAGCAGGGAGCAGCACTTTTCTGCTGTGCCTCACATGGCTGCCCGGGCAGGGTGAGAAGCAGCAAGAGAATTCCTGCCTGACACCTTCTCCAGGGGAGCAGCGCTGCACTTTGCTGAGGTCAGCTCTGGTTCTGCATGAGTGCAAAATGCTTGGGTCAAATTTCTTACCACTGAAAGCAGGGAGCAGAGCTCTTGTGCTGTGCCTCACGTGGCTGCCAGGGCAGGGTGAGAAGCAGCAAGAGAATTCCTGCCTGGCACCTTCTCCAGGGGAGCTGTGCTGCACTTTCCCAAGATATATTTTTTCTTTTGGCTCTGCATGAGTGCAAAAACTTTGGGTCCATTTCCTCATCACAGAAAGCAGGGAGAAGAACTTTTGTGCTGTTCCTCACATGGCTGCAAGTGCAGGGTAGAGAACAGCAAGAGAATTTTTTCCTGGTACCTTCTTTATGGGAGGAGTGCTGTACTTTCCCAAGGTGATTTTTTGGGCTTTTAACCATTGCAACTCTGAAGGATCAATTTTATCACCACAGGAAGCAGAGATCAGAACTTTTGTGCTGTGCCTCACATGGCTGCCAGGGCAGGGTGAGAAGCAGCAAGAGAATTCCTGCCTGGCATCTTCTCCAGGTAAGCAGCGCTGCGCTTTAAGGTGATTATTTTTTTTCTGTGCATGATTGCCAATGAGAAGAGGTCAGTTTTCTCACCACAGGAAGCAGGGAGCAGAACTTTTGTGCTGTGCCTCACATGGCTGCCAGGGCAGGGCGAGAAGCAGCAAGAGAATTCCTGCCTGGCACCTTCTCCAGGGGAGCTGTGCTGCACTTTCCCAAGATATATTTTTTTCTTTTGGCTCTACAGGAGTGCACAAACTTTGGTTCCATTTTCTCACCACAGAAAGCAGGGAGCAGAACTTTTGTGCTGTGCCTCGCATGGCTGCCAGGGCAGGGTGAGAACAGCAAGAAAATTTTGTCCTGGTACCTTCTTTATGGGAGGAGTGCTGCACTTTCCCAAGGTGCCTTTTTTGGGCTCTTAACGGTTGCAGCTTTGAAGGGTCAGTTTTGCTCACCACAGGAAGCAGGGAGCAGAACTTTTGTGCTGTGCCTCACATGGCTGCCAGGGCAGGGTGAGAAGCAGCAAGAGAATTCCTGCCTGGCACCTTCTCCAGGGGGACAGTGCAGCACTTTGCCAAGGTGACTCTTTGGGGCTCTGCATGATTGGCAATGTAAAGGCGTCCAGTTTCTCACCACAGAGAGAAGGGTGCCAAACTTTTCTGCTGTGCCTGACGTGGCTGCAAGGACATGGTGAGAAGATCCCAGGTAGGAATTCTCTTGCTGTTTCCCACCGTGCCCTGGCAGCCATGAGAGGAACAGCACAAAAGTTCTGCTCCATGCATTCTGTTCTGAGAAATTTGACCTCTCATACTTGGAATCATTCACAGAACAAAAAAATCACCTTGGGAAGGCGCAGCGCTGCTCCCCTGGAGAAGATGCTAGGAAGGAATTGTTTTGCTGTTTCTCACCGTGCTCTGGCAGCCATGTGAGGTACAGCACAATATTTCTGCTCCCTGCTTTCTGTGGTGAGAAAACAGACCCCTCACATTTGAAATCATGCAGAGCCAAAAAACCTCACCTTGGCAAAGTGCAGCGCTGCTCCCCTGGAGAAGGTGCCAGGCAGGAATTCTCTTGCTGCTTCTCACCCTGCCCTGGCAGCCATGTGAGGCACAGCACAAAAGCAGAGCAGTACGTAATAGTAGGTACTGGAGTAAAGGGAGCGTGGGGGAGGAGGCTGGAGCTTGGCACCCTGCTCTGGCACATGTGGGTTTCCTGAGACACGTCAGGAATTGTACCCCAGCCCTGGGTATATTTCCTCATTGCTTTTCTGAGGTGATGGTAGCTGTTGTGTCCTGGCGCAGCTGGTTCCCCTGCCCAGGGTTGGGGCGTTCATGCTCTGAACCCACAGTCGAGGTGCCCGAGGCGTCTGTGCCCTGAGCCTGGAGCAGAGGGGCAGTTGCAGTCTGTCCTTAATTTCTGGGGGGGGTGAAGGGCTCTCTGAGGTGGGGAAGATGGAGCTCCCCGTGCAGCAGCCAGGGGTGGTGGCTGGAGGTGGGCTGTGTTGCGGTTGCTGTTTTGTCCTGCCCCCGCAGGAGAATGTGGCTGCTTTCTTAGTTCTGCTGCTTTCCTCCTAATGCAGGAGGCTGGTCCCTGCAGGCTCCAGGGAAGTGGGGCTGTGGAAGTGCCTAACTCTGGGGCTAGAGGGTAGGGGAAGCTGCTGGACTGGTATGGGGGCATGCAGACTGGAAGCCCTCTGGAAATAACTGGTGTGGGCATGATGAGCAGGATTAGTTTCAAGTGAAGTGAAATTATAGTTAGAAAATTGAAACAAATAATCCAGTTACTCTCAAGACCCAGTAATAAAGCACTGATACCCAGATTAGTGTTGTATCATCCCCATTAGATTTCTCTCTTAACGAATAGTTATTTCTGGCTTTCAATCCGAGCTCCAGCTGCAGCATGCCCTTGTGTCCGTAGGACCGTGCTGTTCTCTCATGTTCCCGGCAAGGACAAAAGGAAATGGCAACCCTGTTGTTCCCTGAAACTATGAAGGGCCTGGTACCGTGAACATGCGCAATGCTGTAGCTGTTTCGGGAGTAATGAGCTGAAAGTATTGCCTCGTTTGCAGGATGTGGGTCAAACTTGAGGGGAAGGGAATGGTGGTCTTTGCATAGAATGGTGTCTAGCTGTGTACAGCAAGTCCACATGAAGAAAAATGATGTGGAACAGGAGGAAGCAGGAGGGGGTAGGATCTGTGATTTTTTACTTATTGTCAGGATGTAAAATAATTTTAGGGTAGAGCTGGGTTTGAGGCCACTGGTCTTTCAAGTCCCAGAAAAAAAAAGAGGTGGGGACATCCATCTGTTCCTTGGTCCAGTTAGCCAGAAAGGGAGGGGAAACGATTTCTCGTCCAAAGTAGTGCTTAGTAAATGCTGTACATACTCACCTTTGACTTTTGTCGGTGCTTGAGACCCACTTTCTGGGGGTGTTTTCTTTCCCTTTCTTGCACACCCACTTTTTGAGAGACAGATGGGGAGGTTGTCAGCAGGCTGGTGATAGAAGAAGGATGGCCCATGGACCTGTCAAGCCGTGCTGCCTGCAGGATAAGGATGCTTGAGAGGAACTGCCATTAGGATAGCCTGAAGTGGCCAAGCTGTCACATCTGTTGTATTTCTATTTGAGCTAATTGCTCATGCGACTTTAATGGTTTCATGCTTTTATTTCTGCTGCTACAGCTTTTCATGCCTGTAGGGAGCCTAGAGTTTGGGTGTTAGTAAGTGAAAAATAAGGCCCTCATTCTCCATGGAGAAAGGCTCTTGGGCATGGTAATTTCATGCCTGGAAGGAGTCATATTTGCTGGATAAGTTTTGTAACCTAACCAAATTAGCTTTGAGAAACCATAGTTGTTAATCAGAGTATTGAACTCTATGGTCCCTTAGTTAAAAACATCACCAAGCTCCTTGCACAAAGGATGGGCGTTTGGTTTGCAAAGTAGGAGAGCAGTCTGATTTTGATGCTTGGGGCAGCAGCGATCCCTGGGTTTAAGGTTGTTCATAATAGTCTGAGCACTTAGTAGGGTCAGGCACAAAGTCACATCGGGTCAGCTGTTTTTGCAAAATGAAGCAGTGAAGTGACATTGTTCCCACCAAAAAACTTTTAAAGAGTAATAAAGGACAGTTTGGGTATTAATAGAGATTTGGATAATAATTCCAGCAAATAGTTCCAAAATACATGGAAGAGGGGGAGAAGATGAGAAGTGGCAGCAGTCTTTGATGTGTGTTTGTGGCTTGTGGGACTGCGCCCACAGCAAAAGGCTGTTTTGGAGTGTTTGTTCTGGGCTTTTACTTCTATCAGTCTTAACTCTGCCACTGAAATAGGGTCTAGTTATGAAACAGGGTGGGGATGCCGGCTGCCCTCCAGTTATGAAGGAGCCACAGCCCGGAGACACAGCTGTCTCCTTTGGGTCTGCCATGGAAGGGGATGCTGGGTTTTCCAAGTCCCGTTGCTGTTCCTTGCAGGTCAGCTGAGGCATGGCCACTGGAAAGCCCCGCTGGTTCACGGGGTCCTCCAGGATGGCTGGTAGATTCCCGAGCCAAGTGGTAGTGCCTCGTAAGCCGAAGCTAGCCAGAGGGACAGAGAAGCCTGCAACTGTAAGTACCTGCTGCGGCCAGGTAGGAGCTGTGTAAGGCTGGAAACTGCCCCCGCGTCCTTCCTCTACCTGCCCCTCCTGTTGTCTGGCAGCACTGTGAAGCTGGACACCACCTCCCCGTCTCTCTGCTGCCATGCTTCTGTCGGAGGTGGTGACCATGGTGCGCTAGGGGATGGACTGTGTGCTGCTTCAGGGGAAGTCCAGAGTTGTGTCTGGATGTGCCACTGGAGCCATTTAAATGAACGTGCCGGGCATTGCACCGGAATAGCTGAAGCGTGAGCGTGTGCTTCTCTCCGCCCCCTTTGTGTGGGCAGTAACGTTTTGTCACCTCGGGATGCTTGCCAGCGCTGCTCTGACCATACCTGCCCTCCAGGCAGCTGGGCACGTGGTGGGCTGCTCAAACTCTGCTTGAAGGTTTCGAGAGGTATGGCTGGTCCCAGATGGAACAGGTTCCAAAACAGCTGTTCTGTCCCGTATCCTGTGTGGAGCACAGATCCAGCGCTGCAGACAGCAGCGGAGTCAGGGCAATTCCTCCTCCCCATCCTCAGACAGCCCTTTGCTGACCAGAGCTCACTTGGCTGAAGATGACCTGGTGCTGAAGCTCTGTCGAGGAGATACCTTTGCATACTTCTGTGGAGGGGTCTCGGAGGCCCAAACAGAGAAAACAAGTGCTAATTCAAAAGAGATAACTAAAACTTGGAGCCATTCCTCTCCACCTCAGTCTTGGCACAACACTGATTTTCTGCTTTCCTGACTCACCCAGCAGTGACATCTCCACATGTGTGGTGGTTGTGAGCGTTGTGCAAGGGTGGAGTTAAGGGATTTCTGGTAACTCCTCCCAACCTTTTTCAAAGGTCACTGGCTCACTCCGGCCAAACTGGAAAGGAAACAAATGCCCGAAGAGCAAAACCCCCAACATGTCACATCAAATCACGAAGGAGAAGCTAACGGGACAAAGCTACTTGTTTGGAGCATGTGTATTGCACTCTCTATCATTAATTTACTAATGGTAAATATTTCAACAGGTAATTATGGGACTTCCAGGACTATCCTAGCGGCTATGATCACAAATTATTCATCGGTGGCTCTTGAAGGAGAAAAGCCTTTCTGAATAAAGGCAGTTCTGTAGCTCTTGCTGGTGTTTTGCATTTCAGCTGACTCCCTCTGCCCTCCTGAAGGAGATGTCTCTTACCACCAAGCAGAGGCTGGCCAGCACTCGGGAGATGCGGCGACCCCAGATTATCCAGATTCTAGACATGAGCGAAGCCTCCCATCGTAAGGTAGCCTTTTCTTGCCCTTTTCCTTGCTGTTTGATGTGACGTTTGAAGAGAGCGCGTGCTTGTGACAGGCTTGCCTCCAGCTTATCTAAATGCCTTGGTGACTAAGTCCTGTTGTTGTTTCAGACTGCTGCTGGTGTGGAGTTCCTTCTGCTGGGGGAAAGGTAAAACATTTTTCCCCAGTGAGATGTTGAAGTCCTGACCTGCGCTAAGCCCATATAAACAACCTCTGTTGAAGTTGGTGGCTTTTGCTGGAGGTGAGCTACTGCGGCTAAAGCATGATACTGGGGGAAGGCTGGGGCGGGCCACAAGGATGCAAGCTTGCAATTTCCCACCTTCCTGCTGAAATAGCCAGCCCTTGGTTTGGTGTAGTCTCTGTCGAACACTTGGGGTCATAGGATGCCCTCAGTGGTGGCAGCGTTGGCCTTTGAGGGCTGAGGGCCTACGGTAACTACTCAAGGTGTAGCTAAAGCAATTGCATGAATGCTTTGGGTTGGAACAACGAGTGGGACCCGTACAGGGTGTTAGATTTTTCAGGCTGCCAGGTACACAGGGGAATGGCCCTGGGCAGAGGGGAGTGGGTGTGCTTTATCTGGATCAATGTTTATTTACACGTGTGTTTAAAGCTGCTTTTCTTACAGATCTGCTTAGTATAACACACGTTCCAAAGGGGTAGATGACTGAGGTAGGCTGTTGAGTGGAAAACTGCCAGCGAGAGACCTGTAGCAAATTGGTTAAGGATTGCCCTAGACAGCGCGTGAGGTTGGGAACGCCTCGGACGAGCGCACACAGAACTGGCCGTGTGCTGTGGCCGCTGGCTTCAGCACGACCCTGACTCCTGTGGAGAAGCAGGAGACGTGCCTGTGTCTTGTGAGTGTGAAGAGTTCAGCTGGAAGGGGGGAGGCAGAGCAGGGAGGAGTTTTCTCAAAGTAACGCCTCGGCGCTGTAAGCATTTGCTGTTTCTGTATGTTTTCAGACCTGCTTCTGTAGTGGTATTAAAGAAAATGGCAATAATAGAATATAATGAAGCATCCATTGAAAGCTCGTGGGAAAAGGAGATGCCAAGTCCAGCTTTACTCAGATTGCCCAGTGATGCTGGGAAAGTACCTGGAACTTACCACCTCATCTGTCGCTTTCTTAACGGCGGTGTTCCTTTCTGGCCTGTCTTCTCTTCTTCCTGGTTTCTGGGCTGTGTGTCAAAAAAGAGATTTGAGGATGTGTTGGGCTCGGTCTCTGTGTCTCAATGTAAAGATGATCCCCAAATTGTTTCCCATGGGGTCTCCTGTAAATTCTTGGCTTTCCCTTGCTCCACGAGTGCTTACAGCTCTTGCAGTGAGTGCTCTGGAGCTGTGTGACCGTGTTAGCCCAGGGCTCTGCCGGAGGTAAGTGCTGCCTTGCCTGTTGGAGAAGGCGACCCGGAGAAACACCTGCCAAAAGAGCTGCTCGCTTGAGCCTGCTCTAGTGTGGCCCAGAAACTTTTGATCTGCTCAGAACACAGGTGGGTGAGCTTCTGTTCCCCTAGCGTGAGCTGGGCAGGCGTACTCACCAAGGGACTGTCCTTCACTGGAGGCCAGTGTTGTATTCTCTCACCGATGAGTCTTTCTCCCCGCGGCTGAATCTCTCTGCTCTCTTTTGCATCTCCAGTTCTCGGCAGTTGCCCTGGAACAGAGCTTGTTCCGGCCTTTCCCATCAGAGGTGGTATTTCAGAGCTACGTCCCCGATGAGGTCTATGAAGTGCCACTGATTCTGAGGAACGTGGACAAGGTAAGTGCTGGGATGTGGAAGTTTAACCCTGTGCTGGAACTGGAGAGCAGTGTCATCCGTGCGGTGCACAGCACAGCCAGTCGCCTGCTGCAGCACAGCGCATCCAGAATAAAACGTCTCACCGCCTTTATTTTGCAAGACGGTGGAAATCTTGCCATGCTGAGGTTTCTCCCCCTGGTTTTGGCTGTGTGTTGGTGGTACCTAGCTGAAAGGAGCTTTTCTGGTCAGCACCTTTCCCCGTGGAAGCCCTGCACGGGTGGGAATGTTGGGGGCTGTACAGTTCTTCCCTGCCCTCGTGCTTTCCCTCGAGTGTGCACCGCGTCCTGGTGGCTCCGTGGTTAATCTCAGTTTCCACAGGGCCCCTCTGCCTCTGGGTGAGCTGCACAGAGAGCTGAACGGGCTGTCAGAGCTCGGGGTGGGGTCTTCTCCACTTTATGCTGGAGTAAGTTATAATTAGTGGTAACAGCGCTTCAGGAAAGGTGTTTTGAAACAGCAGTGGAAGCAGGCTGATTTAGCAGCAGCAGCGGGAGGCCTTTAGGTGCCCCTTCAGGCTCCTGCTAAGCTTAATTGGGTTCTGCTCAGGTTTTCCTGAGACAAGGTGATGCTCTGCTTCCCCTTTGGAGAGCCACGGCCTGTTTGGAGTAAAGTGCCCTCAAAGGTCTCCACCTTTACTTGAAAAGAACGATCATTTTGAGACTTCCCAAGAAAGTTGAGAATGGAAAAGTTGAAAAATGTCAGCAGTTTTGTTCCACTGTCAGGAGGGAAATTGGGACCTTTTGAACTTCAGCTGGGGAAACGTTTGCTGGAATGAGGCATGTGCCAAGGGCAAGCTGGTGGGAAAAGGCAGGAGGGAGGAAAGGAGCTGAGCTTGGTGTTCTCTCCCTGCGCACTTTCATACACGCAGGGGTTTCTCTTGATACATAGCAGTAAGTGCACGGGCAGTAGAGACAGGTCAGAAAGAGGGGTGTAATTAAGGATACTCTTCTGTAATGAAGAAGAAGGGGTATGCCTGAGGGCAGGGTGGGATGGGAAGATGGAAGTGTGCACAAGAGACGGTGAATTCGCCTCCTTTCCAAATTTCCCTGTTGGGGAGGGCAAACAGGTGGACAACAAAAAAAAGCTGTCGAGGCATATTGCAGGTGGAAGAACAGCAAGTCCAAGTATCTCCTGAGATAACAGGTTGTGACAGGGATATGGGTGAAAATGGAAGACCCTTTGGCAAGGAAGGATGCGGGTGTGCTCCCTCAGTTATTCCGGGAGAGTACTGCACCATTCCTGGTCTGGCATTTAACTTGGGAACATTGATAAGATGCAGCATGTGTGCCTGCACCCGGGGGATGCCACTGGTGTGATCTGCGCTGAATTTTGGGCAGTCTTTGCTGTAGGTATCCTCGTCCCTGATTAAAATGTGCCTCAGTCCTCACTTTCTCTCTTCCTACTCTCTGCTTCATTCCCACTGAGTCTTTGGCTTCACCTGCTCCATTATCCATGCAGCACTTCAAAATGTTTATCTTTGCCAAGTACCAGCCAACAGGCAAACAGTTAATTTGCTCTATTCATGCTTCCTCAAGTGGAAAAGATCATCTTCATTAACATTTCTGCCATTCCCAGTAAATGATAATAAACTTGTACTGTGTAAAGCTGCACCTTGGGATTTACGTGCCCTGTGAAGGGGGAGGCAATGTGTGAACTGTGGTTTTTTTCCCCAAACAGTGTAGTTTTGAAGCTAGTTAGAGCTCAACCACTGGAGAGCATGGGTGTAAAAGTGAGATAAGCTCCAGGAAAATCTTTGGTATGTTTTAAATACAGAAAGACAGAGAGGATAATCCTGCGAGGGTGTTATATTCTGAATTGGTTGGCTTTTGGCGATGTCCTGGAGAAAAGCAACGTTGTGCTCCGTCTCAAGTTTTTCGTGCCAGTTTCCCACATTCCTCTGAATCATACTGAGTTACACTGCATGGTAGCCTGAAGTTGTCTGCCCCATAAAAATCCAGCTGACAGCAAAATATATTCCGCATAGAGGCTCTGTAATCATGCAACTACAGAAGTGCTGTACTATATACTTCCTGCTCTTACCTGTGTTGTAAAATTGCTTTTCTATTTTCAGGCTGTTCCTCAGCACCCTCAGATGTTCTGGGTGGCTTTTGCTGAAGGTCTGAGCCACACGTGCTCCCCTTCTAAGGGACATGGTGACCAAAATGCTTGTCTGCACTGTGAAGTTGGCTCCTGGAACTCGCTGCCCCAGGACATTGCTGGGTTCCAAGGGCGTTTGGAGAGTTCAGGACTGCCTTGGCCACGGGTTACCAGGCTCGGGTGGGTGGTGCAGAGTGAGCCTCCATTTTTTCCAAGCCTCATGTGGGGTTGTTGTTGATCCGTGAAGCTGCCCACCAGTCCAAATCACCTGCTTCAGACTTTGAGATTTGGCGCTCAGGGGTTGCTCTCTATGTGCTAGGAAAATGCCTGTGTGCTGTCTGTGTGCTGGTGGTGCCCCAGAGGGCAGAACCGTGCAGCAGGGTGCCTGCAGGGACTGCTGGGGGTGGGCAGGGGTCCCCAGGGATCTGGCTTGCCTGCGCTGGCAGCTGCCTGGCTACAGTCACAGGCAGCAGGAGCCTCCGGAGAGCAGAGGTTGGCTTTTAATAATGAAACCACCACCAGGCAGTGCCAGTCATGTATCTCGGGGCAGAAAATGCCTTTGAAGCCCCTAGTTGATAGGCACAGCCTGGGGGGTCGCCTGGCTTTCCATCACTTGGCCAGGTTGCTGGCTCTCATCCTCTGCATCAGCCTTTCCTTGTAGCATATTGTGCTTCTCCCTTGCTTCTTTCCAGCTCCCTTTGGATTTTCCCAGCCATCTCTCTGTTTCTGGGGTTGTCTCTTTGTCTTCCTGTGTTTCCTCCTTTTGCTCTTCATTTGCTGCTTTTATTCCCAGTAAGGCCACAGTATCTGTGGTCCCCTCTTGCTGGTCTGCCTACATGACTGTAGCACCGCAGCTTGACTGCCCCGCTCAAACCCAGCACGTTAAAGTGAATTTCTTCTTTCCGCCAGGATTAACACGTACTGTTTGGCGTTCAGATAATACATGCCCCTTCTAGGGGCATGTCTGCCTGGATGTGTACGGGCAGAAGCCAGCAGATTCTCTGGGCTTATTGAATACACGGGTGACTTGATTCAGATATTATACCGCCGTGCTGCTGGTGTCTTCCCTGCTTGGCCCTTCCTTCATCGCCCTGCTGCCTCTGGCCTCGAGCTGTTTTGCCCAGGCAGAAGGGATTAATGTTCACTCTTATGTGTTACGTGCATGTACCTCCAGAGCTAAAAGTGCTTTGTGAAGGTGGTATCACCAGGCCTCTTCTCCTCCTGTTTCCACAAGCTGCAAGATCATACTTTCCTCTCTTTTCTGCAGGTTCCTGGGCTGGTGAAGGTCATCTTGGAGAGCTCACCTTATTTCAAGCTGATCAGCCACCATGCTGTGTGCCGCAAGGTACTGCCTGGCATGCTTGCGACTTTCCGCATCGTTTTCTCCCCTGATGAGAACAAGGTGAGACTGGAGGTCCCGAGAGGTGTGTGCCTTCAGTGGGAGGTGAACCTGCGGGGCTGGGTTCAGAACAGGGCATCTGCTGTGGGTTTTGAGGCACTGTCCTGGTTTCGGTGGCATTGCACTGGATCTGCAGCTGGGGGAAACTTTTCCTGTGGTGAAGATGATGCTGTCATAGGCTGGAGGCTCTTCTATGCTTCAGACTGTGATTATCCTTTGGTGCTGGAACGTTTAATGCCATGTCTGTTGGCTTCAGGGATAAGAGTGCACTGTGTGGTGGGGTGGCCTCTCATGGTGTTGGTTTCTAGTATCTGACTATTGCTGCATAATTACGGGTTTGCTCTGATAATTATAAATACAAAAGCCTGTTTGCATAAATACAAACCTGTTGTTTGGAGGACCCAAAGCTGAGCCTGATCAGAGTGAGGACCACCACCTTTGAAAACTGGAGTTGCTTCTTGAATGCATATCGTGTTGGCCGCAGTAGTGAGACGGCGGAACGTTCTGTCTGAAGCCGGCACTTTTCTTGCACACCGGTCATAGCCCATGCCGTGCTGCGAGGTTTGCTCTAGGCTGTGGTCAGGCAGCCTGCAGCTGGTCACATCCTGGCTGGCAGCAGCATGCGATGCCACCGCAGCAGGGACTGACGAGCTGTGCGTTCCCTCCCTGTGCTTTCCTGGGCGTTTTCAGGGGAAGGCGCACGTGGGACAGTAGGGAAATGGCAGGGAGGGGTGCTGGTAAGGTGTTTAGCCATCGCACCTCTCTACTCGATGTTAGGGGCTTAATTATGATGGAAAACGCTAGGGGAATGGCTAGATCCAGAGAGCTTTCCCCTTTCCCATCTGGCAACCAGTTCCCTGCCTCACCCTGGGCTGGAGCGAAGGTGATGCTTTTTCATACCCTCTGTGTTCCAGCCTTGCCGCTGTGCTGCCCCTGAGGATACTTGCCCGCCTGTGCTCCAGCTGTGATTCTAGGGGAGAAGATGCGCTGTGCTCGTGGCAGGGAGCCAGCCTGGCCCAGACACGCTGAGCTCCAGATGTCTTTAACCAGCAGGAGGCTGGTGTGCTGCAGAGGACTGAGGCATCTGGAGCGCACACAGGAGTGAAGGGGCAGGTAGCATCTGCAGGCAGAGTGTTAGCCTGGAGCCTTTGGGCAGTCACGCTGGTGTGGCTGTGCCTGCGTGCATGGGGCTGTGGTTGCTGTGTCAGCTGGCACCTATTCCCTGCCCCGTGTGCCATGCTTTTGCTCGGAGGTTGGAACATCGGTGCTGTGGCCCTGGCAAGTCTGGCACTGTGCCGTGATGTGAAGGGGCGGCGGTGTTACCTGGAGGCTTGTTAACGCAAAAGGGTTTAGTACCTGGCATGGAAGGGAGGAAGCCCTGCAGGGGAACACAGACAGACAGGCTGACTCTTTACACCAGCACTCTGCTGCCTCTTGGCACAGTTCTTTGCGTGACTTTGTGGGTGATGCAAGGTGAGGGGGTCGCTCTGAGCCAGCTGGTGTTTCTGTGCCAGGCCAGAGGTGCAGGCTCTCTTTGGGCACAGCTGTTCTCTCATCTTCTGTTTGCTGCTTAGATGTAGTTGAACACCCTGTCCTATCCTCAAACAGCATGGCTGTAGCAAACTAGAGAGGAAATGCCCTGTGGTGCCTGGCTCCCCATGCTTGTGAAATGATCTGTTGCTTTGCGGAGGGACTGAGAAATTGTTTTACGTCATTCGTATGGAAGGTTAAAATGATGTTGGCTTAGGGCAGTTCTCCATACTGCCCAAGTGACATAAGAGCTTAATCTCACCGAGGTAGGCTTTGCAGGGGACACTGCTTCCTTTAAAATGTGATTGACTAGTATTCATGAGCATTCATTTTTGGGATGGAAGTAAATCGGTTCCCATGAAGGGCAAAGAGCTGCTCTTCAACTACAGAGAAGCAGCAGAGCAACACATGAACATCACCCCAAATAGAAGTAGGGTGAGGTAACTCCCAGGAACACTCATGTCCAGTACTTTGTCCCTTGTCTTGCCCTTGAACTGGTGAGTGTGTGGCATTAGGGAGCTGTGCCAGCGAGGTCCTCTGCACAGCTTGAGCGACACCCTGGCGGTTTCTGCCGACCTGGGTTTTGTGCTCCTTGCAGGGCATTGGGAGAGGGATGTGGGCTGCTTGGTGAGGAGCACATGGGGACTCTACAGCAGAACCAGAATGTTGTATAAATCGAACTTTTTGTCTCGTACTTGATGGAGTGTGAGTCAGGAAAGTGCCGGAGTGCTGTCGCTCAGCTAGAAATGCATCAGTAGCATGGTCAGGATGTGCAGAGCACCTTGAAAAGCCCTTAGCCAAGAGGCAGGCTTTGGGAGATGGTTCTGTAAAGCCACCTGTGTTGGGCTTGCAGTTGCTTGCCTGCAGAGTATCTGTGTGTTAGTTGTGGAAGGCTCAGGAGTGCTGCCTTTGAATAACTCCTACATCTCTGATACTGCATGATCCACAGGGACTGTGGGTAACCCAGTGAAGTGGGGTCTGGGTCTTCCTGATGAGGAGCCGGTTTGTGTCATTCTCTTGCTTTGAATCTGTTCTTCCCTGGAGTAAGTCTGACTTCAGTGAAGTCACTCCTGATTGAAAGGAGTAAAATTGTGCCTCAGCCCTAAGTAATAGGGCCATGTGAGTTGTTAGTGGCTGAAATGCCACGTAGCCCTTTCTTGGAAAATGAGCAGTTTCCTACTGTCTCGCAGTCATTTGGGAATGTGCCACGTGGTCAGACTGTCAGAAAAGGAATAGCTGACGCGCCTCTTGGTTTATTGGCACTTGCGTTATAAATGAACTGCTAATTTTTCTGCTGGGCAACATTTCCAGTTTGTTACTCTTGCTGCTTCTGATTTGCACGTTTCTGTTTTATGGCTCCATTGTACAGCGTGGGTGTTCTCGTGCCAGCCCCTGTTCCCGTGTGTTCTTGCGTCATGGTCTGACGGCCTCTGCTGAACTGGAAACCATTGTGGCACTGACCGGCAGATAAACAACAGACAGAAATACTTCCATTTGTGCGTCCTTCAGGCTTATTAGTAGTTTATTGTAAAGGAAGAAGGAAGCAAGAAGCACATAAAAACATAGCAGAGCTTATTCTGTGTTGTCCTCTTGCTCTTTTCACTGTAGCAGTGCACTGTTTTCAGGCAGTGCAAGTTCAGGCTGTGAGGTTTGTGAAATTCATTGCTGATGCTCAGTGGAGACTGAATTAATGCACATTGATTACTCTGAAATATGACAGGACGGTGAGTTATTGCATGACTGAAATGAAGTCCTTTAAAATTCAGCCCAGCCCTGCTAGATGTTTTGTTGTGCACAGAAGCTATTCCAAGAATACTTTTAAGATGACTCTTGTGAGGAGGAAAGGGGCAGAAGACCAAGGCAAATGGCGCGGCGCCACAGGAACCTGAAGCCAAGTGACTCATTTCAAAGACTCCTGCGAAGCGGCGGCTGAGGGGGGCAGGCGCAGGGGCACCCCCTCTGCTGCGAACGGATCTTCATCCTCTGGTCTCTCCTCTGTTGTCACGGCCCTTATTTTCCAGCCTTTTTTTATATCAGGGTTTCAGCAGGAGCTTTCCCTGCTTGGCTTGCTGTGTTACCTCATGCTACAAGGATCTTTTCTTTGCAAGTTGGCTGCTGCAAGGAATTCAGTGAAGCATTTGGGATAGGTTATGCAGGGAAACTGACATCTGAGTTTGGGGTTCTGGGCAGTTAGGCTTGATATTGCTGCGACAGTAATTACTGTTAGCCTGAGTTTACAAAGAGCCTGAAACAACACCCAAGACGAGCAGCTGCTTCAGTCTCAGTGGGTGCCAGTTCAGACGCCAGTGGTGATACCTGGAAGGCCAGAGCTTGTAATTTACTGCTTGTCACAGGGGAGCACGAGAAGGGGAGCCATCGTACAACTGTCTGTATCTTCCGTGAAACTGAGAGGGGAGTTGTATGCAGGATGAAGTCGTATTTTCATGAAAACCTATAGCCTGAAGCTGTGTCTAAACACAGCAAACTTTAAAGCATAGATGGGATGCAACCCCTCTGTCATCCAGGCACGTTTATTTAGAAACCTGGTCTTAAACAGTCTGCTAAGGGTTTGCAGTTGCGAAGCAGAACAACATTTTGAACTGGTCTCAACTGTGCCCCTAGGCTGCAAGCAAGTGCGTAGCAGGGTTAGTGCCCTGGTAACACGAGGCAGTGCTGAAGTAGAGACTTTGCAACCTGTTGCCCCCAAGGGAGGGCAATTCAGCTTTCAAAAGCTTAAGGGACCATGGGTTCACAGTGGCACAAACAGCCAGCTTCTGCCTAGCACCCCTCTTGCCTTGGGTTTCCCCCTGTTTGGGCTGGCGCTGCATTCAGCCTGGTGCAAGGTCCCACGTTGGTGGGGTGGTAGAGCGTGGCTGAAGGGTCAGCCCGCTCTGAAGTGCTGAGTCAAGCCTTGCACGGGATGCCATGTCCCACGGTGTCCCTGGAGAGGGGGCTTGGAGCATAATGTGCATCTGCATGAATGGCGAGAGGCATCTTTCTCTCTCAAGGTCGTGGTTGTCTCTGTGAAACCAAATCCTTGTTGCTTTAGCCTTGCCCTCAGGTCCCTGGAGAAATCCCTTGTGCATTGCTGTGCAGGTGGTCCCAGCGCCCCTCACCAGCAACGGAGCTGGGAAGGCTGCCTGTGCTTGCTTTTGGGGGGGATTTATTTCTTGGGCTCTTAATTGCATTGCTGTTGATCCATTTGCTCCTTAGCAATGACAACACCTTGACAATTACTTCCTTTTACTTGCTCCAAGTAGCTCCAGTTGTTGAAGTTCCTTTTTTCTTTATCCTCCTGCTGATCTGAACTTGCATCCTCCTCTGCCTACCTGGCACCTGGAAGAGGGAGCTAAGTAAATATGGCATGCCAAGACTTAATAAGGCAGGTAGCTTTCAATTGGCTTTGCAATGCCTTTGTTACAGTAGTGTGGCCAAAAGAACAACAACAACAAAAGCAAATAACATTCTTCATTTGCTAATGAGTTTCTGAGGATCGAAACAGTGCAGGACGTGAAGTAGCCAGATAATAGGTGCTTTAAATTCATATGGGCTGCCCATAGCTTTTATTTTAGAGGGCTTAGGCTGCAAGATTGAGTACAAAATTGCTAACTCAGAACGACTTGCTGAAGATGAAACGCTTTCCTGAAATGCGGTATTAAATCATGCAGGTTGCTTGCTGCAGTTCCCTTCCTAGTATTTTACCTTCCAAATAGGAAAAGCAAAAGCCCTTCTGCAGTTTCTAGGGTGAATATTTGAGATGTCTAGAAAAGGAGATTATTCTTTTTGTCTTGGATGGGGCAGCATCTGTATTGACAAGCTTAAACCCCAGCTGAGCAGGTGGTAGGCGAGGTGCTGGGTGGTGGGTGAGGCGCTGGCTGTCAGCGCTTGCGTTAGAGCAATAGGTGCGTGTCTGTGCCTGGGCTGGCTGCCTTAGGGCCCTTCCAGGAGGGGATGGGGACAGGAGCAGGAAATCCCAGCTGTGGGGGAGTCTGGATCGGTTCTGCTGAAGGGAGTTTGCTGCTGTATGCAATTCCTAAATCATTAAAATCCTAAAGCGCTTGCTGCTTCAACAGTGATAAAAATATCAAATTTTAATTAAAAGCACTGAGGAAAAAATCAGGGCAGCCAGTGAGTGACGAGAAGCAGAGTTTTTATCAGCTCATCCATAAGAGCGCTGCTGGGGGTAATGGCTCCTGGCCCTATGGCAGCAGATTTACCACTGATTTCAGTGGGGGCAAGGTGATAGTTCCAGCGCAGCGATGCCACGCCATACATCTGGAGACTGCTCTGCTCATCTCTACAGTAACATGGTTTTGGTAATTTGATTTGCCTTCCTGCTGCTAAACGCCAGACAGCCGGGGCGCGGGGGGGATTGCCTGGCTCTGTTCTGCAGAAGGCAGTGGCTGGGACTGCACAGCCGGCTTTGCTCTGGTGGGGTGTCTGAGTGTCCCCCGTGTGCAGCTCCCGATGCCGCCTGCCTGGGGTGGGTGTGCTAACCAGGCACGCCGTCACTTACTCCTCTAGAACAGACCTTACAGAGGGGTGTGATTACGGCATCAGCCAGAGCTGTCTCCTGTGCCCCCTGAGGCTGGGTGAGATGTAAAGGGAAACGGAGTTCAGACACAGGAAGAACTAACACCCTTTAATTCTAGCGCAGAGGTGGCATAGGCTGCTGAGGGCAGGGGTGGAACTGTTAGCGCTTTTAGGTACTTGTGAAACCTCTCGCAAAAACAGTTTGGGTCTGGAGCTGAGCCAGCTCTGGTGTGGGGAGATGGATCAGGTGGCTTTTGAAGGGTGCGTGTCCCCAGCCTTGGCCCTATAACGCTGTGAGAAGGGGCAGGAAATACAGCCGTACCCTGCACTGCCCTGACGCTGCCGCAATTACCGTGTCCAGCTTGTGAAGTATTTCACCGAAGACTGACCATTGACTATGCATGTGGTGAAGTCCTTTTGAAAGTGTACCTGAGCATCCCCTGCCAAGCTTCAACGAGGTCGCCGCGTTGCTGGCACTGGAGTTAGTGCTGTGGCACAGCTGGGTTCTCAGTGGTGCTTCCAATAGTCTGCAGTGGCGATCGAAGCAGGTTGCGTTAGTGCTGTGATCCCTTGCGTGAAGAGACTGTTCTGGTGTCTCAGAATCAAAGCATCAGATAATTGTGGTGCTTCCAGCTTGCTGCAAAAGCAGGTGAATCAATGGGGTTGTTTCTCCTTTGCAAGTTAACGACCCTGTGCAAGTCATGCTACTGGAATGAAAGCTCATGAAGGTAAAAAGTACTGTTGCGTTACTGAATGATACTGCTACAGCCATAGAAAACAGCAGCTTTCCTTCTGCCGTGGGGAAAGTACTAAAAGCATTGTGCTGAGATTGTTTCTTTCCCCGCAGGATTATTTCCACGAGCTCATCTGCATCACAGAAAGGGGAGAAGTTTGTTGTGCCTCTCCGAGCTATAGGTGCCCGAGCTATCCTGGACTTCCCCGACCAGGTGAACTTCTCAGCCTGTCCAGTCAAGTACAGCACCCAGAAAACACTGCTGGTTCGCAACATCGGTAACGGGGCGGCCCGCTACTGCATCAGCCCTCAGAGGTAGGGAGCTCATCTCTTTTTGTGCAAAACACTGTTGTGTGATAATACAGTTGGTAAACAGCGACAAAAAGGAGCCAGAGCGTGTGAGCTGCTGTACTGCTGCCGTGGCTGGAAATGGGCAGGGCACGTGGGGTTTGCTGTTGATTATAGTGTTTGAAGCATGGCGCAGCCTCTGCTAAAACTCTGCAAGCTGCAGAGTGGAGTTTTATAGTGCAACGGTGTCTTCAGTGCACAGTCGTGCAAGACTGATTCTGTTAGATTGAACGAGCAAATGTAGGAAGGCAGCTGGACTGCCCTCGGGCTGTGTAAGATCCTGCGTGGCAGACGACAGCTCTAGGAGCTCAGTTCCTGAAGACCAAAGGCAGTGTTAAGAAATGGGCAAGCTCTGAGCTGGTGGAAGAGACATTTAAGAATTTATCATCAGCTTTACCAGCAGTTTGTCTATAGTAGCAAGTGCAATCAGAGATGATAGATCAAAGCAACTGGTATTGAGACCCTGACAAAAACCCTGTGGGGTCCAGAACCTGGTTTTCCAGTAGGTTTGATCTGGTCCCTGGGATCCACTATTCTTCATTAGAATGAGCTCTTAAGTGGAGATGAACTGGCAGCGGCTTCAAACCTGCACTTTAGCCCCAAAGCAGAATGCCGATGGGCGCACAGGCAAAAGGTGCAGCAAATGCCTGGCGCGTGGGTTGGGAGCCTTTTCTAGAGCTTTGTCTCTCTCAGATCTCCTGGAAAGTGCTCTAGCATGCTGTAGTAGCTACCAGCAACCCCCTTGATCTTCAGTACCTTCTGAAGTGGTTATGTGGCCCTATTGACCCAATATACCCATTCCCTGGGAGGCCACAAGCACGTGGCATTTCGGCAGTCTCCTGGTCAAGCGCCTGATGTGTGCTGTGTCGTGGACAGCCTGTACTGTTCCTCTTGGTCTGAGAAGACAGTCACTGGTTTTCCAGTTTGCTGAACTGGAGAGGGTAATGCGTTTTGGAAACTGCACCTGCAAGGAAACCACTTCAGCTGGCTGGTAGTTAGCTCCGTGTTGCTTGGTCCCAGAGGTTTTGGTGTAGGAGCTGAGGTCCAGAATGCAGCAAAGACGTGCCGTCTGCCTTAGTGCACCTGAGTTGCTTCGGTTTCTTCCCCAGGAAAACAGGGGTCAAGAGAAGGCTCTTTGCTCTTTCTCCTGGGAAATGCGAAGGTCCAAGAGGCTTCTACCAAAGCCTGGCAAGGCTGTTGAAGCAGGCTTCCAGGATGCTGTTCAAGCAGGCTGCTTCTTTTCACTGTGGAAATACATAGGCAGGAACTTGTAAATCCCTGTACAGCTTCCCTCTGGGATTTCCAGATCTACTTGTCACCACCAAAACAAGTACCCAGTCGTGTGTAGCATCTCTTGGCAATGTCCTTGCCAACTGTTCTATCGCGTGATACGGCGTACGTTGAATCCTGCTTGATCTGGATTTTATGCTGAACTTCACCAATTGAATGTTTCAGTCCTGACTTGCAACAAAGGGATGGGAAGCGTTACGAAAGCTTTATTTCAAACTACACAAGAAAGTACAATTCTGAATAACTGGATTGCGTGTGCGCAGAGATCAAAAGCTGGTAAGATTTCCCATGTCAGCCAAAGGCATCAGTCATCTCTTCCATTTCGTTATGAACTTTTGAAAGCCAGTCTGAAATTTCAAACTGATGATCTTTGAATATAAGCAGCGTTTTATTCTAATTAGGTCGCCCCCACTTTCATTCAGATTTCTTTTTTAAATACTCTGAGGTTCCTGTCTTTCTGCTCTTTTATTTTTTTTTGCTTTAAGTGTTCAGCGAAATGTCATAATGAATTCCTCATTGGGAACTTTCTTAAAGGTTGAGTTCCTCTAATGCCTGTCTGTCTACCATCTGCCTATATATATGCACAGATGTATAAGAAATAATATGAGAAATTTGGGGAACACGTGAAATGGAATTGGGCTGCTGGAGAAGATAAAATCCTAGAATAACTTTGGAAGAGACCTCTGGAGATCATGTGAGCAAACACAGTGCTCAAAGCAAGACCAGTGTCTAAGTTTGATCAGGTGTGCACTCAACACGAAAAGTAAGACCAAGTGATACCAGCCTTCGTCTTTCCTTCTCAAGGCTGTGCAAAGCCTTGAGATCCCAGCATCTCCCTGTATGTGCTGTGCTCCAGCCCCTAAGCTCCTCTTCTGTAGAAAGGCTTTCGTGCCCACCAGCCTGCACTGCCAGGGATTCTTCCATCCCAAATACAGGTTTTTGCATTTTCCATCCCTCGGCTGCATGCGGTTCTGCTGTGTCCCCTGAATAGCAGCCCAGCCCTCCAGTATCTCGACTGTACTCCCCCAAGCTTGTATCCTCCACTCAAAATCCGAGTGCTCCCCACTCTTGACCAGGTCACCACGTCCCCTTGCAGCCTGGGAGCAGAACAACCACGTTCTCCCTGTGCGATGAGGCCATGGTGTGCCAGGAGTGGTTTCTCCAGCCAGTGCTGGGGACTGCGCTGGGTGACACTGGGTTCCCTGCTGCTTGTGCTGTGAGAAGTTGCTCAGGTGCCTGCCCCGAGGTCCCGGGTGAGCTCAGTGGCTCCAGCAGCCCCAGCAGAAAAGAACTGGCCTCCCAGCTGGCATGACAAGTTGGCTGGAGAGTCTCACCAATACACTGCTCCACAGGCGAGTAGGTCATTAGCTGTTAATTGTCTTTGAACAACTCTACTTACAGAGGCTTTCGCGGGAGAGACCGTTTTCCTCCTCATGTCAGGGGATTAATTTCCCTGCGTTAGAGGCTGTGACCAAGGCTGCATCATTATTAACGACAGGGGAAGTTTTTAGTTTAATGTCATTGCATTCTTTTGAATGACTCCCGTAATGATTGTTCAGCATCACAAACACTTAAACCTGTGCTTTGGACATTAATGCGTGATGTTTCCTGTCCTGGAGAGCTTAATGTGTAGATACGAGACGCAGTATTTAAGAGTTATGGCATAGGTGGTAGGAGTGCCAGCCTTACAGACTTACATTCAGGACTGTTTTAGTCTCTTCCTATTTAGTGGAGAACTGAAGCAGCTTTAGTGTGTGCTTAACTTTTGCTGAGTACGGATGTAGTGTTGTGTTAAAGCCAACATCAATATCACATAATAGTTTTGTGTGCCGCTATGTGTAAGCATGCGTGCACGTGAGAGGGGGAGGAGGCTTAGTGGAGTAGAAGGGAAAGAGAGATCAAAGTTTGTGGACCATC
The DNA here is from genome assembly GCF_023634155.1 of Falco peregrinus. NCBI lineage: Eukaryota > Metazoa > Chordata > Aves > Falconiformes > Falconidae > Falco > Falco peregrinus. The sequence continues at coordinate 944,947 of NC_073734.1, read as the reverse complement.
AGCTGGCCTCTGTGTCCTTCATTCTCTCTCTGCACAACTGAGACTTCTTAGTTGCTGCAACTTCTGTCTTCTGGCCTGGGCGAATTCAGGCTCTTGCCCCTTTGCAAGGCAGCCGCAGGCGCCACAGTTTCCTAGTCCAATGCGCTGCTCGTATCACTTCTCTCTGCCTCCTTTCTCAAAATTCCCTTGGCATCAAGTGTAACCTACCAGCTTTCACCTTCAGTGCATTTTTCAGCCCATCTCCAATGCTAACCTTTCCTCTCGGTCAGTACTGCGAGCTCTGCTCTTGCAGCGGGTCACTTCATAAGGACATTCCTTGCCTCTTACAACTTTATCTAAGGACTTGTGTGGTGTATTTTACTCCACGGCAGAGCTCTCAAATGAATCCACGGGGCCAATTCAGCATCCTTCTGCTGTTGCTTGTTCAGAACTCTCCCTTGCCGTGGTATCTACCAGAAAACATGGACACGTTTTGACTCCTCTTTCGTAAAGGGTGTGTGTGTGTGTGTGTGTGGGAACCCTGACACCAAAGCACTCCCCATTATGCAGCTTGGCTCTGTGCCTGTCCTCCCCCTGCATGTCCATACCCAGCTGTTCACTGCATAGTGTAGTAATAAAAAAAAATAACAATAGTATAAATATAAAAAGTCTTTTCCTGCCGTTCTCATTGTTAAGGCTGGTTAGTGAGTTTCTTCTCCACGGCATTCACGGAGATAAATGTCATTCCAGTACATTTCAGTTGAAAATGGTGCCTGGAAGCAGATCTCAGTGCAGCACTGCCTTTTCCTGACGTTACACTGTGCTGTGCTGTGCTATGGGTTAGAGAGGATCTGTCTGAGAAGGTCCATTTAGGAATGTCCCATCAAGCTCTGGAAGCTCAGGAAATGATCCTACATGGCACAGTGCCAGGAGCCGCCTTGCATCCCTCCCTGCAGTACCCATTATACTACATGGAGGTGTGGGGCTGGAGAGTTACCATGGGATGTACAGGGATGTGACAACAGAGCCTACGTGCAGGGAAAGAGGGAAAGAGAGAGCTTGTGAGATGCTGGCTCTGTGCAGGATTTTTTCAGTATGGAGATGGAGTCTTGGATGCTTTGACCTAACAGACTGTGTTTACTGGAGTGGTTACAGTGCTCGACTTTGGCTTTTATACCATTACCAAAAAATTACGTATGCCAAGATTAAGTGATCTTTGGGGTTTTTTTCCTGCAATAGGTCTTAGTTGACAGAGGGGGCAATTCAATCACCAGTAATTTTACTGTCGGTCTTGGGGTTGGAGGCAGCTTTTAATGAAATCAATTCTCAAACTCAGATGATTTTATAATGCAAATTAAGGCACCAGAGGAGTAAAGGGGTTTTGGTTGTAGAAGAGAAACATACCACGGGACGAAGTATGTTGCAGCCTCGTTGCACGCTGCACTGACTAAACGTATGGTTCCAGGAGGAAAGGCAGCGCGGTAGTCGGGAAAGCCTGAGCCACAGAACTGTCAGCGTTGTTCACTTGTCAGTTGGTTGCTAAATTGTCAGGAGTATTTTGCCCGTGGTATCCTCATGGGATTTAACTTTTGCCCAGCTTGGGGAGCTGATGCCTGGTGAAAGCAAGCAAGATGTAAACGCCAAGACAGATCACAATGAAATTGCTTACTAATCTGGTGTTGTTCCCTTTCTGAAGGGCAATTACGGGCAAGATCTCAGCAGGTTCTGCTGGGAAGGTCTCCCTCAGATTGGTGCGGCTAGATGAGTTTATACAAGCTGGGGATTGCAAGGCACCGTTGGGAGATCTGGACCTGTGAAAGTTTAGATGTTGTACATCAAAGCAAACGTACAAATGGACGTAGTTGAAAAGCATGTCAGAAGAAGAGCTATTAATAAACCTCCAAACCTTATCTTTCCTGTTTTGTCAGGAGCAGTAGTTATTCATTACAAGGGTAGATCTAACAGGACAAGAATTACCGTAAAGAACAGCTCACAATTAATGGCTAAAAGGCCAAAGTTTAGCCTGCCAGCTTCATCTGTTGGCAGTGGTTTTCATGTGGCTATTAGTGTGTCAGGGACGTTTCCTTAGCATCTCTTATCTGTAGGCTGCAGGGAACAGCTTAGTGATGTGGACTGAAGTTCAGAGTTCAGGTGAAGCACGGACCTTACATCCCTCTGGGTCTTGGAGAAGCAGGTCTACGTGAGGGATACCAAGCTCCTGCTACATCAGGAACCAAGTTGTCCTGTGGGTACAGCGTGGGGTGGGAGGCAGGAGGTGCGGTGTCTGACTTGTGCTCTGTTTCTCAGTCCTGAGAATGAGTCCTGACCTCGGTGGGATCCTCTTCTCTGGTAATTTGAAGATGTGAAGGTATCTACTTTCTCAGGCATCCCCTGAAGTCATCCTCAGGAGTGTCATTCCCATCCCAGCTATCTGAGGGCAGGGGTATGCAGACATGGGGATGGAGTAGGAAGGGCATGGGATGGGAGGTAGTGCTGAAGTGTGGCCCTTAACCGGCAGCTTTTCTGTTCTGGCAATGTTTCTGGTAAAAACAACAAACTAAAAGAGGTGGGGGGGAATTTTTCTGTGCCTTTCCCACAGCAGGCAGTGATCCCCGCCAAGCACCAGCAGAGCCCTGCCCAGTATAACCAGGCACAACCCCCAGCGCAGGTGCAGGGCCATGTAGAGCAGCCCGGTTCTGAGGCTGGCGGCGCCTTGGCTTTCCTCCTCCCTCTCAAAAGCCTCAGGTCCAGCACGTGAACATTGCGGGCCCAATGCTTCCCCATTAGTCACTGGCGATGTTCTTGCTAGTCGTGATGGGAGCAGGTCAGGCCCCCAATTGCATCAGTGTCTCCTTAATGAGCAGGAACTCCAGCAGTTTCATCAGCTGTCACTGCTTCCATGAGCGAAGCGAAGCTTGCGCATGGCTCCATTTTTTCTCATTATTTCTGTGGGCTGCACTCCCCAATCACTGTAAAACTCTGCAGAAAATATTTTTAAGGTGACAAATTGACCACCAGCAAAGCACTAAATCCAATAACTTTTGCTTTCTAAGTGAGGCTGTACAAGAGCCACAAAGCCCAGCTGCTGTTATGCAGAAACACGTTGCATCTGACTTTTCCCTGAGCATTAAAGGACTGAATTATGTGTCTGTCAGCTGAGAGCTGTTTACCTGGCGACAAATCATAATTGCTCTTGTTAAATCTAAAGTACACCGGCACATTTTCATACTATTTCCCACACATTGCACAGAATTTCTCTAGTAGGCCAAGCAAACAGTTACCAAGCCTGGATTACAACCCAGAGCCCCAGACTGCATTGCTTGTGAATACGCAGAAAACCTCCTGTTGAAGGTGCCTTGATATGCTCCTGCTAGCGGTGCTTCATTTAGCTAGAGATTTAATTGTTCAGGCTGTAAATGGGATACTCCTTTTGTGTCTTGTTTTCTTGTTTCTGTATCACTCTAACCTGCCTTTGCACTCGTACAGATTTTTCTTTGCTTAGAACAGCTTTCATTGAAATGCTGATAAAATGTGCCCTTTCTGAGGCAAAACCAGGATGCTTTCAAGGTAAAAAAAAAAAAAAAAAAGAAAGATAGATTAATTCTGCCATTAAAGTCTAATTATTCTCCGGTCATTCAAGAATAAACTTCTGTTCTCCCTGTCTGATTTCCAGGCTGTAATCTCACTGGGGCAGGTATTGCCTTGACATTTGCATCTCTTGAGGTTTATAGGTGGCAGGAAAAGACGGATTCCTGAGGAACTCAGTGTCAAGTTGTGCATGCAAATAACTCTTGCCATCTCCGTGCCCTTCAAAAACCCTCCTCCGATCGTATCGCTAGCAGTCAGACTCTTGAGCCTTGCTGCAGAAAACTGGATGCAGGGTATGGGGGAGACGAGGTCATTTTATCGCTTAGGATCTTCTGAGGGCTGGAGCTCTTCAGGAGTTGGGTCGGTGGCTCAGTTCCTGGCCCTGTATGTTCTCTTTTTCTGCTGCTGACTGTGGTTTCTTGGCCCCTTGCTAATACAGGTGAGCTGGAGTGAGCTGGACGGCAGAAGGAACGTAGTCCCCAAAGGTCCCACAATAATCCTGATGTGCCTCTCCGTGTTGCAGCCCTTTCTCTGTTGATCCCTCTGCTGGGACTCTTGGGATTGGCGATGCCATGCAAGTAACGGTGGACTTCCACCCAGAGAAGACTGGTGATTATTCCAGGCCCCTGACAGTTCACTATGACACAGGTAAGGTCTGGGCACTGCATGGTGCCCAGTCTCTGCGTCCTTCAAAACAGAGACCTTTCAAAGCAGAAAAATGTTAAGCTTGCTTTGCAGACTACTTCTAAAACCTTTTCTTTCAAAACCTCTGTATGTTTCGGTGCTTAAGTGAGCAGGTAAGGGGCAAAGGCTGCGTGTGCCCTCGTTCTGTGTGGCTGTGTGCCGGTCTCTCCCTGGGGGATGCTGGTGTCGGCTGGGTGCTCTCCACCCAGCACCCCCCATGACTGCCATCTGCCATCATTCCCTGTTGTCCCGGTCACCTTAATTGCCTCTCCAGGTGTATCTCCCCTGTCCCGGCTTTGCCTCAAAGAAAAGTGACAAATAGTTGGTGTTTAGGGGGCTTTTAAAGTGCATCCCCTCAAGCAGGAATGAGGTTTTTTGGAATCGGGTTTTGCTGGGAGTTGCTGAGTCGGAGGCGGGAGGAACCTTGATTCTCCGTTACGGTGTGCATATGCACGTGTGAAGCTTCATTCCTTGGCGGTGCTATGTTTGAAGCGCGACGTGGGAATGCGTGCCTCTGTCAGACTCGCTCCAATGCCGCTGTCTCTTACACATCTGTCCCCTGCACTGCTTCTACGTTGTTTTGCCGCAGAGCCTTGTTCTTTCTTTTTGCCTTCTCCCACAGCTCACGACATCAGGACTAATGCAGCCAGGACTTGAGGGCTCTTGGGATTTGGCAGGAAGAGCTCGCTGCCTCCCGAGATAGGTGTAACATTTATATTAGGCTAGGAGAAGCTGAGGTCAGGCCACAGAAACACCATCAGCTTTACGCTTCACTGAAGAGTAAGCGGGGAATATCTTTAGGAAAAGGCGCCATGTTAGAATGCTTCTGTCGGCCTTGGCTCAGCAGGGGTATGTTGTGGTGCCGAACGAGGCGCTTCCTCAGTTGCGTGAAGGCACTTGGCGTGTGTTTCCTCTCGCCTGAGAGGGAGGTTTGGTTTGTCCCTGTTCCTCAGCGTTGGTCCTTGGAAGTGTGGTGTCCTAACCGAGGGGATACTGTGTGCTGCTTTAGCCCGGCAAAGAGCATTTTAGTTGTCTTGGGTTTGTGGAAGTTACAAATGCTCCTGTATCTTCCAAACACTTATGTAGCCTCACGACTTATTTCAGCTTTGTCTAATGTTTTCCAGTTATTGACATATTCACGGAGAATGGTTGATGCTCACTCAGAGGAGCTTATTGTTTTGGGTAACAGTTTCTAGGACGGGTGACTGAAATATCAGCTAGGGAAGCACAAAAACGTGCCTTATTTGTATGCCTATACAGAATCTATAGGATAAAATTCAGAGGGCTAGAATTTCTCTGGGGCAGATGAGCAGTGACAGTGGAGATTAGGGCCGTAGGGTTTATACTTTGTGACGGAACAGAGTGAGCGAATAATTAGGGCCAGGATCTTCGTGGCTTGCTTTGAAAAACCTGAGAGTCTTGTTCTTACTGAAACAGCTGGTTCCCCCATAGTCAATCTTTGCAAAAGTCATTTGTGTGGGTAGGCCACGGGGATAAACTCTCTGCTGGCTCCGAGATGGGTGTTTTCCCAGGAACACGTGCAGCTCCCTGGGAGATGAACCCAGGATTTCATTCCTGCCTGCCAGTACAATGTTGCAGTTATTTTGAAATAAACTACGAATTGCGAAGGAGAGCAAGGGGATAATGAAGGGATTATCTCTCTAGCTTTGAAGCGTACAGGTAAGTGAAAGGCTGCTGAGATGAATTGCTAAAGTGAAGCAGAAACGTGTAATCAATCAGTCTTTTGAGGTGTGGTGCAGAGTTTATTGCAGGAGTAGTGCAGAGCACCAGACAGCGTTCCCTGACCTCGCGTGGCGAGCCCTGGCTAATGTGTCCGGCACCACGGCAGGCTCCCTGTGACGCGCGTACAGAAAGCAGCCGGGTTGCTCTTTCAGAGCCACCAACGGAGTGTTTATTAAGAAACAGAAGTGCTAAGAGCAAAACAGCAGTTTAAGGTGTTGGGAGGCGTTTCCCTCGCTTGGCTGTGTATCAGTACTGACTTGCTCGCAGGCAGCAGTCGTTCTCAATGGATCACACCCTTCTTAGGGTGACTTACGCAGGATCAGGTGAACGTTGCTTAAATTTCTGCTGAAGCTGGGTCAGATCTGTCCCTAGCATTGCTTAAGCAAGCATGGAGCTCTTCCATGTGAACAAGTCACAATTTTTCCCTTAGCGTATGATTTGGTTGATTTAAATTGTGTGTCTTTTGGGCTGGTTAGGAGCACAGGTACTGTCCCCTGGATAGACTGTGTGTGTGGTGGCGGTTCTGTTGCTCCAAATTTATGGATGAGTGTGGAGAAAATGTTTGCTGCTATGAGCGTAATGATTTACAATGAAAACTTGTCCTTCAGTGCTTTACATGCCTAAACTCCTCCTTTTCGCCTGTGTACATGTGTCTGGGTGTGAAAAATCCCAGCTCGTACTGAAATGAGGGTGACTTGGGATGTTCTGGGCTCCAGCATATCCCTGTCCAGCACCTTAACATCAGATTATGGTACTTGAAAGGGTTTCTGAAACCTGCGTGCGAAGCACTCGTACAGCTTTGGAAAAGGTTTCAATACCACTGAAAGTCCTGTCGGTCACTTGGCCTTTCCCAGATGACGTTCAGCCCACCCTGTGTGGACCGTGTGGATGTGGGAAAATAAGTTTATGGAGGTAAGTCCTAGTCTCAACCAATCCAGTATTCATGAAGTTTTGATATTCTTTCAGCTGTCAAGTCCTGCTCATGTGAGATGATGCCCAAGCTGCTTGCACTGAGTGCTGCTGATTGTACACCAAACCCAGCTTGCTGCAGTAACATTTATTGCAACCTGGCAGCGTAGCACCAGCTTGGTGTGGGAAGGTGAGCTTTGCTCAGGGACACGTGGCTGAGGAGATGCATGACGGGTTCCCAGAGGTGTGCCAGAGGTGCAAAGCAAATCCACCAGTCCAATGCCATCCAAAACAATAACGTCTACGGCAGGTGCTCCATGCAGGTGAAGAAGGCTGCCAGAGACAGGAGGTGCCGGCGAGATGCTTGGAGTTGTGGAAGGAGAATTGCTTCTCTACTCAGAGCTCCCTAAATGCTGACTCACATTAGGCTCCTGTCTCCAACGAGTACTAGTATAGTATGATGAGTGGTCTTCAAGGTGTAGGACCAGATCCTGTGCCTGTATGTGGGTGCCTCCAGTGCCCACTGGCCCTTGTGGCAAGGTGCTACAACACGCTTCTAGCCCAGGGGATCTGTGGTGCGGTATTGAAATTCCTCTGTGCAGTTTTTCCCCATCGGTTGCTGCATCCCTTGGCATCTCTTTGTCAGCACAGAAAACTTCAGTAATTAGCAAAGCACCACTGAGCTTGTGCGTGGCCGACGGACGCTATGTATTGAGATGCTTTTATTGCTGTCAGTAATAAAAGTAGTGATGCGGATGGCTCTCTTTCAGTAGCTCTGTGAGTCTAATGCAGAAGCAAAAGCCTGGGGCAGGATCTCACCCTCTTTGAGGGGGGAGATCAGAACCCATACCCATAGGAGTATTTTAGGAGACAGCACACCCAAGAGGAGGCAGCCCTCAAGCAGAACTGCCTATTCCATTACTCTTCTGTCTCCCCTTGGTTCAGAGCCCCAAAAAGCGGTTTCCCCAGAAGAGAGGTAACGTGTGTGGCTCAGGAGTAGTTCTCGGTGGTTTTAGTCCTGCTGGAAGCCTCCAGCCTTGTGCTAAAAGCCTGCTGAGGAACCGTCTAGGTGTTTGGCAGATGAATACCCTGTTTTCCCTCAACTTCCCACACAGCTTGCAGGAGGGCTGACAGCTGCTGAGCAGGAGCTGTGCTAAAGCAAATCTTGGCTTGTTTGCTGTGGATGGCAGACCCAGGCTCAGAGCATCCTTTGTGGTTCTGCACGCCCAGGGCACAGATGGGGGAGTTCAGCCTCGGCTCCTCAATTGCTTACTTCAAGGGCAGGTAGAAAGTGCGAGCAGGGTCTGATTCTGGCTCCGTGGTTGTTAATCAGAGTGAGTTTTCCTGCGCTGGCTCAGTTCCTGTCCCCGTAGGAAGTGGGTGAAGTCATGTCTCCCCTCCTGAGCCCTGGGCAGCAAAACTTGCTCTGTGCCAGATTCAGGTTATTCCTATATGGCAGGAGAGAGCAGCTAAACAGACTTCTTCAGTGCAGCACGCTGGGAGCTGGAGACAATGTGGAGCAGAGCTTGCCTTGCCCTGGGTCAGGGAGGGGTCTGGCTGCCTTGTTCCCCCGCCGCTGAGCTTTGCTGCCTGGCCCTGGAAGCAGGGGGTCCCCAGCACCGTTTCCTCCCCATTGCTGCTTGCTAGGCGTGGGGCAAATGCCAGCAGCCTCGTAGAATCATAGAATGATGGAGGTTGGAAAAGACCTTGAAGATGACCAAGTCCAACTTAACCCCGGATTGCCAAGCCCACCACTAAACTGTGTCCCGAAGCACCACATCTGTGTGTTTGTCAAACGCGTCAGGGGTGGTGATTCCAGCCTGCAGCGTGGAGAAGCAAGCCCTGCCGGAGCCGTCTCCTCCCTGGCAGGCTCCCGCCAGCCCCCCAGTCCCGAAGGCTGGCCAGCAGCTGCTGCTTAGGCTGCCCGCACGCGGGGGGCTGCTGCAGGGGGGTTTGGTACTGAGCACCGGAGAGCTACTGGGATGTGTGGTTTGGGTTGGTCAGTAAGCGTGATGAGCTGGCCTCAGATCTTCCCCTTCCTCTAAGCCAGCACCAACACTTGCACGATAGACAAGATCTCCTTAGGGCAACGTAAGCATAAAAAATAATAACAAAAGAATTTCTTGGGTAGATCTGGAAGAACTGGCTGGGGATCACTGTATTTAGTGCGGCAGCAATGCTCAGGGTGGCAGGGGATGTCAGAAGAGGATCTGGGTCTTCTGCCCTACGCAGGACGGCCTGAGCCACTGCCCTGAGGTGCCTCTGCCCTTCTCGGTCTAACCACAGGCAGCTTCTCTGTGCTGCAGCAGCCTCTGGAGCTGTGAATGATAACCGCCAGCTTGAGAAAGCACCGAGGTTTCATCACAAATGGGGGAAAATGAGGCATGAGATCACAGGAAAAATCAAGGCATATGAAACACGATTAATTAGGGAGCTGATGTGGAGCTCTTCAGTCACCTGTGGCACGACAGAGAGTTTGGTGTGGTGTGTTAGAGCCATTTGGGTTTGGTGAAGATGACGGTAACTACAGAACCGGGTGTGCTCGGCTGGCAGCAGGGCAAGCACAGCCTGTGCATCTCGGCCGCGGTGGGAAACTGTGGTAGGGGCTGCATCGCGTTGCAAATGGGCCGAGGGGAATTGTCAGGGGCGCTGCTGACTGCTCAGCTCCTGCACAGATCAGCATGGGGTTCCCAGCCGGGAATGTCGGTGTGTTGGGGTGCTGAATCCCTTTCTTCAGCTGAAATTGATGCTGGGCTTAGCTGGATCAGCTTACGTTGGTAAATGAGGCCACCTCTGCAAGGGCTTGGCGGTGTGTTAGTGGCCACTGTACACACGCAGGAAGCTCATTAAATCCCAGCCCTACGTGTTTATTGATGTTTGAGGCTGAACACCTGTGGGCATCTCAGCTACTCGCAAGAGTAAAACATTACCTTGCTGTGATATTAGTCTGTGGTTTTGTGTAGACTTTGGAGAAGACAACCACCTCTGCATGCCTCTCTTCTCTTTCCTTTAAGAACCCCCTTTCTACCGAAGGTCCTGTCATCTTGCCAGGCTGGCACTGCCATCAGTAGCTTCCAGGAACTTGTTTGAAAACAAAATGAAAATCCTATTGGCTTAGCCTCTAGATCAAGCCTTTGTCTTTTCTCTCTGCAAACCCACGGATGGATGTGGATAGGCAGCAGGGTTTAGCTGAAGTTCAGCCCTTGCTGTGTTGCGTTTCACGTTCCTGAGATCACTCAGATTGCTGAGCCCTTGCGGTTTGTACTGACTCCAGCCAGAGCAGAGGAGGCTCAGGACTTGCCAAAAGTCTCAGTTTTGGCTGTTTTGTTCATCCCCAGAAGCAGACTTCCATGTGACGCCGCCTATCCCATTCTTAGCCTGTGAAGGATATCTGGAGAATGTAGTTTTCATCTCTTTGCAGGGCATCCTGGACTGCAGCTTGTCTCTTCTATCATCAGTGGAAATCACTAGTATGTTCTTAGGTGCCATGAACCCTGGATGCGTTTTGGGGCAGAACTGACCATTCATTAGTCTCCTTTCCTGGTGGATCAATCAGCGTTTGCTGAGAAGCAGAAGAGTAGCTTGAAGGGTGATTGATATATGAAGTGGCGTATTAAGCATGTCTTTGCCAGGCAATCAGAATGAAGGTTCCTGCCCTGTTTTTCCCCATGGGCCAAAAGCAATGTTTCAGTGATCAGCAACCCCAGCGTATCATGGCTGTAGTACCAATAATGATTATATATAGCCCACGGCATCCTGGATATGCGGCAGCGCTGTCTTGTGTTATCCAACAGTTTCATTGTCCTTTCAGTCCATTCTGCGAGGCTCCGTCACACTGGGCAGCACAAAGGCTCTGTGCTGGCTCCCAGATATTCCTGCGCTGGAGTATTTCATCCTGTAAGAAAGCCAACAGCCCTTCCTAAGCACAGTGCGGAGGAGGTAATGGGGAATCCTTTGGGTGCTCCATTACAGGAGGATGCACAACAAGGAGCCTGGTGGAAAGCAAGGTGACTCCTAAGTGCAGGAGAGCCGTCTGAAGAGCCCGCGACCTGTCCCGTAGACGCTGTGGCTGGTCATTGCTCTCCATCTGCCTTTTCCTGCCCATCTGTTGTCTCACGGTGGCTTGCAGTGCTCTGGGGTAGCAGATCCTTTCCTTGCGATGGGCTGCATGGGCTCAGAGGGGGCGTTGCTGGGGGCTTTAGCTGTTGACAGCATCAGCTGTGGCAGCAGTGATGATTAGGGTGCCCTGAGCTTTGTTGTAGCCTGGGCAATGGTCCTGTAGAAACCCCTGTGCTGGCAGCAGTTATTTAATGGTGAGGTTTATAAACAAGCTGCTCCTAGGGCTGGAGTAACTAGCACGATGGTTTTAATGATGTCTGAAGGTAGCTCATGAGCACTGCCTCAGAGAAGCACTTAAAAATGACTGTCGCTGCCCTGTGTTTTGCTCTAGTGCTGGAAATACGAGCGTGGGGACTGGCAGGTGGCCTTTGTCAGAGACCCAGCACACTTTGTAGGTGATGCCATTAGCTTCCTGACAGCAAAACAGCTCAGAGCAGCGCTCCTGGCTCTGACCGAGGTAGCTCTGTGGGAGGTGCAGCCAAAAGCATATGGTGGGGAGGGCTGGATCCCGCCGCAGGGGACTCCTCTCGCTTTCCAGAGATCGTTAGCCTGGTGAAGTGACTCCCTTCTCCGGTGGTGAAGTGGTACCAGCAGACCTTTGCATGCTGTTTGAAAAACCAGAATATGCTGGTGATGGTGAGGCAGTTGGGTATCGTGATAGTAGCAGGAGCAAAAGAACTGCTCAAAGGGTCGATGTGGAGGTACAATGACACTTCTGAGTGAAGAGCTCGGCTTTCGTTGCTTGCTTGTATTTTCAGTGAAAAAGCAGCAGGACCTGTCTCTTTTAGAAGAGGTGAGAGCCAGGCGTAGTTTTCTGACAAACTGGGCAAATTAACTTAAACTTGCTTTCCCTGTTACCCAAATATTCTGAACCTGACTGTCATGCACTCCTAAAAAGGTTTAAAATCCAAATTCAGCGATGAGGGAGTTACAGGGATAGAGGGAGAATATTACGGTGAGGACGAAAGGCAGCAGAGTGCTGTTTTGTTTCTCTTCAGTCTAATCCATCTGGCTACCAGCTTCCTAATATTTAGAGCAGTAATCGATGGAGGAAGGTACTGGCTGTTGAATGCTGGGAACGCATTCTTCGTAAAACCTGAAATTTGTTTTGAAATCTTGTTCAAGGGTTTGCTTAATATTCGGAAAGATATTTTAGCTCTTCTGTAAATTCCCTCTCCTCCTGCACAACAGGCCCCCCAGAGGATGACCCAGTGCTGGGTTTCTTACTTTCAGATAGTTAAAAGTTACCATGATGTGCTAAGATACCGGTGGCCATAGCCATGCAGATGGATGCTGGAATAAAACACGGTGGTGTTCCCGCTGTCTCAGAGAGCATCGCTCAGGAGTGCACAGCCCAAAGCACCTGCTCTACTGCTGTGTAAGAAGCCTCTCTTTTAATTTCAAGTTCAGGTGTTGCTTTGTTCAGGTTGCAGAGTGAGCTGTGTCCTGCTGTCTCTGGGAAATACGTCAAAAGCGTGTAAGAATGAGAGAGCTGACAGCCTGTAATAAGATCATCGTGTTGTGTAAGTAACGATAGGGCAGGTACGTCTGGATTCAGTAAATGTGCTTTCATGGCAGCAAAGCGTCCCAAAGCACAGACCCATGGACATTACCCCATCAGGTGAAATACCTAGGGCTACATTGCTGGTACAGTACAGAGATTGTTTTGTTGTTGTTTTTTTCTTTTCCTCCAGACTTATATATTAAACCATCAAGAGTCTTAAATAAATGTCACATCTGATTTGGCACCCAGGCCATGAAGCCTGCAGCTGCCCTGGGCCAACCCTGACAGCTCTGCTGTGTCAGTTTATCTGCCTGGCAGAAAGACCTGCTGCTCCCTCCTGACTCGCTGGCGTCTGCACGCTCTCGTCTGTACCGGGAGGTTTGTGGGTTTACACAGTCAGCACGATGCCAGATCCTTCTCTCTGTGGTAGAAGGTGCTCCGGCAAAGCCCTCCAGCCTTCAGAAGCGTCCTCGGTGCCTGCAGCCGGGAGTGTAAGTGCTCTCCAGGAGAGCAGCGGTAGGGGATGCTTAGCAAAGCGTGTAGAAGCAGGCAGTGCATATGCTTTCTCCCTCGTGGGCCTTGGAGGCAGCATTTTTCTGTGCTGGAGGCTTTATTCATGTCTTTGTTTAATCGCTTCTGATGGTTTTACCTTCCAAGCCTTTGTCCAGTTGCTTTGTGGATTTATAGCGATGAGCGCCTGTAGGCACCTATGGCAGTACGTTCCAAAGGAAGGAATATTCCTTGGAAAAGTACTAGTACTACTTTTCTCTAATTTTGACTAATACCATTTCAGGCCCTCAGGTTCCTGTTTTACAACAAATTGTGACAACTTTTTCCTCGTTCACTTTTTCCCAGGCCATTCATACTTCTACAAACCTACCTATCTCCTGTGTGGTTTCTAGGTTGAGGAATCCTGTTCAGTCTTCGTATAGAAGCTGCTCTGTACTTTGGAGAAGGGCAGAAAGAACGATTAAATTTCAAAGGCTTCAGGTTGGTTTTTAAGATCAGAACTATACCCATTATTTCAAGACCCACCTGGCCATGGGTTTAGACAGGGAGATCATGATAGTTTTCGTGGAGTTCATTTTGCAGTACTTTGTTGTCTCGTAGAGCATTTTTCATGTCATGTTTCCATGAACCCGAGTTGTACATGCTCAAAGCACTGTGCATGTCTCCCATTTCTTGGGTCCTGCTTCCTCTGCTTGCCAACGTACGCCGAGGATTCAGCGGAGGGGGGAGGCAGTGCTTATAAAGCACACCTGCCTCTGTAACGCTTCTGAACCTCAGTTATTTTTCTACGCTAAGTTGTCCGTTCCAGAAAGCAGGCTGTCCAGTCATTGGAGACGTCGCTGTTTCTCTCGCAACATAACTCATCTCTGGCCAAGAATCCCTCCCACTCCTCCTGGGCTCCCTTAAGAGCAGAGAAGTTGAGGTTATACAGGCACGAAGGCTGAACTCTCCATGTGTGGAGGTGAGGGAATGGCTGCAGAGATCTGTTTGAAGGGTGATTCATTCCCAACCTCCCTCCAAGAGAGGGGCTCTCTTTCTCCTGGCACGGCTGTGATTCGCCGCATTGTGTCTGCCTTAGGGTTTAAGGAGTCCGTGTAGGACACCGCCAGCTCTCCCCCGTGCTGTTGCGTGGCCGCCTTGGAAAGGCAGGTCCATCCCCTGGCTGCCTTGCTGTAACCCGTGCAGCGAGGAGAAGGCTCTGCCTCGGCAGGGGGATGCTCTCCAGGGATGGCCGGGTCGCTGCCCTTCTCAGCTGGGGCTGGCTCTGAGGCTTTAAACACGCTCCACAGAAGTGCCATTTCGACGGAGAATGTCTCGTGTTTGTGGTTTGCTTCTCACCTGGAAACCCTCACCTGCAACAGGCAGAGTAGGCTCGGTGCTCAAGTTTGAGATGGTTGACTCCCAGGAGTTGCTTGGTTGGGAAGAATGAAGGTTTGGAAGCTCTGGCAGTGAGGGACGCTTTGGTGGGGGTCTCTTCTGGAGGGTGAAGTGCTGGCGGGTGCTCCAGCAAGACTCCAGGCGTTAATCGGCTGCTGTGTGCAGCCAGGGGCTCTCTCCTCTTCGGTCTGAGGTGGAAAGCAAAGGCGTGCTCGCTCGGGTTGTGGGACAGCTTGGGAATACTCGGTGCAGACTTGCACGCTCAGGCACAGGCACCGACAGGCTCCAGGCAGAAGAAATGGGCTTGCAGGGCTGTGATGGGCAGGTTGGCGTGGGCCGTGCCCCACCAGTCTCGTTCCGACCTGTCTGCACAGACACACAGCAAGTGAGGGTGCTGCTGCTCCAACACAGTGAAGTTCTCATCTGCGTCCCATCCTGCCGTGGGCTGTCACTTTGCTTGCCTCCCTCTTCTGCCTGCATGCCCCAGGCACCTTGGCTTGTTGGCAACAAGGGATCAGGAGAGACACAACCCCGGTGGCGTGCTTGCAGGAGACTCTGGGCGAGCCGTGACCGAGGTGGGACTCCTGAGAGTCACCTGAACGACTCAGATGCAGAATTCCCTGGGACCCGAGTGGGATGGCAACCCAAAGGCCACCTGGGCACATCTGAAAAAGTCCCCCCTGTAGACAGGGTCACCTTGGGGATAAATCTTCACAAGCCCACCCAGAAATAAGGTGCTTAAGGTGGTGTCCAGGACATCCTCGTGCTGTACACATGCAGCTATCAGGCTGTGATAAAGGTATTGATCTGTGGAACTGCTAATACAGCTAAAGGCTGTGACACTTCTGTTCCCTGTGGCTTCCTCTGTTCCTTGTACTCCCATCAGCAAGGGCGATGAGCAAAGTCTCGCTTTTGCTTTGTTCCAGGTGAAGATATTCACACAAGCCTTCATGGAGCCGCTGAAGATGTCAACATCAGGCTAGACAGGAACTCCTTGACAGCTGGGAAGACCTACATCACGCTGTCAAACCACAGATCCGTGGTCATCCACAATCGGAGTAAAGTCATAGCCCACTCCAGTGGAAGGCTTTTGTTAGTCAAGAAGGGGAGGATCAGGAGAACCTGAGGTTCGTTGGGAAGATTCGTTTCAGTAAGACAGGCTGCCCAAGGGTAAAACTAACGTACGGCCTCAGAGGGATGTTGGTGCTTTTTTGAATGGCGTAGGACAAGTAAACCATCCACGACACCAGGGTGTCCCCCCCTGGGCTTCAGGGTAATGGAGCTCAGTGCTTCCCATTCCGGTTCCATCCATGTTCCAGCTCATGTTTTGGGGAGGAAAGGTCGCATTTCCTCGGAGAGCAAATTCCCGTCTGTGGGAGCCCTAAGTCAGTGAGGCCAGGTCCCTGGGCTCGCAGAGGGTCTGTGAGGCTGAGGAAGGTGTCGGCGCTCCTTACCTGGGACTGCGTTGAGCGGTAGCACCTAACAGCTGCAGGCAGCGTACCTGTTGTGATATTCACTGCAGTTTCTTCCCCTCCAGCTTTGATAAGATGGCAACCTTCTTCAGCCTTCTTGTCCAGTAGTGCGCAGGGCAGGGTGCTTTGCTGGCCCCGAACGTTGAGGCCATCCGGCTGTAGGATGCTGAATTGCCTTGCGCTGTCCCGGCTTCCAGCACAACGAGGTATCCCTGCCCCTTCTCCGGGGCTCGGAGAGTTCGGAGGTGGAGGGTTCTGCGGGGAAGGCAGGGCAGCACAGGACTTGGAAGTGCCTTTGGGCGTCAGCACCTGTGTCTTCGTGGTGCTGAGAGGTGGGGCAGGCTCTCCACAGGGTGTCTCTGAAGCTTTGAAATTCCGTTTGGGGCAGCAGGGAAACACTTCTAGCCCAAGGGGATGCACTGGAAAAGACACTTAGAAGCTGGGGTGATTTAGGGAGTCCTTGTGTGCCTTCTCAGAGTTGAATGGCTGTAGGTGTATAGGAGTTAGTCTGAACCCAGAGCTGGTCAGGAAACTGCCTTCAGCTGGAGAACTTTTTGAGGGCTTCTGAGCAAATAAAGTTCAGTGTAATTAGGTCAGAAATGCCTTGAAGGCCAAAACTAGTTTTCCACTCTTCTCTGTTTTTAATTGCGCAGTGTGTGACTTCTGTGCAAGATCAGTGTGTTAACAGAAAAAGTCTCATGACCTTCTCTTAGTACGTCCCTGCGCCATTCTTTTAGCATCTCTTCCCACCTGCCTATCTCAGATGGGACCCTGAGTGATCCTCTCTCCCCTCAGAAGCAACCAGGTTTCCCCACAGTTAACTTCAACCCATTTTTTTCCAATGGCACTTGATCTTATGCCAGCTCGTGTTCTGTACTCTGAGCAGAGTGCTTTGTTCTTCCTTACTTGCAGTCTTAGGGGTGGTCATAGCTCCGAGGCCACTGTCCTGCTGTAGCAGAAGCTTTTGAGATGTCAGAGCAGAGAGGACTTTTACAATGGGAGGAGGCAGTTCAGCACCCTGCGCTTGGCTGTCACCCCAAAAGACCTGGATCATCACAAGGTCTACCCAGGGGTTTGCTCTGTCTCCCTCCTGCAGGACTTTCTGGGATTCAACAATGGAATTATTGTCTGTTGATGAAGGCTTAGTTGAGGGTTGCTCATCTTGGTGCCTGGAAGCCCCCCTCATGCACAGCGCTGTAGGTCAGCCGTGGAAAAACATTTCTCATGACACTCCACAGGGAGCAAGCCAAAGAAAGTATTTTTGGCACTGGTGACAGCATTTGCCCGAGGCTCTGTCTGCGTGCTGCTAGTAATGTCCATGGCTGTGTTTCCTTTCTAAATGTATTGGAATTTAGCTGGGTGGTGATTGCGGTCCTGTTTATACCACGTTGCCCTGATGTGCTGTGTATGGAGCCTTCCCCTCATCCCCCTCGAGTAGTCACCTGCTGGTCCTTGGTGGCCAGGGGACTGGAGCGTGAAGGGGGCACATCCACGTGCCAGCTGGGAAGCAAGTGCTCTGCAGCAGTGCTCCCTTCTCACCTCTCGGTTGCGAGCTTTAAACACTAGAATGATTGCTGCTACAACTACCGAGTGAGGGAGAGGTGACCTGTGTCAAAGCTCTGTGGAGAAGGCCAAAAAGAGAAAAATGTTGAAGTGGTTCAAGGCTGGATGTAAGGGTTTGCATTCAGAGATGCTGGTCCTGCCTTCGTTATTGGGTGATGCTAGGCAAAGTCCCTTCACCTCTCGGGGCCTCTGTCTTCATGCATATAAACCCATTAATTTCACTGAAGTGATGCAATGCCTGAAAGTCCGTGAGTTGGCTTTTCAAATGCTCTGGGGTCCTCTGCTGGATGGCAGTGTAGGCAGTGGAGCAGATCTAGTTTGCTTATCCCTGCCAGTCCAAAAGGGAAGGTAAAAAAGAGTGATGCTGGTAACCTGCAGCTGAATCCCAGCTGCTCTCCCCTTGCCAGCGAAGCACTGCAGTGTGTGCTCCTTCATCTTCATCCATCTCCCCGAGCACCTCTACGGGAGGAAAAGCCATCTGAGGGTGTTGGTGGGTTGTCCATTAGTCGTGGCAGTAGCTTTGAGCCAGGAGGCTCTCCTGAGGGCTGCTAGCTTTCAAAAACCTCCTCTTAGCTCGTGAGTGTGGCGTAAAACTACCTGCCGTGCCAGCGAACAAGTGATAACCTGATCTGCTTGGGACCCCGTGGCTTGGGGTCAGCCCCTTGCTGAGCTGCTCCTGCTGTTCCTCCCCCCGTGCGTGGCTGCTCCTGCGCTTACGCGACAGTCTCTGCAAATATGTTGTTTATTAAATGATCTGCTTGGTTTGTGTCTCCCCATGGCTGCAGGCGCTGTCGCAGGCTGCAGAAGCAGGAGGAGAATGAGAGGGATTCTTTTCTCAAGCAGCGCGCAGTGGACCCCGTGCTCCAAGAACGCCTTTCCCTTCTCTCCCGTGCCTTCCAGAACCAGAGGGCAAAGGTGCGAGAAGACTCTATGCTTTTCTCCAGTGATATTTTTGCCATTGAGCCGGTGGTAAGTGATAGCTGAGAACCTCTCTTCCTCCTCCTCCTCCTCCCTGAATGAGGTCACTTGGCAGATACCCGCGTCAGCGTCTTGATGTGCCGAGAGGGAAGACATGAGGTTTCTAGTGAGGCTGGGAGAGGTTGTTGCAAAAAGCGTTTCTAAACAGTGAGCTCCTGGCAGGCGGCGAGAGCCTGCCTAAAGCTGAGCTCTGCTGCAAGGGCTATAAATTAAGGGCACTTCATAAGTGTCCTTACAGTGTTCAGGGGTACTGATTATTATATATAAGGGCAGGCCTTACACGTAGCGTATGGGGATTAACCATGGGCATTAGTTCACCTATTGAAGAATGAAAAGGTCCTCTATGGAAAGGAGGCCAAGTTCAGCCCGTTTAATCACGGAAAGACCAATCCCTTCATATAATCTGGATTTATACCATGTGTGACTCTCCCTCCCAGCATCGTCTGTGAGCCTGCACGCAAGGCTGGCAGCTTTAAACGAACTTTTTGAGTTTCATTGCAGACTTGGAGAAAACTTTTTGCTTTTGTGTTTGCGCAATCAAAACCTCATGTCCTTCAACGAAACAGAGCCCTGACTGAGTATTTGCATGGTCTGAGATGAAGAATGCCTGCTGCCTGAGCAATGCAAAATCCCTTCTCATCCTGTTGCAAACGCTAGAATAATCTGAGCCTCTTCTTTCTTTTGTAGTAGGTGAAACGATTATTTTTTTTTTAAGGAAGGGGATCTTGTTCTCTTCTTGGTTACTCCTATAGCCCGAATGAGGCTGAGAGCCCCCCATGTGAGCACAGCTGCAGTTTCACACCACTGCAGCTGAGAGCAGCATGATGGGACCAAGAGCCTGTGTCAGAGCAGCGGGGGTATTGCAGAGAGCGGGAGCCGATCGCCTGAGCTGTGCCAGCTGGTTTTGGAGCATGTCCCAGGGCTCCTGCTTCATTACAACTGGGCTAGGTCTCCATAACGAGCTTAACCTGCTCTTGGGCTCCTGAAGTGCATTAGGGTGAGGTCCAGCAGCCTGGCTGCCCGCTGAGTCCTGGTGCTCCGTGTAGCGCTGTACGGACCCAGAGTGTAGCCTGGCCTCAAGTCTCGAGTGGAAACCTTTCCTGAATGGCTGTGTTGATGTTACAGTTGGCTTAGGACTGGGTGTAAGTGGGATACTACAGGAGTCGTTCCCCTCCTGGCTGGTTCAGCATTATCAGTCTTTAGATTTCCATTAATTCCATGATTTATGGAACAATGGGTTTCACATTCATAGTTTTGCTGATGTCTGTCTTCCCCCCTGGCGTACGGGTGTCTTCACATCAAATATTAGTCTTTTTTCCTATCAAATGTAAAATCTAAAAATCCACTGCTGCTGACTTCCACAACCTTCTCCCCGGTGAGAGTCCCGTAACTTCTAGCGTGGACAGAGACCCTTCTTGCAGCGCCGTGTAAATCTGCTGGAGGGGCCCCACCAGAGCTGGGACCTTGCTGCCTCGGACCTTCTGGCCAAAAGCGGCGGCTGCTCTTCTCACCTATCACCTGTGGTGCCTGGGAGCACCCTATAGAAAGAATCAAACCCTTGGAACAAGTGGCTGGAGGTTCCCAGAGGTTAGGAGGCCGCTGGAGGGACGATAGCCTTGGAAAGGCTCTCTGGGCAGGGTGGCTTTGCAGGGTTTGTGCAGCAGCTTTGCTGTGTAAGCGGGCCGTTAGCTGCCAGGGGTTGCTCTCAGTGGAAGCTGCAGCAGGCTGTTTCAGCCTGTATAAGGTTAACTTGCTGATGAAAATAATAAGAGAAAAGAGGAGGAGCGGTTTTGCAGTCAGCCTGTGACCATGAACGTTTTGAGCAGCCGTCCAAGCCTGTGGGAAACAAGCTGTTCTGTAACTCTGACTTCCTGAGTGCGTCTCAAAGTTGATTTATTTTTGCAAAGACGCATGGTATGTCAGCAGAAGCATCTGTGGTAGAAGCCCAGGTGGCTCTCAAAGGACAAAGTCCTTGCTTTTTGCTGCACCTTCCCCACCACAGCTTAGCTGTAAGTCACAGTACAGACACGTGGGAGCTGACTCCTTGGAAATGGAAACCAGAGGAAAGGGAGGAAAAGGATTTGTAATCATTGCTCTTACCTTGACAAGTCATCACTGTCTTGTCATTGCCTGGTAGCAACTCCTCAGTGCCACGTGTCAGCTCTGAGCCGATGGAGGTGGTCTTCAAGATGTGCAGGTTACGCAAGTGCTACTGCTGTTGGTGCAGAGGTTGGGCCAGGAGATAACAGCGATATTTGTTCCTGCAAACGTCCACCTCAGCTGAGGTGCCCAGCTGGTCCCCATCCAAATGAGAGGGGACTGCAGAGCACTTTGGTTTTTGGCAGAAGGCGCCATCTCCAGTGGGAGCTATGGTCCATCCCTCCGCTCGCTGTGGGTTCGGTTATTGATGGGAAGGGGCAGATACTGGCTTTGGCGCTGCCTTTTCCCTGAGTGCCCTGAACTAACAGGATGCACTTTGGGGAGTCACTTCAGTACTTGTGTTGCCAGCTCTGCCTTTGGGGGTTTTGGTGTGCTTTGAGCAGTGATTTCCTTTCCATGGATCACCTTCTCCCTCCACCAAACAAAGCAGGCCGACAGTTGGTGGTGCCCCGCTTTCCAAGACCAGCTTTTTCCTTTTCAGGCTGGTGGAGGCTGAGGAGATTTGCATTATTTAGGGGCTGAGGGAGGGGAAATAGGATCTGCATCTATTTATGGTTGGTCTCCTTATTGAGGTCACTTCTGTAGCGGTGAGTCATGGTGTGCCGTCCCCTCGGGTATCACGTTGGCATATGCTGTAGCAAAGCCAGGGCACAACAGCAGGAGTTTTTGTGCTGGATCATCATACATCCACCGTCTGTATTTTATGCCACCTGCCAGCTGCAGCCTGCCTGAGGCTGACATTAAGCCAGCAGTGTTGCAATATCGTGTTCACAGCACTGCATAGTTGCATTTCTGTCCTGGCAAGCATCCACGGTAGTTTTCCATGATCTGACTCAACTGCCATCTTACGGAGAATATGCTAGCCGCGGCAGACCGCTGGCTCCTGCCGTGTCCTAGGGCTGGTACGCCTATGTAGCAGTAGCCCGCAAGGGTGAGTAGTGAAGTGTATCCTTTTAACCAGCAATTCTTTCTTCCCCGTGGGGTAGCAGGAATGTGAGGAACCTTTCCAACAGCCTATTTTCATTTCCCAGGAGAAATAGGTCACAATATTTTCCAGTTTTATGGTCTGACATACAGCAGTAATGAAGGGAGAAATGACAAAGGTTTCCCAAAACAGTCATGTCCTTCACAAATTTTTTTTTAGCCACAGAATAGTAGAATAATGTGTAACTGATGATTTCTTCTTGCCCTCTCCCTTTGAGTCAAACAGTCTGGCGTGCAGCTTCACTGACAATACAGGGAAGCTGATTGTGGACGTACTGCCTGAAGTTTCTGTCCAAATACGTTGAATCCTGGAGAATGGTGATTTCATGTCAGAAGCTCAAGAGGTTTGAGTCTGTTAACTGCTGGTGCAGGTTTTCTTGGGAGTGAGGATATGAGTGCAAGGCTCCATCAGTAATGCTGCGTTAGGATTGTTGCAGAGAGCTGTGCGGGTGCATATGAATGGATGGGTTGTGTTGCTTGTCCGTAGGCTTGTCTCCTCTGATGCCTTAGAGCAGTCTCATCTGACTGTGCCTTGGGATCCAGCAGCACCCTGGGTGTAGGGAGATATGTCCCTTACCAGGATCTTACTGCACCACTGACTGGCTTCCTGGAGCATGGCAGGACATCTGGTGAGTTATACAGCGTACAGAGAGATGCCAGCAACACTGCAGCAATCACCGTGGTCTCGGTGGTGTTGGGCAAATCATCCCGCTGGGGCCTCGGCCGCTGGGAATAACACCTGCAGGGACCCATCGCCACTCCCTCGCTGTTTGAAGATTTACGCTTGCAGGGTTCTCCCAGGTTCTTGCTGAAGCTGGATTTTTTTTGTGCAGCGGAAGTTCACCATTTTGGTGTTCGGTTTGGGTTATTTTGAGCCAGGATCACATTCTAGTGTCAGAGAAATGCCACGTGGGCACTGACCCAGCTCCGGTTCCGCTTCCGACAGCAGCGGTGATGCAGGAACGGGAGGAGGCCAGGACAACTAGGGCTTTGTGTCATGGGCAATGTCTCATACCCCCTGTGGAGACCTGCAGGCAGCTGGAGCAGATTGCAAAGCCCTGATATTCCTCTTCTGCCAGTTGTTGCCTGCAAGCAGAGGGAGGCTTGGACAGTGAGCCCTGGCCGGGGTAGCCAGCCCTGACGGGACCTTGCCTTTGTTTGTGAGCTGGTTTACAGATCTCTTCTGCAATGATGAAGGCAGGCATGGTTTTCTTTCTTTCTATCTTTGTAACTAAGAATGGAAAAATCCATTTGACTTGCTAAATCTCTTCTGATCTGAGAAGACGTGTTCACATGGCTGTAGTGACACAGGGATATAAGGGAAGGTTTGGAGGGAAACCGTATCTTTTCTTTAGGTCAGCTGGCACTTCTGAAGAGATCCTTGATATGCCGAAGCCAGCCAGTTTAGTTCCTTTATTATAGCCCTAATTAAAAAAAAAAAAAAAAAAGGCAAGCCTTTACCGGGTGCTAGTAAAGGTAAGGGACTTAATTTTTATCACAGCTGCTTCCAAAGTCTTACACATTTTGTAAGTGTTGTTTGCTCCTTGCTCATCATTGATGCTCTAAATAAAGGCTTACAGGGCTGTGGGTGAAAACAAGAAACGTAACGTTTGAAGGTAAATGGTTTGTTGTCTCCTGTCTTAGGAGGGAGATGTCTGGCCAAATTCTTCAGTTGAAATTTACGTGATCTTCAAACCCTGAGAAGCCAGAGTGTATCAACAGTCTGCTGCGACATCTCAGGTACAGCTCCTTTCTCCTCCTCCTGCTACCCACAGCAAAGGCGAGGCACAAATACTCTTCCAGCCCAGTTGGTTCCCACGGAATTCCTGGGAAGAGCCGGTGGTCAGCAGGGCAGTGCCAGCACCTTCCTGCTGTCCCTGTGGCTCCCAGCTGGTCTGTGCAGAGCCAGGGCTTAGCGCGCCTGGCTCCGACCGCTGATCCCAGAGCAGCCAAGCAGCGAGCTTTCATACCATGCATTCGTTGTGCTGCAAGGTGTTTGTAAAGGCAGAGAGGTACTCGCAGAAGAGCTTTGGTGGACGAGCACTAAGCCCCTATAGACCTCCAGGATGAGCCTTTATTACGTGGATGCACCATCGGGCTCCTGAGGCGGTAGGAGCTGAGTGAAACGTGCTCCCTGCCCCTGGGTCACCTCCCGCTCTCCAGGCGCTGCCAGACCGTAGTGGCTGAGCCCTGCTGAGTGCAGGGTGTCTGTGAACGTGCCACACGTGTGCTGCTGTCCCTGCGTGGGAATCGTCACCTCGTGGCTCAAGTCTCTGCTTCATCTGGGTCGCGTGTTACAGGGCTCGCTGTCCTCAGCAGGGTGAGCACCCTCCCCATAAGTCAGAGTGCGAGCAGCCTGCTAGACAAGCTTTATGCTCCTCCCGGCTGCCAGAAGTGCTGTCAGGTCTTTTTCTGGGAGCGGTTATCACTGACCCACCGAGTTATGCCGCCTTTGCCCTTACAGAGGTGATGGCCTTGCTGTGCTGGCACGGGGCAGGGAATGCTTGCAGCAAGCTCCGTGGTTCAGGTTACCTTGTCCTTCCTCTCCGTCCGTGTGGTGCTGCTTGAGGTGTTTTTCAGGAGTGGGAGGTCCCTGTCAGATTTCCATCCAGGGAACGCTCTGGTTTTCCCCATCTAAGAGGAAGGAGGTGCGAGGCCCGTGGTCCCCAGCAGCCAGGCTCCCGTTCTGGAGGGTGCTGAGATCACTAACCCAGCTGCTTCGAGCCATTCCTTACTGCTCCAAGCTGACAGATACAAAGGCCATGAAACAGCTTTTTATTGATACGGTAATTGCGCAGGGTTTACTTGGCAAATGCCACCTACAGTAATTAACCAGGGCTCGTGTTAACAAACCGCCTTCCTGGCCGCCAGCTGCAGTTGTTAGAGCTGTGGAAGGAAAGGGTTGATTTAAAAAGTTGCTCCCAAGGGAATCCTGGCTCAGCGCTGTGCTCCTGGCCCTGGGATTTTTGCTGTGGTGGTGGGGCTGTCCATCACTTTGCTGCAGGGATCTCCAGGGGTTGTGCCTGGAGAGCTTTTGTTGTTGTTGTGGCAGAGAAATAGGAAAATTACTTACATGCAACCTGGGAGTTACAGGAAACAGAGCTGGGCAAGCGATCGGTGTTTAGAAAGAGGAGCCTGCTCTGGAAAAACCCTCGTGGTCCCTCAGGAGATCTGAACTCTTCCATGGGCCCCTTGGGAGAGGACCTCAAGGAGGTCACCTACCCCCCATCCCTCACAAAACAGAGCTGAGCCGCTGTATCGTCAGGGTGGAGACTGTCCCAGGGTGCAAAAAGAGTTTAAAGAAGAAACCCGTGATCTTTAACTAGGGAGTCATTAATTTTGCTTCTTGACGACTCTGAGCAGTGTGACTGCCTTCCTCGTGCATTTGCATGCCAGTCACAGATCCCTTTGGAGGACGATTTGCAGACAGCGTGTGCCCCTTGCAGGGAATATTTAGAAGCTTTGCCCTAGTGCAGCACTGTGAAATTGCAGTTGGATCTCGAGCCCCACGGGGAAGTGGCTGGCCTCCATGTGTGTTTTTGCAGTTGCCTCCATAAATCGCTTAGCCGAACGCTTCTGGACCAGGTGATTTACAGAACTCATCAGCACTGTGCAACTTGCAAAGCCAGCGGTTAAGAAGTGGTTTGAAATTTGTTTTGTTTAAGCTCAAAATGAACTTTCTTAGTTATTCATGCAAATAAAGCCATGGCTCTTGAGTGCTGGAAGGAAGCACGTGGTGGGGGGGCTCAATCACCTAAAATTCTTTTTTTGTTGTTTTTTTCTGGATATGGAAATGTACTGGGTTACATCTGATTTCTTCCAAAACCCATTTCTAAGCCGCTTTTGCAGGGAGAAGCAAAATCCTAAGTGCTGATCCCTCCTTCACTTGCCGTGTCCTACATCGTGTAAAGCTGGATCTCTGTGTTGATGTGGTTGGTTGAGAATCACGTTCAAAACCAACCTCAAAACCTGGGGACGTTCCGTGGGCAAAAAAACGAGTGCCAGAAAGCAGCAGAAGTTAGGGACTTGGGAAACAGTTCTGTGCTGTTGGGCCACCCACACCCCTGTTTCTTTGAATGCCGAGTTGTAATCCCTCCATGATGTGCCAAGGTGTTAACCCGACTGAGATCCGAATTCTCACTCCACAGAACCAGGTGTGGCTTTGGGACTGAGGACAAGGAGGCTGCGGCCCCTCCATGGCCTGGTCCATGTGCTCTGGGACATGCTGTGGTGGGAGCATCACACGGTCCCAGCCCGGGGTACCCAGGCCTTGGCCAGCGGCTGGGTGCTCCTGGAAGCCCCAGCTGCTAGCGAGGAGCGGGACATACTCTCTTTTTTCTTTCTTTTTCTCTCGGCTGTCCTGAATGGTCTGTATTTTACTCTGCTCCTCCTCCTTTCAGGAGAGCACTCTCTGAGGTTCACCTGGAAGGAGAGAGCGTAAAACTCCCAGGGTTTCCTAAAGTTCCAGCATCAATGTAGGGGCAGAAGAAAGGATAGCTTCCGCAGACCTTCCAGGAGAGGCTGAGGGCCTGCTGCAGAAGGGAAAGAATGGCCACTGATTTTTTTTGATGATAGTGGCCGTGGGGCATGCCTCACCCATGATTATGGGCAAAACTTGTCCCTTGGAAATCTTTGTCATTTCCTAAGAGCTTTGATGGTTTAGAACATCAAGTTTTTAATGAAAATTAGGCCACATGTGATGCAAGATGGAAAAATCTTCTGAACAGCGAGCACCCAGTACTGCCTCTTTTCGGGTGTCTGTGCAATAGAAGTACACAGCCCTCTGATGCGTGCCTGAGCTGTGAAGTGTAACTCATCTCTGCTGTCAGCTGGGCTTCGGCTGGATCCACTGAAAAACCACTGAATTCAGCACAAGCTCCCTAGCTCTTCCTTTCTGGCTTTGGACGTGATCAAACATCCCCGTGCCACGGTTGCAAGCCCAAAGTCAGGGATCACTGAAAAGGCTGTTCCAGGAGGGTTTTTTCCGAGTTGTGATCTAGTCACACGTGGGCTGCTCTTTGCAATAAGAAGTTGGTTTGGACATTCTGGAATGACTAAGCAGCAGACTTTTATAAAAAAAGAAATCAACTTTCAGTCCCTAAGCTTTAGTTAATGGTGGGTGTCACACAAAAGGAGCTCAAAGGATAGAGGAATAGTTTTGCACAAAAGCCACAGTGACGGTTGTGTACAACTTCTGGGGCTATCTTCTGGTCCTTGTGCTACTCGCTTTCCGTACAAGAGTAGAATGGGATGGCAGTGTTACCGAAATCTCGGAATGAAGAACTTATCGACACCAATGTGATGTAGATAAGCAGACATTTCTTTATGGACGGCCGGGTGCGTGAGCGAGTCCCCTCACGATCGACGCACACCATGGTTCAAAATCATACACCTTATATAGAACTCATTCATACATATTCATTAAATATCCATGCATAATCGTAAGATTTCCCATAAATCATTAACATACTCTCGTACCCGATTCTGCGCAGTAAAGGTTAGAAAGGTCCGGAAATGGGTCTGGGGTACGATTTGGGTAGGTGGTATGTGAGTCGGTGGTCTCGATCTCCCCCTGCCAGAATTACCTGCCACTTGAGGTAACTGTTTCTTGGCCGGCAGCTATGGGTTGCTTCACTCGACTCTCCCCAGTTCACATAAATTCTCATTTTGACATGTTAGTACATCCTCCTAGGTTACATATAAACAATCATCTCAAATCTTAAGTCTGTTATCTAAGTTCTAAACATTCCTACTAGGTGATTCTGACCAATTCCTCCGGCCTTGGTACGGGGCTGTACAGAGGATTTTCTATAGCCGCTTTTTACTATAACTATAAGTTTCATTAAAATATATTTTCTTATCCTCTTATATTTCTATTACATGATTGATTTTATAAAATCAAATAATCAATCAAATAAAGTCAATCTTAACTTATTAGCAAATCTATAACATTTCCCCATCCTCTTATGTTTCTATTACATGATTGATTTTATAAAATCAAATAATCAATCAAATAAAGTCAATCAATCTTAACTTATTAGCAAATCTATAACATTTCCCCCCTTTGAAAGTGTTGAAAATCATTATCTCAATACTTTCACATTATTTACATATCATTTGTTTCAACATATTTTGGTGGTGGGCTATACCTTGGTGGACTGGTTGGTACTTCTCTCATGATCATACGATTGATTGCAATTCTGTTGGTAAACTGCTTCTTCAAACATGCATATACCAACATGATCATCAAAAGGACAATCAGTAACAGAAACAAAGTTTTGATTAGGGATTGTATCCAAGAGCTCAAGTTCCTTCCTAATTTGTTAAAAATTTTCCCTAACCAGTCTTCTGACATATCTTCTTGAATTGATTCTGTTTCTTTTTCAATTTTATCTAATAAATCCAAATCATGTTCGACATCTTGTGTGACGTTTGAAATGGGGATGCAACAGTGGTCCAGCTTATCTTTGAGATATCCACATACTCCATGTTCTTTAAGTAGGAGCATATCTAGTGCCATTCTATTTTGTAAAGTCATTCTAGAGGTCGCCTGTAATTGTATATTCAATTCCTTAAACCCCTTTTTGGTAACGTTTGCTAATTTTTCCACTTGACCAGTTAACTTATAAAGCCATGCTCTGTTTCTATATGATGCTATAGGATTTAAAAGTGATTCAATTGCCCAGCCAATTTTCACTCCTGTAGATGGTTCATTCCAAGTATCATCATTTGTCTCAGATCTCTTTGTTCGTTTCAGTTCTAAATTTTCTAGAGATCCTCTAAACGGTGATTTCTTCCAAATCGGACACAATGTTGGCACGCCTAAAGTTATTTGTTTCACTTTACCATCTAATGGTAGATGAGTTGTCCAGGTTCCATCACTCAATGCCCAAATTAAATGTCCTGGACTTTGAATAGTAGATTTTCTACAACTAAACATAATTCCTCTTCTGGGTATATAGGCGCTAGATAGATTGAGAGTATTCTTAAGACCTCGACAAAAACAACCATATTTTAAAGCGGCAGCCAAAGGAGGGATTCTTTGAATTATTAAGTCTGCATTGCTACAATCATACACTTTTTCACATTTCCACCATGGCACTATTTTATTCTCCTTTTCTCCCAATGAAGTTGATCTATCATTGACCCAGGGTAATACTGAAAACACTTTTCCATCCCAGGTAAAACACCAAGGAGTTTTTGCCATATACTGAAAATGGGAATATAAGGTCATAGGCCAAACCGAATCCCAAACTATTTCCTTTTCCTGTAGGGTTCGATTCTTTTTCTCACATTTTGTCTCGGTTATCCATACACTGGTGTTTGTTGTAGCCATTTTAGGCTAGTAACACCATCCCTTGTTCCCTAAATCTCCATATAATCCCGGTTTAGCTACAAATCATCCTTTACATTCCCAAATGGTTGAATATACTGGTGATTCTTCCCCAACTTTAACCTTTTGCAATTCCCAAGTTTCCCTAGGTTCTTGTTTACAATCCATTGTCTCATTTTCATATTCTAATTTGGTCAGATTCATGGTTAAGATTCCCCATGGAATAGATTCACCTACTGCCCTCGGTATTGGTAAACAAGCAGTGATCTGCATAACATTTTGTAAATTGGCAAATCCTTTAATCAATCCTACCATCAAATTTTCCTCAGCCGTTTGTTTGGGAATTTCAATCACTTGTTCTGTCTCTATTTGTCTTTCATTCCTGTCCACCAAGTCAGCCCATGATCCTGCCAACACTACCAACCCAAATGGAATCCAAAGAACGATCATAACCTGATATGAAAAATTAGACATTTTTCAAAGTCAAATTTAAAGTCTTTGGGTCACGGTTGATAATCTTCCATGGAATAGGTGCTTTCTTCACTCGAGTATAATGGATCCAAGCATCCGATTCTGCTATCTTGAGAGCCGTAAAAGTGGTTAACAGTACTTGGAAAGGTGCTTTCCAACGTTCCTGTAAAGGTTCAGAGGTCCAGGTCTTCACATAGACATAATCTCCTGGTTGGAAATCATGCACTGAATTTTCCAGGGATAAAGGTCTATTCCAAATTACTGCACTCCGAATTGCAGCCGGAGTTTTTCCTAGAGAAAGCAAATAGTTATATACATCCTGCTTTCCTTTTACATGTACGTTTGGATTTGGTTCTGGAGACTCATATGGTTTTCCATATAATAATTCATAAGGACTGAGTGAGGTTCCACTCTTTGGCTGTACCCTGATACGTAATAATGCCAATGGAAGCGCCTGAGGCCACTTTAGACTGGTTTCTTGACAAATTTTACTTATTTGTCGTTTCAAAGTTTGATTCATCCTTTCCACTTTCCCACTAGATTGGGGTCTCCAAGATAAATGTAGGTCACAATTAATACCCAATACTTTGCTAACACTTTGGACTACTTCAGCAACAAAGTGTGGACCTCTGTCAGAAGAAATTCCAATAGGAACTCCAAATCTCGGAATTATTTCTTGTAATAACCACTTCACCACTTCTTTTGCTTGTGTGGTGCGACAGGGAAGGGCTTCTGGCCATCCTGTAAAAGTATCAACCCCTACCAGGATGTACCGGTACCCATTTTGTCTGGGCAGCTCTGAAAAATCTACTTGCCAATCATCTCCAGGTTCTACACCAGATTTCAGTCTACCCATTTGAACCTTTTTCTTAATCACTGGATTATTTTTCAAACATACTTCACACTTTGCAGTTACCATTTTAGCTATTCCCAACATCTTAACTGATATTACTTGTCTTCGTAAAGATGTTACTAAGGCTTCTGCTCCCCAGTGACATTCCTGATGTCTCGTTTGAATGATCTCTCTCATCACAAGAGGTGGAATTACTGCCTGTCCATTAGGGGTTACCCACCATCCCGCTAAGTTTTTCTTAGCATTTAATAACGGACTCAATTTGTCATCTTCCTCTGAATATCTCGGGTTTTCCCTAGGAAGGGTTACTGTTTTAGAAGGAATTATTGCCATTTGCAATGCTTGTTTCTTTGCTACCTTTTTTGCTGTTCTATCAGCTAAATTATTCCCAGCTATTAGTTTTGTATTCCCAATCTGGTGTGCCTTACAGTGCATGATTGCTACTTGATCTGGCTTTTGAACTGCTTGCAATAATCATAAAATTTCTGTTTGATGCTTAATGTTTGATCCTTGAGAGGACAATAACCCCCTCTCTTTCCACAAAGCTCCATGGACATGCGCTACCCCAAAGGCATATTTTGAACCAGTCCAGATACTTACTTTCTTGTCTTTGCTTACCTCTAAGGCTCGAATTAAAGCGATGAGTTCTGCCTTTTGGGCTGATGTGGTACTCGCCAATGCTCCTGCTTCTATAACTGTAGTCTCTGTTGTTACCGCATATCCGGCGTATCGGACTCCTTGTTCCATGAAGCTGCTTCCATCAGTATACAGTTCCCAGTCTGGTCGCTCCAGTGGTACATCCTTCAGATCTTCACGACTGGAATAAACATACTCGATGGCAGCCAAGCAATCATGTTCCAGTCGTCCTTCTTCCTGTATGGAACTTAAAAATACTGCAGGATTTACCAGGTTAGTTGTCTTTAGAATCACATCATCCTGTTCAGTCAGTACTACCTGGTACTTCATCATTTGGCTGGGAGACAGCCAGTGTCCCCCCTTCTGTTCTAGGACAGTTATCACCATGTGTGGGACATAGACTGTTATTGTTCTTCCCAAAGTCCATTTCCGAGCTTCTTGTATGAGCATCACTGTTGCTGCCACTGCTCGAAGGCGGTTTGGCCACCCTCTACTCACTGTGTCCAGTTGTTTAAAGAAATATCCGACTGGTCGTTTCCAGCTTCCTATCTTCTGAGTTAACACTCCCAGTGCAAGGTGTTGCCTTTCATGTACAAACAGCTGGAAATCTTTGGTTAGATCCGGCAGTCCCAAGGCAGGTGCAGACATTAAGGCACGCTTCAACTCTACAAAAGCCTTTTGTTGTTGTGGGCCCCATACAAAGGGAGAGTTCTTTTGGGCCTCGTACAGCGGTTTAGCTATTAGCCCATAGTTCATGATCCAAAGGCGACACCACCCTCTCATTCCCAAAAATGCTCTGAGTTCATGAATGTTTCTCGGCTCAGGTATACCACAAATAGCTTCTTTGCGATCTTTTCCTAATTGTCGTTGTCCTTTTGAAATCTCAAAGCCCAGATATATCACAGTCTGGCAGGCTGTCTGGGCTTTCTTCCTGGACACTTTGTATCCATTTAGTCCCAGGAAATTCAAGAGGTCGATAGTCACCTGTATACAGGTAAGTCTTTCTTCTGTAGCAATCAATATGTCATCCACATATTGTAAAAGTAAATGCCCAGGTCTTGATTTATCCTGTTTCCACATTTCAAGTTCCTTTGCTAATTGATTTCCAAAGATAGTTGGACTGTTTTTAAATCCTTGGGGTAATCTAGTCCATGTCAACTGCATCTTTCGCCCGGTTTGAGGATTTTCCCATTCAAAAGCAAACAGTTTTCTGCTTTCTTTTTCCAAAGGTATACAAAAGAAAGCATCTTTTAAATCAAGCACTGTAAACCGTTGATAAGTGTCCCTCAATGCTGTTAACAGTGTATAAGGATTTGCTACTACAGGATAAATATCCTTAACTAGTTGATTTACTGCTCTCAAATCTTGTACCAGCCTATATTCACCCGAGGGTTTTCTGACTGGTAAAATAGGAGTCTTATACTCAGATTCACATTCTTCCAAAATGTTATACTCCAAAAATTTATCACTCAATTTCTTCAATTCCTGTCTCACTTCCGATTTGATTGGATATTGTTTAATTCTCACTGTTCCTGCGCCTTCCTTCAAATCTATTTTAACAGGCTCTGCTAGTTTCGATTTACCAGGAATATCTGTTTCCCATACAGTAGGGATCACTGCCAAATCCACCTCCGGTGGAATTTCTTGTTCCTTTACTCTTTCTTGTAGCATCAAGGTTTCTCCCGTTTTTGACTCGGGTATTTTCAAGAAAAGTTCTCCTTCATCAAAAACAATTTGTGCATTTAATTTAGACAACAAATCTCTTCCTAACAAGGGTATCGGACATTCTGGTACATACAAAAATTCATGTGTAATTATCTTATTTCCAAATTTCAAATCTAGGTGTTGTAGGAATGGCCTGGTTTTCTTCTTTCCCTGTTGCTCCTATTATATTGGCTGGTTTTGTTCCTATTTTTCCTTTACATGTATTTAATACCGAAGATGTCGCTCCTGTATCTACTAAAAATTTAACTTCTTTATCTCCCAGCTAAATTTTAACCAGAGGTTCAGCTGGGTTCCCTCCGGTCCCCTTCAGTCGTCTAAAATCATTATCTTGGCAAGGTCGTGAGAAACACTCTTGTTTCTAGGGCAATCCTTTTTCCAATGTCCTTCCTCTCTACACAAAGCACACTGATTTACTCCTAAGGGGGTATTAAATTTCCGATGGCCACAGTGCATACAACCTCCCCTCCCATTAAATCCTCGTCCTCTTCCTCTGCCCCTTCCTCTGTCTACCGTTCCTGTCATTACTGCCAATAAATCTGTTCTCCTTGATTTTCTTTCTTCTCTTTCTCTGTTGTTATATACCCTCCATGCGACTTCCAGCATTGTATTCAAACTCCTTGAATTCTCTCCCTCCAGTTTCTGGAGTTTTTTCCTTATATCTGGTGCCGATTGCCCCATAAAAATCAAAGCCAGTTGCATTTGTGCTGCCTCTGTTTCCACTCTCAAATCAGTATGTTTTCTGGCAGCTTCCTTTAATCGTTCCAAAAATGCTGAGGGAGATTCATTTTTATCTTGTCTTACTTCATATAATTTAGACCAATTCAGAGATTTAGGCATGGCATGTCTAATCCCATATAAAACCCATTTCTGATACCGTCTCAGTCTTTCTCTATGTGTTACATTATTTGGATCCCACTGCGGATCCCCAGATGGAAAATTCTGTTCTATTGTTCCACCTGTAATTCCACTCATCACATCCAACTCTGCCTGAGCTTTACCAGCTTTTAATACCATTTGCTTCTCTGTATCATCTAACACATTATCCAGGATCACCTGTAAATCATTCCAGTCTGGATTCTGTGTTCTAGTTATAGTATCTGCCACCTTGCCCACTTTTTCAGGATCTTCTCTATAATTTCCTGCTGCCTGCTTCCAAGTCATCAAATCCATAGCTGTAAAAGGTACTTTCACTAGACCGGTCCATCACTACCAACTCCCCGTCGCAGGGGAGCTATAGTCTGTGTCTGTTGCCGAGTTCTCCGTGAAACAGGAGTATGAATTACAATCTCCGATAATCTCTCTTCCACATCTCCTGTTCCACTGCTATCCGGTTCAATCGCCTGTTCTCGTGCCCTAGATTCTCGACCCTGATTCCTTTCTCTCCTAAGAGGGGATATATCTAATTCTGGTCCATCATCACTCTCAGTGACAATCTTTTTCTTTAAACAACCTTTCCCGATCTCACAAGTTGAGCAACTGCAGAATAGTATTATAATTCAGTGTTCCATTTATGGGCCACTTTTCCTGATTTTCCAATGTATACAGAGGCCACCAATTATTACAATACTCAATCATCTGGCTTTTTGGCAAATCCTCATATAAATCTCCCCAATGTGCCAATAAACATCCCAATGGAGAATTTTTCGGGATTTTATCATTTACAGCAAGATTACGCATGCTTTTACTTTTAAACAACCGAGTTAACTTAGATGCCATGGTATAATCACTCACAGTACAATACACAATTATTCAACTCTGTCTCCCCGATCCGCGGATCCACGCTCCACACTCGCTTTCGTGCTTAATTGCACGTCTCACCCTTACAGCCACACTCACACTTTTCCACAATTGTTACTTCAAACAAAGACATAAAACACAATATTATACACTTCTTAATTTTCTTCTCGATACACAGACACAATAAACAATTCTGTATCAGAAGAAAAACCCCTCCTAACTTCTTGTTAGAGGCACTACCTTAGAGAACACTATAGCATGTAGGTTCTCTTGTTTCCACTTTTGTCCAACCCTGCAATAGCTTTCGCTTATGTCTTACGGGCAGGCGCCTAGGCTTCCTCTTCCACAAGGATCCTTATAGTCCAAGCCTGCGCAGCTTTCACCGCGTCTGACAGGCAGACTTACTCAGTGGGACTCAAACCCACTGGTGGGTCTCCAACCCACTCCTTACCATACACTTATTATAGTGGGACTCCTACCCACTTACTACAATTACAAGAAGAAGTGTCTTACCAAAATCCAGGGAACGTCGCGAAGAGCCTTACGGATCGGGGATCGATGGGTATCCCCGAGAAATCCTCGGTGCCGGCTGGAACCGATCAGGTCCCCGGCTCCTCCGGTCTCCTTCAGCGAGGTCCCATCTGGGTCGCCAAAACTGTTACCGAAATCTCGGAATGAAGAACTTATCGACACCAATGTGATGTAGATAAGCAGACATTTCTTTATGAACGGCCGGGTGCGTGAGCGAGTCCCCTCACGATCGACACACACCATGGTTCAAAATCATACACCTTGTATAGAACTCATTCATACATATTCATTAAATATTCATGCATAATCGTAAGATTTCCCATAAATCATTAACATACTCTCCTCCCATACCCGATTCTGCGCAGTAAAGGTTAGAAAGGTCCGGAAATGGGTCTGGGGTACGATTTGGGTAGGTGGTATGTGAGTCGGTGGTCTCGATCTCCCCCTGCCGGAATTACCTGCCACTTGAGGTAACTGTTTCTTGGCCGGCAGCTATGGGTTGCTTCACTCGACTCTTCCCAGTTCACATAAATTCTCATTTTGACATTTTAGTACATCCTCCTAGGTTACATATAAACAATCATCTCAAATCTTAAGTCTGTTATCTAAGTTCTAAACATTCCTACTAGGTGATTCTGACCAATTCCTCCAGCCTTGGTACGGGGCTGTACAGAGGGTTTTTTATAGCCGCTTTTTACTATAACTATAAGTTTCATTAAAATATATTTTCTTATCCTCTTATATTTCTATTACATGATTGATTTTATAAAATCAAATAATCAATCAAATAAAGTCAATCAATCTTAACTTATTAGCAAATCTATAACAGCAGGGGGACCTAAGCCAAAATCTGAGCTAGAATTCAGGCACTCTAGGCTGCTCCAGTGGTTCAAGAAAGGCTTCAGACTGAAAGATCCTGCACTATGCCATCTTAGCAGACTTAAGGAAGAAACTCAGCATCCTGGAGTTCAGCTGTAAGCCTTGTGGTCTCAGTTGCCTTTGCAGCAAGGGGTATGTGTGTTAGCAGTACACTTAGAGCTTATCTGGTTTCAGTAGCGAGGAGGCTGGTTTTCCGTAACTGCTCAGTATGCTTCAGGTGGGGCGTCTTTACAAAGCTGAGCTCTTGGTTTGATGGTGGGAACAGGTGAGTGCTGCTCTCTGGAGACCGTAAAGCCCCGTCTTAACAAGGCGCTGCTGCAGGCAGTGAGCCCTGGAGCACCCCGGTACGGAGCCCTACGTTAGGCGCAGGTGGTGGCTGAGATGCTCTGCCTGCTTGAGGCAGCGCTCGGGTGCGCGTGTCGCTGTCAGCAGGCTGCTGGGGTATCGCTGTCAGCAGGCTGCTCTGCCTTGCTTGGGCTCATACTTCTCAGCTCCTGTGCGGTCGTCTCCGATTGCAGCGATACAGACAGCAGATTTTTCTCTCCGGCTCTGTTTTGTGAGCTTTGTGCCTTCTCTGAATGGATTTCAAAGCTCGTTTAAGTGCATGGGAAGGAATTCAGAAATCATGTTTTATATGCAGCATCACTTTCTGAGGGTGCAAACTGATTGCTAAGTTACAAACCAGCCCAAGGGCTCCGTCAGAAGTTAGAAACCAGCCGCAAAGTTGATCTGCTGAGGGAAGAGAAGGGTCCCGTATCTTCTCGCGGAGCATCTAGTGCTGGTGCCACCCAGCCCGGAGTCAGGGACTGGCTCTGAGGCTGCCTGGAAAGTCCAGGCGAACCGAAGGAATTCTGTACTGACATGGCAACCTCTCCCCAGGCCGTGAGACCAGGCTGCCCCTGCGCATCAAAGGGAGCGGCATAGGGCCCCAGCTGCGCTTCAGCTTTGACCAGCTGGACATCGGGAAGGTTTTTGTTGCGTCAGCCCCCAGCTACGAGGTGAGCAGTGGGGCTTGCTGGGGTTGGGGTGGATCCTGATGGCCCCTGGGGCAGCAGTGAGCTTTGTGCACCTGCTGGATTTCTGGCAACACAGGCAGTTATGTGCACGCATTATTTGATGTAAGTTAAATGTGGGAGTTTTTGCAGAATCTGGATAGTTTTGATGGGGTCTGAAAGGTGTGTATGTTGTCCACAAAGCCCCGATCCCTGCGTTTTGGCAACCTCCCTTTGAGACCAGCTGGGAGGCTTCATGCAGAAAATCCAGCCCTTGACACATGATAGCAACACCGGGTCAAAAAGGTCAGGGTCCAGAGGCTTTTGTTTCAGCCCTAGATGCACTGCGCCCTGGTACCCTGGCGGTTAAAAAGCAGCTGGAACAAAGGGGTTGTGTTCCGACTCGAGTCCGTTGCAAACACCTTTCAGTGAAGCGCAACTTGCTGGATCCTGGCGCCGGAGGGAAGCCGGGCAGCCTCCCCGCGCAGAGCTGCCCGCGCAGGCACCGGGAGCGCTGTCCCTGCTGAGCAGCCTCCTGCCACCCTTCAGACCTGGTGCCCCTCTGGCTCTATGAACAGAGCAGGGCAGTTCTGGAAATGAAGCAAAGGAGCTTTCTGGGTATTTGCCTCCCCCCGCCGATGGTGGCAAGTTTTCTCAAAAAAAAACCAACCAAAAAAACCCCCAAGATACAGCAACTGGAGGCGGTAGAAAATGAGGCAGTACATCGTGCCAGACACTTTCAAAAGCTTGACTGTTGCAGGGAAGGACACGTTAAGGTGTTTTCTTGCCAAAATATTGTGCACTGTATGTATGCATTTTTTAATGCTGATTCTTTATTGATTCTATATATATCAATGTGTTGGTTTCATTACTGGAGAAAATGTGAATAAGTAGATGATACTCCAAGTGCTGTATTAAGTAGCCAGACTGGAGGTAAACTTCAGTGTAGGATCCCTAAGTGCAATTTGTAATTAAGGTGTAAAACATATGAGTAGTTTCCAAGTTACCAGTGCAGAATTTGAATACAGGAATGTTTTCAACAGCAGCTGCAAAATTAAAAAAACAAGGGCTGTACCTCTGCTTCTGTCTCAGTTTTTCTGACAGGTTTTGCGAGGACAAAACTTAGGGAAAATAACTGCCAAGCAGGTAGATAAGTCCACAGAAATGGCCGGATTTCACCTGCAGCCTTCGGAAACTGTAGAGCTTTGCTTTGGGTAGGTTTGGTGACCACCAGTGTGCTGATACTCACAGGCAGGTGTGGGCATTTCTTGCTGAATCTCAGCAAATGCTGCAGGATTGTGTAGCTTGTTGGAGCAGTAAATAATGGTAAATTAGTAGATGATGGCTGTGAATATTTATGAAAGAGATTCTTTAGAGCAGGTGGAGCTGCTATGCCCCTCCCTCTCATCCTTTCTTGACATGTCTGGTTGAGCAAAGACAAAGAGACTCTCAGATCAAAGAAAAGAACAAAATGCGCCTCACTGACGTACCCTAGCAGAGTCGGGGAGTGCTGCTGAAGCTGGTTATGGGGCTGTCCCGAGGTATTTTCTACATCCAGTAAACTTGCTGGCTGTAACGGGAGCTGAATGTGTTTTGCCCTTGGCAGGACTGGGCTCATCTGGAGCGGGAGCAGTTAGGTGACGATTCGCTGTAATGCTGCGACCGCCCTTTGCTGCTCTTTGGGGCAGGTCTGCATCGCCTTGGTGATGCTGAGCACATCCTCAGCCCTGCAAGTCCAAGCGGACTGCTCTGTGTCAGTGGAATAAACCCAGAGTGACTCTGTTTATGTGAAGTTATCACTGGGTTTTTTTGCATGCAAAAACCCAAAGGCAGAAACTGTCCTGTTGTGTTTTCTTTGGCTTCAGCCAAGCAGCAGCACACAGCATCTTCTGCCTTTTGTAGAAGTTTAATTAGAAAACAAATCAGCCTTCTGTAAGGAAAGAAGATTCCTCATGTATTTCCATTTTGCTTTCTTGCTGCTGCAGGTGATCCTGTTTAACAAAGGAGTCATTGATGCCCCCTCCAAGTTGGTCCTTCCGGCGACCGCTCTGGGCTCCTGCTTCTCCTTTCTCCCCCAGGAGGGCATCGTTTTACCAGATGTCCTCCAAGTCATCCAGATCTCCTTCAGTTCCACCGCCCTGGGGCAGTTCACAGAAGGATTCCGGTTCAGTGTGGATGGGTCCCCTGAGCCCGTGACCTTGACCGTCAGGTGAGGAGGGTTACAGGAGCCTGGGGGGTGCCTCCACAGTAATTCCCACTGCAGACTCCTCTCCTCGAGATGGCATCTGCCTCCTTGCTTTCTGTCTTGCCTTTGTTCCAAGGACCCCTGTCCAGCCCTTATCTCTCATTCTCCAGCCCCACAACTCAAGCTGTTTGTTTCAAATGCTTTTGAGATGCCCACCCACCGGGGCAAGCCGAGCCTCCCTCTTCAGGGGGGGTTGTGCACTGGATTTAGTTCTCCAGGGAGGGAAAAACTCCCAGTTCTTTTGAGTGAAGGTGAGCTGGCTGGTGGGACATGGGGCTGCAGAGGAAGGAACAGCGGTGGGAGTGCAGGTGGTTCCTCTCCTACCTTGTGCTCCTTCCTGCTCTGCGAGGACCCCGATCTCCCTTCAGAAGCACTATTGGAAGATGTGGCTGTTGCCATAAAGACTGCCCTCTTCCCCCGTTCTCTTGCAAGCTGCGCTGTTACCGGCTGTAGCGCACAGGGCTCTGGGCTGGCTGCTTGGCCGAGCCCTCTGGGCAGTCCTTCAGGTCTGACTTCCTTGAGCACAGCTCCTGTGTGCTCAGCAGAAACGGCAGTTATTTCCCCCCTCGCTGCAAGGCTCACCCTTGGCAGTTTCCCAGTGTGAGACCCAGTTGTGGCTGGTTTGGAGGCAGTTTTCTATTGTCTTTTGGCAAGTGCTATTACGGAAAGCATGTCTGCTCCCTTTGCTCCATCCAGAGTAGGATGCTGGGGCTTGGCAGGTTAAGTCTGATTACGTGAGGTCCTTGGAGAGGGAACCTCATTGCCAGAAGGGATTTGCTACCTAACTTGTTCTCAGGAACGGATTCAGCTCCAGGAATCGAGAATTAGCATGGGATTGAAACTCCTGAAAGTCAGATTTTGAGTGCTTTTTGATTGTGCAGTCAGAAGATGCCCAAACCATAGGTGATCACTCTTTGCTTGGAAACAGACCTGACGAGGTCCTGAACGCTTGTTCTTTTGCTCTTTAGAAAGGGATGCTGGAACTGGGACACCACGGGTGAGTGCAGGTCCCTCCTGCGGGAGGCTGGGGTCTGTACGAGAGACCCGGTGGCAGTCCTGTGAATAAAACTAGGAGGCACGGGTCACTGTGCTCCTTGATCTGTATTTGTTTTTTTCACCAAGAGGCAGAGCTGGCATTGATTGGCATCAACCATGAAATTAATGAATGTTGTGCAGCTTCAAGTGCTGATTTCAGTGGATGTTGGTGAGTTTGGGAGTTTGGAACCTCTCTGAATTTAGGGATGGGCGGGCTGGTGTGGTGGCTTCAGGACACTCATGTTTGGTGGTGCAAACAGTCTTGCTCTTGGATGTGTCAGCCGGTGCACTGGTGACAAGCTGATACTTTCCTCCAAGATTCCGCCATCCACTGTGTAGAACTTGTGCTGCGTTTCTCAGTAGATGTCTGGGGCTCCTGTGGATTCGTGCCTCAAAATCCTGCACGCATAATGGTAGTGTGGAATAAGGTCTGAGGAAGATGTCCATATAGGCCATGGAAAGGCCAGTTCCAGCAAAGAGATACCAAAGCAGGGAACCTGTGGCTGAGAGGGCTAGTTACAATGAACCTGCTTCTGCATGGACAGCTCTGCCCGTCACATGACAGGTGGGGAAACTGAGGCACAGAGCCATCACTTGTTCAGGGTCCTTCACTGGGCCAGCAGCAACCTGGGGGTGTACCCTGCCTGCCCTGGTGCCCTGAGCCACCTCAGCAGCTGCCACCTGCTGACCACGTTGCTTTGGCTGCCTCCTGTGCACAGGGATGCTGTGCCGAGCGCAGGGGTGACGGGTTGATTTGAAACCCACCGTGCTGCTGAGACCAGCTTCTATCCGTCCCGGTGGTAACGAAAGCCGAACACTTTGCAGTTCTTTTTAACCAAGCCAGTTCCTCCTCTGCCTTTGTCCTTACAGGGGCTGTGTCATCGGACCGACTTTCCCTTTCCATGTACCTTCCCTCCATTCGGCGACGTCTCCTTTGGTGAGTGTGCCCTGGGCTTGGACCGCTGGTGGGGAGGTCTGTGCCTTACTGAAATGAAGCGCTTTGGGAGCGTCTGTCACTTGTGTTCCTCCACAGCAGCCTTCAGGGTGTTAGAACCAGGGCTGCCGCTTGCTCAGGTGGTATTTTGCTGCCATGAGATCAAACAGGACCAAAGGAATAGAAAGTCAGGATTTTCCTGGTGCCCTCAGAGCCTGCTCAGCCCCAACCTCCCAATCCTTGGCGGCAGAATGATGGTGAAAGCCCTTGTCCCAGAAGGGCCCAGGGGATGGGGCTGCAGGAGAAGGGAGTTGGAGCCACACGCTAGCCTGTGGCTGCTCAGGGTGAACGTTCCTGTTGCAAGGCGAGGACACCACTTACCCACTTGACCTTTAGTGTGAGCTGTTAATTTGTGCTGTGAGGGCTCCTCGTTATCACCTGCCCGGTAATAAGCCCAGGCAGTAGCTCGGCATTGGTTTGGGCAGTGATGTCTCCAGAGATGTGGGCTCCTTCTCCTTCCCCAGCCGAAGCACTGCTCCACTGACGGAGCCGGTGGCTGAGCACCCAGAGCATCTCCACTGAAATGCAGATTCTGATTCTCCATCTCGAGTCTCAGAGAAAAGGCTTTGTACTGAGATGATCTAAAGTTTACATGTGAAATCAATTGGGGATTGATTGAAGGGCCATGATCATTCTGTGCCCAGGATGCCTCTGTGGTTTCATGCGGTTCGTGGACTTTCTAGGAAATCTCAATACTTTCCCTGAGCCACTTCCCCCTCTCCCTGCATCACCACTCGGCCACTTCTCTGCTTCCTTTTGAATAAATAGACCCACAAGAAACGCACCGGCAGAAATGCGGTTGTGTAATAGGAGATTCCTCCTACTTTAATCTGATTTCATTAACAAGGCCTTTTCAGCTGAAGGCAGCTATTGTATTTTTGCTTCTTGTCACTGTGCTGCTGGCTGTTGTCTGCATCTGGTGACTTCGGTCCCATTTGGGGCTGTGCAGTGGGTCAGTCGGTGCATGTCCTTTCTGTGCCCCACCCCCGCCTCCCTGCCGGAGTAATTGCTGGCGGTGGGCAATGGTCACTGCTGCTGGGCACAGAGGAACTATCTGCTGTGTCTGCGGGTGGTTTTCCTCCCTGTCTTTATTCAAATAGCACTTGGTAAGCAGGGCATGGGAGGTGTCTTCTGGCAGAGCTGGTGTCCGCTCCAGACCAAGCTGCGGGCTGGTGTCCTGCCTCTGCAGAACAGCCACCCCCTCACCCAGTGTGGTTGTACCACTGGTTTTCCGTTGTGGAAAGCAAGTGTCAGAGCTGAAGTGATGTCAGGCTTTGTGGGCAGTAATCAAAGGCAGTGTGGATGTGATGTCCCCGTTTGTTAGGTAAGGTGAGACACAGTTCCTGCTCATTTCTAAGGAAGCATCAGGTTTGCCTGCAGTGAGGTGGGCCGAGTTGTCATGTGCTCAGTCTGGTTGCCCAGAAACAGGAGATGCCTTAAGGGTCCTGCCTAGAGAAACTGCATTAGAGTGCAATGCATCATGTTGTAGTGCCCGGTCTCATCCTTTCTTTTCCTTACATGACAATGCCCTACTTTCATATATTGAAAACTGGGGGAATGTTCATGGAGTTAATGGGGGATTTTACAGACTGAATTTTCAGAATAAATGCTCTGTCTGGGTGCACACTGATCAGTGAGAAAGAGTTGGGGCTGGTTTGGGGGCAGGGGAGAGAGGTCCTCACAGGTAGAGACAGCTCTTCAGCACCAACGGCACTGCCCATTGCCAAGGAAGCAAGCTGTGCCATCCATGGAAAAAGCAACTTCAGTCACAACTCACTCCTCCCTGAGCTTCTCCATTACCTCTCATTCACACTGAAAAGAGATAAACAACAAGCACCGGTCTATCCTAACAGGAGAGTCACACCAGGAATCACGGGATAGCCGGGGACTTGACTGATATTTGTCTCACCTTCCCAGGCTTTCCTCGCACCCTGCCGTGTCGCCTCACTAACACCTCCTTGGTTCCCATGACTTTCAACCTTCGCATCCCTGGCGAAGGCTCAGGACAGCGCAGCGTCACCAGTTTTGCTCAGATATCAGACAACACTTGCCCGTCCTGGAGAAAGGGAGCCCAACATCACATCAAGCCAACTGAATTCACCATAATGCCCTGCAAGGGG
Organism: Falco peregrinus; assembly: GCF_023634155.1. Taxonomy (NCBI): domain Eukaryota; kingdom Metazoa; phylum Chordata; class Aves; order Falconiformes; family Falconidae; genus Falco; species Falco peregrinus. The sequence continues at coordinate 901,826 of NC_073734.1, read as the reverse complement.
ACCATCCGCTCCCAAGGAGCCCTGGGTATCCAGGTATGGCACGAGCCCGGCCATACGTGCTTCAGCAGGTGGAGCTGAAGCTTCACTGGTGCGCAGGAGGGCTGTAGTGCTGCTGGCTTTGGGCATAACGCAAGTAAGAGATTGGTGTTCGTGTTAGGTTTTTGTGAGCTGGGGTACTCTGGGGCGGAGCACCGTTTTGTTTCCAAAGTTGTAAGCCAAGGATCATGTACCCTACGGTCAAGCACAGAAGCCACGCGTGTGTGTCTGAGCTGCTTAGAGCAATTTGATTTAAAGTGGGCCGAGGAAGGATGGGGACAGAAGGTGACTGTTAAAAGAAAGATGTCATTGCATAAAGCAGTTTGCTATTCTTCCCGGTCTTATCTTTCCTCTCGTGTGGAGCAGAATGGTTGCATCCACTGCAGCGAGGACTGGAAAAGCTCCAGCAGCCATGAGCTGCACAGCTGCTGCTGGGCCACGTTTTGCCCTCGGCTTCCCACTGTAAAGCTGGCCTCATTCTGTGAAAGTCAACAGATTTCCTCTGGATTTATGCTGTTGTAGTCGAGAGTAAAAATTGGTCCCAGTGGCAAGTAGAACATGAATTGTGCTTTAATTTAGCTCACATATGCCCTGGTATGCAAGGCGTACTTAATAAATCGGATATCGCCAGAAGAGTTTTGTTACTCGGAAAGACAGTGGTCTACACGTGGACCAGCAGGAGAACTAAGGCAAAATACCGCTCCCTTTCCTGAGCGTGGGTGAGAGCCAGAGGACACCATGCGTGGCTGATGGCTTCTGGCAGTGATTAAGTATCTGACGCTCTTCTCCTCTACCAGGTCACCCTGTGTTCCAACACGGTGAGGCGATACGAGCTGGCGCTGGTGGTGGGCGTGGATGGTGTTGGCCAGGAGGTGTTGGCGTGCCTCTCACAGCCAGGTACCGGCGCTTTCCTTGCAGCTGGCCACCTTTCCCCGCGTACCCATGCCCAGCACGCTGCCTGGCGTGGGGTGTCCTGGCTTCAGCTCCAAATGAGAAATGTTGCTTAACGAGCTAGTTCTGCCCAGCTCGCTGTGAGCACAGCCGTGCTTTGAAAGCAGCCCATGTTGAGAGGCACCTGTGCTCAGTGCTCAGGGCCATGCCTCTGTCTTTTTTTTTTTTGGTTTATTTTATTTTTAAGGGAGCAGTGATTATATTCACTATTGGCCTGTTGTCTGGGACTTGAGGAGTAATGAATCTCCAAAGGACTGCCCCTGCTTCTCCCTGCAAGCGGTGGGCTTGTGCTGGGTTGGCCCAAAATGCAGCATTTGTTTGGAAGGCGGCGAGCAGCCTGCTGAAAGCTGGGGTCTGGCTCAGTTAATGAAGGCGTGTGCAAATGGGAAAGGGGCTTACGGCAGGAGTGGTGAGGGGAAACTAGTCCTTGGTGTGGCAGGTGAGCTCAGGTTTCTCTGGTTCTCTTGAGCATGAACGTTCCCAGACTTAAGCCAAAAGCTGCAGCCACGTTCAATGCCGTTGCGCCGCAGTGGGTGCCAGTTTAATGACGAGAGGGACGCAGTTCGCTGGTGCTGTTCCCTCTCCCCGGCAGAGTCACCCACTGGGTGCCTGGGCTGCAATTTTGTAAAACGAGTGGGAATGGGAAGAGTCAGTGTGTGGGCTGGTGTGTGGAGGACCCAGGCAGCTGCAGGAGCTGGGAGAGGCTGGTCACCCACTGCGAGAGGCAGGCGGTGCTGGTGCCCTCCATCGCGGGGGCAAGCGGCTGAGGTTTCAGGCAGGGCGAGAGCGGTACGGGAGAGGAGGGAGGTGCTTTTACTGAGATGCGGGAGTCTTGTTTTCCTTGAGCTTTGGGGAGCGCTGGTCCTCAGCGGGAAGGCTCCCGCAGAGCTCGTGCCTTGCTGGGACTGCGGGAGGGTCCTTGCCGGCCTCCTGGGGCAAGGGAGGGGCAAAGCTTGATGAGAGAGCACTGGGGCAGGGCACTGGGCAGCCTCTGCCACGGGAGTCTGGGGCTGCCCCTCCTTTACAAGAGGCTGTTGAGTAAGAAGTTAGAGGTGATCGATTGCCGTAGAGGTAGGAAATGTCTATCTGGCAGAGACAAATGCGTTGTGTCTGTTTCATGCTGTTTGGGGAGTAAACAACTTCTACGTTCTCTCAGTGTCTCTAATTCCCTTTGGTCATCTCTTCACCCGGATGTGTCGTTCCTCCGCTGCACGTGCTCAGCCCTGTTCTGACATTTGGACGGTGCTTTCTGAAGTTCCCTTGCGAGTGGATGCTGACCCTTGTGAACGACAGCGATCTTCCAGGCTGCTATGGAGTCCTTCCTCAGGCTTGGCGTCGTGTTCGCCTCCTGCCCTCAAACGTCGTTATCGAGGGGTTTATTAGGAAAGAAACGGGGTTTGGATAAGACCTTGCTGTTTTATATTCAAACCTAAAGTTTTGGAGAGAACGGGAAGCTACCTGAATATGAACTTCAGGAGCGGTTTGAACTCTTCAGGAAGCAGTTTCAGTTCTAGTCTTTGGGGTGCTTTCAGGCAGGAGAACTTGGAGGGTTGTGAAAAGCTGCTGCAAGGAGGCCGCCAGCACCGGAGTGGGCGTTTGTGAGTGCAGCAGCTTTTGGACCCTGTGAGGATGCTAATTAGGCCCATATAAATCTTGCTCCTTGTGTTGCGCCTTTCTGCTTTCTCCTAGGGATTTTTAAAAATGTGGGTGAATTGCCGTTGTGGTAGATGTTAAGGAGCTTGGAGTCTCCTCAGAGGTCACTCTGAAGTTGTCTTTGATTCTGTCCCTTATAGGAGCACAAGGAGGATGCTGCTGTGTGGTACTGCAGCCCTGTGCCGTGTGGGATTATCCAGCCTCACAGCTTGGTGGAGATCCCGTTGACGCTGGAAGCCCAGGCGATAGGAAGGCAGGACACTGTGGCTAGTGTCTCAGTGTTTGGGAATGAAAGATCCCCGCTGGTGAGTGCTAGGCGAGATGCGTGCCTTTGTGTGACTCATCTTGGTGGGCATAAAGTGTACAGGGGTTCTGCCAGGGAAAAGGAGAACGTGACAATACGTGGCTGGTGCGGACACGGAAAGAAGGGATTCATGGCATAAGTAGCAGCTAATGCCTAGAGAAGGGTGGTGTCCTCTTAGGTGGAAATCTAAGTGTCTGAGATGGTGTTTAATTACGGACGTGTGAGGCGGGATAACAAGCCCAGTCTGAAACCCAGAGCAATTCCTGGGTCTCTCGCTCTCCTGCGTTACGAGATGAGCAGCAACCGCTGCTTCATTAGAACTCTTGTTCGGGAGCGCACGGGGACATCGCTGAATACCACTAAAGCAAGAGCGGTGTAAGAGACCGTGCTGAAATGATGATTTCTGTAAAGCTGGATTTAAGCTTTCCTGAAAGTCAGGTCCATCCCGCCTGAGAAATATCCATCATATCTCTTTGCCAAAAGCCCCAGCCAAAGACGCATGAGACTCCACACTGCTTGCATCTGGAGCACAAGCTTTTTTTTCTTTTCTTTTTTTTTCCCTACCAAGCTTGAAAAGGGGTGAGGCAAAGCATTCCTGGACTAAAGGCTCCTACAGGACATTTGCATTCAGGCATATACAGCAGCAACAACAAAGTGTAGGCAAGAGAATGTTGTATCTGGTGTCCTGGCTTCCACTGGCTGAAATCGAGAACAAATTTAGTTAATTAAACTTTAATTTAAAAGGATACTAACTTTTGAAGCAGCTGTTTTAAAATGTCTTGTCCTCTCCCTGAGCACGGAAGGGGATATCAGAGGATTCCCGAGAACGTGAAGCTTTCTGTAACAGAAAGGAAGGCTGACATTTTGAAAACAATTGCAGGGATATAAACTTTTTATAAACCAAATTGAAACGATGATGCCAAATCCCCTGGATGCCACTGATCATCTCAACCCTGGCTGCTGGGGGTGTGCATGTAAACCAGTCAACAGCAAGGCCAGGCAATGCAGGCTTTGCAGGGAAGTCTCAAGTTTGACAAAACAGTTGCTTGCAAACAGAAGGCATGCTTCCCCGAAAGAGGAGGGTTTCTCCCCACTGGAATAACCAGTTGTTTAAATGTCAGCTGGATTTTGAACTACAGGTACCTTGAAAAGCTTTTACCCTTGGGCTAACAATTTATAAATTGAAAGTTGACCTTACCTTAATCTTTTCTATTTGGACGTGAGCGTGTCAATGTTTTGCCCAAAGGGCGAGCATTTCAGCTGGAGAAGCGTAGCTGTGCCTAAAGAAAGGACTAGATGCGTTGCATTTTCTATAGGTCTGTCTTCTGGTTGCAGTGCAGTTCCAGTAGTTCCCTGGTAGCTGACGCACCCAAAGCTTTCTGGGCTGGCAGAAGAGCTGGCTGTCTTGTTACGTGTCCTGCGCTGGTGGCAGATCCTACCCGTACGGCTGCAAGTCTGACCTTGGGAATCGCTGCAGTGTGTTCCAGTAGAACTTCAAAGCTCGTTCTTGCCTTAGGCTGGGGTGCCCAGTGTCGATGCCTGGTCTTTACCACCGTTTCAGGCGGAACGTGGTACAGATCGTTCATCCAGGTTGTGCAGAGTCCCTCCACAGCTCCGTTGTCGGGTATTTGGTTTGCAGGTGACCGTGTGCCCGCTCCAGTTTGGCGTGTGGCATCTGCATGAAGGAGCTGGTAAATCCCAGCGCTGGCGTTACTGGTGCAAGGCAGCCTCGTGTGCCGCGGGCAGGGGGTTTGGCAGCTGGCTGCTGTCGGAATAAGCGGGCACTGGAGCACAGCTGTCCGCCAGGGTCAGATGCTCGTCGTTCCTAAGTGATCAAATGTGACATGACCTACCTATTGACAAAGCCAGCGGTGCTGGGGGGGGCGGCGGCTGTGTCTGTAGCTGTGGCAATATTGCCGATGGCAGAGCTGCCATCGCTTCTTGCTGCCTTTCCCTGTGCCATGTTGCCTGTAACGCTGTTGCATGGCATTTTCCTTGTCCCTTTTAGAACCCTGTAGATGAAGGGGTAGCGTTTCTGAAGCCCTCTCCTTGGTGGTGAGGATGCGTGGTGTTAGTACACAGGCTGACAGAAGGCAGCTCTCCTGGGCATCCTCCAGATGTTGTTCCGCTCATCCCCAAAGGGCTCTGCCCTGCCTTTGCTGCTGCTGTCCCGCTGTCACCGGGAAGCTGAGCTGGCTGGCGAGGCGCAGCTCTTCCCTGCAGCTCCTCCTTCCCGGGAGCTTTGGGCAGCATCGCCCAGACGTGCATCATCGTGCATGGCTTCAGTTCCTTATTTTGGAGGCCCCAGCCTTGGTAGGTGAGGTTTTTGGCTCTTAGTTGCACGCAGCAGTGCCCTGCCAAGGGATGAGCATTTCTGGATGCTGCTGCTTCTGGCTGAGTTGGGCTGGTGATTCTGACAGCGGTCAATACCACTTCCTTGAGCCAGACATCATTAAAGGTTTTACATCGTGGAAGCTGGTTTCTTTTTCGGTTAAATCGTACTCTGTGCCCTCCAGTGAATCATACGGCGTCTGGTCAGTGTTGGGAGTTCTATGCATTCAGATCCTGTTGAAGTGTTGAGGTGTTTGGAACCAGTGAAATCCACCGCAAGAGTGGACAAATTCTCGTTGTTTTTAATGATGTGGGAAGGTGGTTTAGCAAAGGGATCTGTGTTCCTCCTCCAGTAGTCTGTGCCAGTTCTGCAAGGAGAAAGCTTTTGGTTCTGACTGTCAAGAGAAAAAACACCACTTGAATGATGTAATGAATAATTAATGCCTGTTATTCATGCCATACCAGGAATACACATAAGCACACATCAGAGGCCATAACTTGCACGATCTCTGCTCTGAAGAGCCTGCTTCGCTTCTGGCTTGTGCTGGTTTTCAGAGGTGCATTTTTGGGAATGTCAGAGAAGTAACTGTCCAAGTGTCGCTGTGCAGCAGCATCAGCAGCGGTCAGGGAGGTTTGGGGCAAGGCTGAGCGGCAGAAGGAGCGGGAGCAGGCACAAGGCAGAGAAAGGAGAGCTAACTGTGGAGGAGGTCTGGAAAGGAGAGCGTGGGACCCAGGGTTTCTCTGTCCCCTGAGAACGGGAGCTTGTGGCTTTCAGATGGGGTCACTCCCGAGCCTGCACTTGCCCCAGGCCTTCTGTTTCAGCCTTGCAACACTGAAAACTTCCAACAGCCGTACTTATCGCCCAGTCGAGGAGGACACTTAGAGCTGTCTCATATTTTTTAACTTCCCCTGCTTTTCTTTTTTCTTTCCTACCTGCTTCCTGGAGCAGAATGTGTCTTTAGTGAGCATTGGAGAAGAACGGGTTGTCTACGTGCATCTGAGTGAGATAAATTCCAGCAGTATTGAAGTCCTACAAGATGCGTCCAAAACTCTCCACCTCTCCAATCAGGCTGTCATCCCTGCTTCCTTCTGTGTAGAGATGGTAAGTATCTGTGGGGCTATTTCCCAATGAAAATTGACTGGTCTGTAGCAGCCTGTGGCCTGATTTTTACATGCAACGTTCCCATATTGCTGTCTCGGAGAGAAAGCAAGATATTCCGTCCCAACGCAGCGAGAGGAGCCTGGCTCTGGGGGCAGTGTTAGCTGGGGCACCCCTCAGTAAAACAGACAGCTTGCATAGATGTTTGTGCAGAAATGAGTCTGGATCATCTTTACAAGTTTTCCCTCTGTTTTCTGGGTGGTATTTAACGGAGAGTCGTGTCTTTGGAGCTCTGAGATCAGGAGGCCCCTGTGGCCCTTTGCTCCTGGAAGGGCATGGATTTCCCGACGCTTTCCCCATTAGGTCTGCGTTTGCTTTGTGTCAGACTGCTGTTTGTGACAGAGTCTGGGGTGTGAAGTTTGTCCTCAGCCTGCCTGTGGTGAGGTGAGTTTCACACCCGCTGGGGGCCCAACCAGCTGTGGTGTTGCACAAACATGTAACGGTAAGGGTTGTGTAGCTACAGAGCGTGTGGGCTCCGTCGCGTTGCAGAGCATCTCCGGAGGCCAGCCGCAGGGAAAGGCCGTTGAACTGATGGAGGCTGCAGCTGACAAGCTGCGTGGCAGGAGGAGGTTGGGTCGCTGCCCTGGGGGGGGGCAGGGCTGGTGCAGCCAGGGAGGGCTCCCGTGCAGACGCTGGGTGGGATGTGCCGCTCACTGGAGGTGGGATCTGTGAGGGGCTTAAAAACAGGGTTGGGGGGAGGTTTGTTCTGCTCCATGCTAGGTGGGCTGGATTTGTGGAGCTGGTTCACCCAGGCCTGGCTCTGTGGGCTTGGTTGGGTCTGCGGGTAAAGCATCAGGCAGCGTGCGAGAGGCCAGGCTCAGCCTCCTGGGCCAAGGGGGAGGGGGGTGAATTTCCTCCTTGCTGCTTTTCCAGCTGTTTGGGGGACAACAGTAACCTCCAAGTGGGGGAGGGATTCCCAGGGCAGCTTTCTTTGAATCCACCATGAAAACCCGCTTTCCATCTGTGGCGAGAGCAAGCCACCAGGGATGGCTGGTACTGGTGTTGAAATGATGGGTTTGCATGCCTGTCGCAGGCAGTGACCCGCAGAGCTGTTCGGGTCCTGCTGCCCCGGTGCAATGCCTCCCTCCTCCCCGGGCAGCTCGCGGTGTAGCCGGGGGGCTTGCAGGGTACATCTGCCCCTCCGTTGCCTCAGGGCCCTAACCCATGGGACTGGGCAATAAAGCCTGTCGTGCTTCACCGCCATCTCTGCCAGTCCTGGGGCTGATCAGTCACTAGAGCAGTAACACGAGGCGGCTCAGGGACGGTTTCTTTCCCTGCAATAAAGACGGGCTCTGCTTGAGCAGTGGCTTGGACCAGATGATCTCCAGAGGTCTCGCCAGCCCCAGCCGCTCTGTGACTCTGTGTGTGTGATGATCCCCCCTGCTGACTCCACGGGGCTGAGTTCCCCCATGGTGAGCATCTCTGCTTTTCAGGGCAGCTGCTGCTCTCATGGAGACGTGCCAGGAGGCAGGTCCTGGGAACCTGCTCCATCAGCCGCTTCACCAAAGGCTCTTCAGACAGACTCCGGGCACGGTGCTGCTGAGGCTGCCTGATGGGAGCAGCGCGGGCGTGGGCGAGATGTGCCCGAGCTGCGCCCTGGCCCTCAGCAGCTGCCTGCTCTGCCGCTCTTTTGCTGCCCCAGTTGAAGTTTTGCCCTTGGCTGCCTTACGCTGCCTGGCAGCTCCTTGACGGGAAGCAGAGGGGACTGAATAATTGTGGAGATAAAGCCTGAGATGCAGTCGGGTGTCAGGGTGACGTGCACGTGTCCACCTGAGAGCGGAGCAGGCTGCGCTGTGCCTTAGCCCAGCTGATGGGTGACACGGGCATCCTTCATTCCCCCGTGTCCCTGAACCCAAGCCTTGTGTCCTCTAAAGCGCCAAAGCCGCTGCTCTGGTTCCTGCTTGGAGGTTGCTGCAGGGTGGTGAGCCGTCATTTCCCTGTCTCCCATTTGTTGGCCAGTCTGCAAACGGTGGCTGTGAGGCTCAGAGATCATGGTCTCCAATTGAAAGGGCGAGTTATCGACTGAAATTTTCACAGGAGCGTTGCATCGGGAATGTTATGCAGACTGACGGACAGCTTGACAAACTGAATGAGGTTAATTTAAGGGGCGGCAACAGGGCAAACGAAAGGCTGGTGTCTTGTTTGAAACAGAAAAGGAAAATGCTGTAATGCAGGTGGCCGTGCTGCCACCCCGGTGGTACTCTTAACCCTCGAGTGATAATTGCTCTTCCTGTTAAGGCAAGCTTGCTGCTGGCTTTGTGGGAGACAAGATCATTACCTGAGCAAGCCAGCATGATTTGTGGTGAACTTCACTTTGGGATAGTGACTTCAGGAATTCCTTGCAGTCCCCCTCAGGCACCAGCTTCCCTGTACCCCTCTCCTCTCTGCTGGGTGAGTTGTGTCTGTTCTATTCTCAGTTGCAGGGAGCAGCAGGGAGGGAGTATCTCTGCCACCAGAAGAAAATAAGTAAAAACCCGCCAAATCTGTGTGTTGAGACGGGGCTTTTTGGGTTGGAAGAGGGGTGTAGGGACTGCATACCTGCGTCCTCGGTTGGCTTATCCCTGCTTGCCAGGGTGTCTGCAGATCTGCGACCCTTGGGACCAGTGTGTCGTCCTGTGCTCACACTGTCAAATCCTGTGTCTGTCGGGTGTGCTTTTCCCTGTCAGATTGCTTTCCCAGCTGCCAGGCAGCCCAGCGTGTTAGGGAATCCTCTGGATCCAGCAAGGGGAGGATTTGTGTCTGTCTTGGGTAAAAAAAGACTGGAGGAATGAGTCAACATGAAGGAGCTGTTGCAGCTTAGCTGGGGGCTGATGTAACCTGCTGACAAAAGTGGCTGTTTCTCCTCCTTGCTCCATTGTCATCTTCTTTTCCTGCCTCCCTAAGTGCCTGATTTTTGCCGTATTGACAAGTGCCAAAGGCTTGTTATGGACTGATGGAAGTGTTTGCTCTCCCTGCAGAAAGGAAAAAGCATCATTCTTAGGTCATTTCCTACTTGTTCTTTGTCATGCTGTCTTCTCGGAGATGTTTTATGTGGCTGCTAAGGCTGACATCTCTTGGCACCACAGAAGGCAGCTGCATGTCACGTCTCTGTGATCAGGAAAGAAGAGACAGGCCTAGGGTGTAAGTTTTCTTAATCAGTGGCAGCTTTTTTCTGCCTGCATAACCCCCGTGCTGGGTCTGTTATGTGCTGCCACAGGGCGCAAATGGTTTCCCAGCGCCTTGTAACGAGGGAGGAGGCAGAAGACCTTCCTTGGGATTTCCTCTTCGCATGACAGTCGTAATGCGGGGTCCTGTCTCCTTCAGCCTGGTCCCTGACCTCCCTGATCCAGAGCCCTGTGCTCCAGGTGAAGCTCGCTGCTGCCTGGTTTCCAGCAGCGGTCGTACAGCCAGCTGCGTCGTCTTCAGGAGGGTGCCTGGTGGCTCAGTGCAGATCCCCTTCGGCGTTCCCAGGGATGCGCTGCTGTCACATTCAACTGGAGCTGACCTTGCAGAAGAGACCAAGTTTTGTTTGTTTTTTAAAAAAAGAAAAAAAGCTGTAACTATTTGTCTTGTCACTGGGATTCACTGCAGATAACTGATTTTTCAGGCAATGTATAAAGGCTCTTGGTCAGGTGTGGTGTAAGCAAGGGCAGAACACGCAGTTCCCATTCCCATACTGGCTTCTCCCCTCTAGCACACAATTTTTTTCATTTACTAATTTAATTGTTTATTACCTCAAGCCTTTGGCGACACTGCCTTTATTAACAAAACGGCCATATGGAGAGACAGCAAAACACGGAGGAGATAAACTTAAAAACAGTGCCGATGAGGGGATGCTGCTTTAGTGATTCTGTTCCTTGTTCTGGCTGACGGGCAATTCTGTTGCTCTCTGAGCAAACCGTGCAGGCTGGGGGCAGTGAAGGCTTTGAAGAGCATGTCAGCATTGACTGCAGTTCTCCCCAGCTGCTCTCACTGAAGTCGGAGCAGACTTGAATTGGCAAGAGGGTGGTTTTTAAATCTACTGCAAATTACCACCCCCACCCCCACCCCCGCCCCCCAAAGCAGCTGAATAATTAGCCAGCGGGTCAGTGTTTGCTCCTAGTGAGACAGAGGCAGACAGTGCTGTGCCCTTCAAATGGTATCTGCAGTGCTATTTAGAAATTAGGGTTAAATTAACCTTCCAGGGTACGGGCAGCGCTAGCCCTGCATATGTGGCCTCTTCCAAGGTGAGCAGAACTTTTGAAGATGCGTAGGCTTAACTCTTTCCAGAGCTGTCCCACCAGAGCCTCATGGTGCTCCAACAGCTGACCTTTAGAATTAAACCCTTGGTTTGGGTTTAAAGGCTGTGTTGCTTATACAGCAGTACCAGTTTCTGATTTCCACCCAGTTTGGTTTTGCCAGAGCTGTAGGGAGCTTGTCATGTCGTGGCTGTTCTGGAATATGGTACAGTGAAAGGAGAGACTGAAATGGCAAATTTTTCCCCCCAGGGCGATCAAATGCTGGCAGAGGTTGCCCAAGGAGGTTGTGGAGTCTCTGTCCTTGGAGATCTTCAAAGGCCAAGGGCACACAGTTCTCAGCAACCTGCTCGAGGCGAGCGTGCTGGAGCAGAGGGCTTGGCCCAGAGGACCTCCACGGGTCCCTTCCAACCCCCCCTCCTGTGTGGCTCTGTGCTTTGCTTTTCCTCCTAAAGCCCTCAGCTCAGCCCCGATGCCCGCTGGAAAGGGTGCTGGGGCAAGGGACCATCCCAATCTCCTCCCCGAGGGTCCACCCCAGCACAAGCGCTCCCCACTCCACAAGACCCTATGGCAGACACAGTCAGGAGAGGGAAAAGATTCTTTTATTGTCAACAGCAGCTGCAGGGGCCCAGGAGTCACAGCGGTTCAGCCGGTGAAAATCAGTCGGCACCTGCAACGACAGAGTCAGAAAGCTCTGATAAGCCCCCAGAGGCAGGAAGAGGCAGGATTTGGTTCCCCCCTCTTTGGGGGACGCTGTTTCCGAGGAATTCCTCATGGCCCAGAAGGGACAGCTCTTGCTGGCCTCCACTCGAGGCCGGCTCCGGTGCCTTCTCCCCAGGGGTGATGTCCCTAGGGAGCTGTGCGTGCGCAGGGATGCTGACAGTGCCCCTGTGCCGCGCAGCAGGGCTCGACGGGGAGCCCCCGGGGAGCTGCCGTGGGGCTCATCCCAAACCCTGCTCAGCACCAGCCCTCGCCGGCCCTTGCCAGCCAGCTGGGCTGACTTAGGGCCGTGTTCAGGGCTGGGAAAGATGGGCAGCAGCGCGTGGTACGCACCTGGCCTTCCTGACGTGCTGCACCTTCCTGCATTTTCTCAGGTTTGGGTCCACAAAATCGCTTCCTCTCTTCTCCTTTTTATTTGTGCTTGGCTGTCCCTCTCCTCTGCCCAGGCTTCTTTTCTCTTCCTTTTCCTTGACTTTTCCTTCTCCTGGTGGGAGCCTGCAAACCTTTCCATCCCACAGCGTGATGAGATGGGGAAAGCCCCAAGCCCCTGCAGCGAGCTCTCAGGTCAGGCAAGGGGAGCTCTTCCTACCTGGTTTCCTGGGGCAGGCTGGTCAGTTGTGGCAGGCGTGCCAGGGACTCTGCCGTGCCCTCGGGGGTGCCTGGAGGCAAATCTGGAGGTGCCTAAACCAGAAACTTGGGAGGTAACGGGTGGCAAGTGACAGCCTGGGGTAGTGAGGGCCTGACTGCCAAATTGCTGTATGAGCTCTACAGAGGAGATGCTGGTTTGCATCGTGCACATTTTGCACAGTCCAGGCAACGCAGCCTAGACTTGATGAAGCTGCGACGGAGTAGGATTTGAGCAAAAGCCCTCTCAAGGTGGCAGCTACTCCTTTCTGTCCTTTTGTGGGTATTTTGTAGGTATGTTTTGTTTGATGAAGCAGATCACACTTAATGAAGTGCATTCCAGAAACAGCCTTTCCAGTTTTCCTTAGCACGCACCACTCTGGGGGGAGAGGAGGAACCCCAAAGGCACAAGAGAGCGGCTGCCAGGAGGAGGCCCAGCGGCTGCTTGGCCTCCTGGGAAATTACTGTCCCACCTGAGACACGTTGCCCCAGCGTCTGTGGAGCTGCCGTACCTCTGCCGCTTTGGGCCCTGCCCCTGTGTCTCCCCCAGCTCCGCTGTCGATGCCCAGCAGAGAGGCGGCTGCATGCAGAAAGGCTTTTGCCGGATGCTGGGTCTCTGCTGTGCCTGCAGGGCCACTTTGCTCTTCGCACCGCAGCTCTGGAAAGCAAAAGCACGTGCAGCAGCGCGAGTTCTTGGAAGTCAAGAACACCTAAGCAAAGCCCAGCCGAGCCCTACACCACTTGTCTCGTCAGCGTTGAGGTTTCTGGCATCCCAAGCCCCAGTGTCTGTGACAAGCCTCAGTCCCGCCTCCTACCTGTGCCCCTGTCCATGGGTGCTGGCACCTCCTCGGCTGATGGAGGGGAGAGGCCGGCCACCTCCTCCCCAAAGATGTCCCCGCAGTTTTCAATGAGGAACTCCACCAGCACGTTCACCTGCAGACATGAAAGCCTTGGTCTCAAGCCAGGTGCCTGCAGACGTGTCAAGCAGCCTTTCCCACTGCTGACCCTTCGTCTGCGCAGGCGGCTGCGGCTGGGGGTTGCTCTTCCAGGCACCCAGCCCACCAGCACTGGCCCAAGGGAGGAGGCAGCCAGGGACCTCGCAACAGCCAAGCTCCGATGGGCCGGGAAGGCAGCACTGGCTGCTGGGTAGGGCGTACCTTCTCGGTCACCGCCAGCATGGCCTGCAGCGGGAGCAGGTCCTCGTTGGGTGGGCTCAGCAGGTTGGGCCCGACGCAGATGGCCAGGTTGCTGCAGCTCATTCTGCTGGTGGCTGCGTTGTGGCCGATGTGCTGCAGCAGGGCCATCAGCCGCTTCAGGAGGAGGAGGTTGGCCGCAGGCAACTTGTTGGCCACCCTGAGGGAAGAGGAAGACAAGGCTGATGAAGCAGAGGGTGCCCACAGCCGTCCCCGCAGCTGGCCCCAGGCGGGTGGGAGCCAGCGGCCGTGTTGCACAGCTTTGCAGCTGCCCGAAAAGACAGCTTTCTGAGGAGCCCGTGCCTTTGCAGGCAGGTCCCAGAACTCTCCCGGTCCCTGCTCACCAGGCAGGCTGCTGCCCACACTTACGCTTTCAGCTCCTCCACCTTGGCCTGCTTGCTGGCCCTCTCCATGGCTGCCATCCAGTCCTCGTAGAGGTCGACGACGAGGAGCTTGGTGGGGATGCTTCGCAGGAAGTCCTGCAATGCCAAGGGCTGCAGGTGAGCCTTTGAACGCTGCAGGCCAGCCAGGAGCTCCTCCAGCTGCACGTCAGAAGTGCTCACCTTCAAGATGACGGCCAGCAGCAGCGCAGGCTGGCTTCCTACGTCGATGTCCTTGCCGCGGTCCAGGGCCTCGCGCAGCTGCCGAAGCTCTGTCCCACCGGCAGCTCTGCGGAATATCCCCTCCGTTGCTGGTCCTTGCTGGCGCAGGACAGCCAGCAGCTCCTGCAGGAGAGGCAGGAGGCCACTTGCTTGGCTGAAGAACCAAGCGGTGGCAAGGACCAGAGCTCTCCCCCAGACGTGGTTGCCTAAGCGCCACAAAGGGTCTGGGACCAGAAGCAGGTTCTGGGGGTGCAGAGCCCAGTGCCCTGTCCCCGCAGCTGCTGGGGACACGCAGGCCCTCTCCAGAGCAGCCGGAGGGAGGGCTGGGGACCCCGTCTGTCCAGGCTGGCTTACCTGGATGGGCCGGGGCAGCGTGTTGTCCTCCCCACAGAGGGCTGCCAGGGGCTGCCCAAAGAGCGCCCTGCTGCAGCTGGAGCCCGCCTGCCCTGGCGCCTGGGCAGCGGCCGGGGTGCGCCGCAGGGCGAAGGGCCAGGGCAGCCCCATCCTCCTCCTGCTGGTGCTGCTCCCGCTGCTGCTCCCTCCTGCTGCAGAGGAAAACAGAGTAAGACACCACCAATGGAGACCCCAGGCCAGCGGTCCCAGCGCCTGCCCTGCCCTGCGCTGCCCTGCCGGCAGCACGGTGCTGTGTGGTGCGGCAGGATGGGCAGGGAGGCAGCAGCTGGAACCGCGGCTGTGGCTCGGAGGTGTTGACTTAGAGGCTCTTGAGAGCCATCGTGCCACGGGGTCAGCCTGTGCCAGCCTTCGCCCTGCCCTCCTGCAAGCTGCGGGCAGCAGCAGAGGCTCCGTGTCCCCGCAGAAGCATATCCAGCAGGCACTGCCCAGCAGTTGTCCTTGTCCGTCCAGGTGACATCCTTCCGTGGGCTGCCCAACCTGCATGGCGACACTCGGGGACAAGTGAGCACAGCATTGCAGGAGGTTGCCTTGCTTTCCCAAACTCACCTGGTGCGGGGCAAAGTCCCCCTGCGTTTGCAGATGGGGCCGTCGCAGGCCCTTGCTTGGGATGAGCCTGCAAGAACCAAGAATCGGGCTGTGCTTGGAGAGCAGCCCCGCAGCAGAAAGGGCCACCAGCAGCCTGAGCGCGGCAGAGCTGGGACCCTCTGCCCTCCCGGGCTCTCTTCCCCATGTGGCAGGGTTCCTCCCAGTGTCACCAGTCAGAACGTGCTGGCGTGCTGCTGGCTTCCCAAAACTCTCTGCTCCCTGAGTGGCACCATCAGACCCTCTGTCCCTCCCACACAAGCTCACCCCAGTCCCTGCGCATCCCGGCGCAGCCAGAGGCAGGTGCAAGGCAGCCATTCTCACCTCTGCCTGTGCCTCCATCAGCCTCTCCAGGCTCCTGGCGCGCAGTGTCCTCCACTGGGCAGGAGAGAAGGAGGGGAAGAAGGTGAGCAGCCATGGCTCTGCTGCTCGGCTGCAGGAGCAGTGCTTGGGGACAGGGCCCAGAGCAGAGAGACACTCACGGCGTGGCGGCGGCTCAGCTCCCTCTCCAGGAGCTTGATGGATGTCAGATGGGTGACGCGGGCTCCCGTGCGTCCTTCTGGTGTCCTGTGCACCGGGAAGGGAGAGGGAGAGAGCTGGGTGAGCCCCAAGCCGTCTCTTGTCTCTTGTCAGGCAGCTGTGCCCGAGAGCTGCTCGCAGCCACGGGGGCACCTTCCCCAGCTGGGGGCTGTGTTCCCCCGTCCATCCAGCTTCTCCTGGAGCATCCCCCCGGCTTACCCCAGCAGCGTGGCCACCCACAGCTCCTTCAGTGCCTGGGATCTGCAGATAGAGAGGAGAGAGAGCGTCAGGCCCTGCTGCCCCCAGCCCTGGGCAAAGGTGGGTGCCTGCACAGCCCTGTGCTGTGGGGCAGGACAGAGGCGCTGTCCAAGCCCTGGGTCGCTCTGTCCTGCCTGAGCGGCTGCATTTGCCCTTCCCTTCTGGGGACCAAAAGGTGACCAGGGGATGCAGGATGGGGAAACATCCCACATCCCTCCCTCCCTTCCACCGGGCTGCCTGCTCCCTGCCCAGCTCTGCACGCAAGGCAGAGGCCTGTGTTCATGGGATGGCGTGGGCACGGCTGGGAACCTCTGCTGCCCGACCACGACTCACCCAAAAGTGGCAATGCAGGAGCCGGTGGGCCAGGCGAGGATGACAGAGGTGCTGTCCTCATCGGTGCCTTCCTCCTCCTCCTGTCCCTCCTGCCCCGCAGCCTCCTTCCCGCTGCTGAGCACCCACAGCTGGTCCAGCGCCAGGCGGAGCTGTGGGCGCAGGCTGGTGCCATGTCTGCAGAGAGCAGAGGCGGGCACTGAGCTGGAGGGGGGCTCCTTGGGCTGGGTCCCCACGCGCAGAGCCCTGTCCCCCACCTGCCCTTGGGACGGACATTGGTGCCTCCAGCACCGAGGGGCCGGGGCCTGGGGCTGGTGCCAGGGTGTCCCTGGGCCGGGGCTGGGGGCAAGGATCTGGGCTCTGAGGGTCTTACCGCAACTTGGCGACCACCAGTTCCTCGTGGAGGAGGAGCAGGCGCCTCTCGCTCCTCTTGCGGCCCCGGGTCAGCCGCACGTCCGCGCTCAGCACCGGCTCGGCGTCGCTGAGAGCCTCCCTGCAGAGCAGAGAGCGGCGGGCATGAGCAACGCCAGTGCTGCGTGGCCCAGCTGTGCCCGCGTGTCCCCGAGCCCGGGGGGAGCCCACCTGGAGCCGCAGCAGCAGCTGGCCTGGCCCATCCTGCCCGGGAGAGGAGGGCCCTGGCCGTGCAGCGAGGAGGGGGCCCAGCCGGCGACGGCGAGGCTGGGAAGCGGGGTGCTGGTGCTGTGGCAGCGCTGCTGGGCCAGAGGCTGCCTCCTGCCAGCGCCGCTGCGTGCCAGCACGGCTCTGCCCTGCTGCCTGTGGTGGCCGTGGGCTCCCCGTGACCAACGGTCTGAGCCCAACGGAAAGTGGGCGGGGCCTGCGGGGCGGGGCTGGGGCCCTCTCCAGTATGGCCGGGCCTGCCTCGCCCCGGGGAGCCCCGCGCAGGACAGGGCAGGGGGCAAGGGCCACCTCCCTGCGCCTGCGGCCAGCGCTTTGCCCTGGGGTTTGGACAGGGCCCTGCTCGATAAAAGAAGCCGTTTTTCCTAGAGGTGACCGTTGTGGCCTGAGGCAGACTCCTCTTGGTGGAGGCCGGCCTAGCGGTCGGAAGGCCTCTGGCACACAGGCCGTGCCAGGCCTCAGGCCCCAAGGCGCTGGAACTGGAGCAGGCCCAGCAGGAGGAAAAACTTCCATTTTTACCAAAAGACGGGGGGACTAGCAGCAGTCAAGAGCCGCTCGTGTCCTGCCAGGCGCCACAGGGAAATGAAATGTGTGGTGAGCTTCGGCAGGAATTGTGGTGCCCCTGGAGCACCACCCTTGCTTGGGAAGGCTTTATCCCACCTGGGTGCTAAGGCTTCACCCTTGGCAATCAGGGCTGGGTGAGCGCCACACAGGAGCCCCTGCCCTGTTAGCCATGACCTTCACCCAGCCGGTGGCCGACACGGCCAGGGGCGAGTCTGTGGGGTAGGCCGTGACCATGGCAAAGAAGGGGAAAAGTAGTCAGCTTTTGATGGCCCGTGTCTCGTTTCACTGTTGACCCTAAGCAATGCCTTGCTTCAAATAGAAGTGATTCAGAGAGTTACACACCCGCCCTGTTCAGGAAAAATGCAGGAAATCAGAGACATCTAGAAAATTCTCTTGTGGCTGTTGTACACTGCAGCAAGAAGCAGCGTGGGTCCAGTGGCTAATGCTGGAAGGGGAATTCAGCACTTCTGGGAAAGGGAGATAAAGGCACTCTTGTGGGCCAGGCTGGGATTGGAGAGCCTGGGTGGGTGTCTGGGGTCCCAGCTTTCCCGCAGTGCTGACTGTGGTGCGTGCTGCTTGTTCTTCCCTGCAACGCCGGCTGCATCCACCTGCTGGGGCTGTGCTTGGGAAGGGCTCCGGGGGTGAGCAAGCCCATGGGAGAGGCCTGGGGAGAAGCTCTTCTCCAGAGATCTACCAGAAACTGTCCAGAGCATCCGAGAGGATGCTCTGTATGACAAGGGAAGGTGCCCGTTGGTCCAATGTATGAGAGCCTGCAGGGCTCCCATCAGGGTCCTTTGACCTACCCATCCTCCAGCCAGCAATCCAGGTGCTGGGGGGTCCCATGTAGGTCTCCTGAGGTACCCTTTAGCCCCAGGCAAGGTGTCGTGCCTCAGTGTGTGCTTGCAGGGCATGTTTCCTTCCTGCTGACAAGGGCGGAATTGCAGTTAAATGCCCCTGGGCGATCCCGAGCCAAGCAAACTTTTTTCTATGGGTCACACTGCTTTGCAGTCCATGTGTGTGGTTCAGCTCCTGCATGGGAGCTGAGGACACGAGGTGACCTAGCTCGGAAGCTGGCCATTCTTGCTCCAGGCAACTCCAGTTGCTTGCGTTTTCCTTCAGCTTCCCCAGCCTGATCATCTCCACTGTCACCTCCTCCCTGTCCTACAAGAAGTATCCCTATCCCAGCCATTAGGACAGTGGCACAGCACTCAGAATCCAGATCACTGGTAGAGAAGAAGGACAGAGGAAAAGAGAAGTTCTCCTTTGAAAGAAATCCTTCTTTGTCCTCCTTTAGCTACTAGTGGATGAAAAAAAGGGGGACAGAATTTCAGGCCAGCCACAGCACTGGCTTTCAAGCCTGAGCTTGTCATCTCATGGCTGTTCTGGAATGCGGTACAGTGAAAGGAGAGATAGAAATGGCAAATTTTCCCCCTCGGGGCGATCAAATGCTGGCAGAGGTTGCCCAAGGAGGTTGTGCAGTCTCTGTCCTTGGGGATCTTCAAAGGCCAAGGGCACACAGTTCTCAGCAACCTGCTCGAGGCGAGCGTGCTGGAGCAGAGGGCTTGGCCCAGAGGACCTCCACGGGTCCCTTCCAACCCCACCCTCCTGTGTGGCTCTGTGCTTTGCTTTTGCCCTGGCGGAGATCTTCAGGGACTTTGTGCTCCGTTTTGTGTTGCCTTAGGGCTACGATGTGCTGTGGTTTGGGGGCAACAAGGTCAAGTATGTCAGAGGTCAAGCGAGTTAGTGTCAAAGTGTGTTACTGTTATGGACAGAATCTGTGTTTGTTGGCCCTGTGTTCCTGGGGTTATGGCATTTTTATCTTATCTTGTGATCTGTGTGGTGGGTTTTTTTTGCAGAGAGTGCCTTTTTCAGCTATTTTGCCTTTGTGGGGTTTGGATGGGTGCCTTTGGTTTGTGTATGATGTTTCTTCTGGTTGTTTTTCTGCTGTGCTGGTGGATGGTGGTGGGCTTTTCTGTCTTGAAACCATCGATACTGGTCTAATAGATCTCCTGCAGGTCAGGCAGTGTCACTTCTGGCGTGGACTGACTCATTTCTGGTGAGCTGGTGGGTAGGTGTGGAGGACTTGTGGTCCCTCCATGGGGAATGACTGCTAGAGGACTAACAGGCAGATCTGTGGAGGGGTGAGAGGACCGCTGGCCCCTAAGTAGTGACTGTCAGAGGACTCAGTGTACTTGAACTAACGTGGGCTTCCAAATTCGTGGTTATCTGTCCTGCCTTGTGGAAGAGCCATGGGAAGTCACCAGCCACACGGAAGGACAAGGGGGTTCCCAAGGCTACGTGGCTTCTTGGGTTTTGCTTTTGAGTAAGAAAGTCTTGTCTCAACATGAGTACAACTGTGAACGGTCAATTTTGCTAACTTTAGAAAGCAGGGAGCAGCACTTTTGTGCTGTGCCTCACATGGCTGCCAGGGCAGGGTGAGAAACAGCAAGAGAATTCCTTCCTGTCACTTCTCCAGGGGAGCCGTGCTGCACTTGTCAAGGTGAGGGTTTTTTGGCTCTATATGATTGAAAAGGTGAGGGGTTAATTTTCTCACCACAGAAATTAGGGAGCAGAACATTTGTGCTGTGCCTCACATGGCTGCCAGGGCAGGGCGAGAAGCAGCAAGAGAATTCCTGCCTGGCACCTTCTCCAGGGGAGCAGTGCTGCACTTGGACAAGGTGACTTTTTTTTGGTTCTGCACCATTTCAAAAGTGATGGTTCCGTTTTCTGACCACAGAAAGCAGGGAGCAGAAATTTTCTTTTGTGCCTCACATGGCTGCCCGGGCACGGTGAGAAGCAGTAAGAGAATTCCTGCCTGGCACCTTCTCCAGGGAGCACTGCTGCACTTTGTCAAGGTGAGTTTTTTGGGCTGTGCATTATTGCCACTGAAAAGAGGTCAGTTTTCTCAGCACAGAAAGCAGGGAGCAGCACATTTGTGCTGTGCCTCACATGGCTGCCAGGGCAGGGTGAGAAGCAGCAAGAGAATTCCTGCCTGGCACCCTCTCCAGGGGAGCAGCCCTGCACTTTCCCAAGCCATGTTTTTTGCTTCTGTATGAGTTCTAAAGTGCTGTGTCAATTTTCTCACCACAGAAAGCAGGGAGCAGTACCCTTGCGCTGTGCCTCACATGGCTACCATGCACGGTGGGAAGCAGCAAGAGAATTCCTTCCTGGCACCTTCTCCAGGGGAATTTCCCAGTTCCCGAGAGACTCCTGGCACCAGCTGCAAGGGGGCTCCCAGCCGAAGGGAATTGGGGTGGGAATTGGTGATGTCTCCTTTCCTTAGGCATGTTAACACTTTGGAATAACAATTGGATGCTTCGCTTCTGTTGCTCTTTTATCATATTGCTCACAGTAACTGCCACTGGTTCCTTTTATCATATTGCATGCTATTTTCTTTTATTGTAATATAAGAAACTGCGTTTGATATATTCCATCATTTGATAGATTTGATAGATTTGATTATATTTGATGTAGAGTTCAGCTTTGCTGTGTATCCAGTCAGTCAGCAAAACATAATTTGGCGTAGTCGGCATCGTATGAAGTAAAACTCTCTCTATTTAAGAAAAAAAAATGTTCCTCAACTTGCTATTGGCAGGTGGGAACCATTGCCTTACGGTGTTTGGGGCAGAGTGGTCTGGTGGTGCTGGGCAGTTGGGCCGTGCCAGGGACAGAGGGACGGGGGCAGGGGAGGGGGCGGGGGGAAGGGGTTTAGGGACGGACGGGTGGGAATGGATGAAGGTGTTTAGGGATGGAGCGGGGTGTGTGGGGGTGGGGCAAGGATGTGTGTTTGTGGGAGTGGGTGTGGGGGGGGGTGGGGGGTGGGGGGAGGTGGGTGTGTGTGTATTGATACACCGGGGGTGGGGGGCGTGGGGGGGGTTGAGGGTGTGTGCGTTATTTAGAGAACAGATTGGGGGGCCTGGGGGAAGGGTTTTAGTGGCGGACGGGGGGTTAATGGAGGCCTTTAGGGAAGAACCGGGGGGCTGGGGGAAGGATTTTAGGGACGGGCCGAGGGTGGGGGAGGGCTGGACCAGGGTCTGGGGGAAAAGGTTTTAGGGACAGGGCGGGGAGGTGGAGGTGGGGGATGATTTCAGGAACAGCCAGGGTGGAGGAGGGGGTCAAGGGAAGTCTTTCAGGGTTGTTTGGGGGGAAGGATTTTAGGGACGGATGTGGTGTCTGGGCGGACGTTTGATGCCACCGTATAGATTCCACTGTATATACGTTTCTGTCCAGGGATTCTGTTAAGGGAAGGCTGCTGGCTCGGCAAAGGGACAAGATGTCTGAGCTCCCCAGTTACCACACTGATTTGGTGTTTAGCTCTACGTTAAACACACCTGCGCACAAAGGTTAGGCCAAGCTGACTCTCTAAAGCTGTTAGAAGTGACAAATTAAGGGACTTTGCATCCAGGGAGTCAGCCTTGGGAATGAGGGCGAACAAAGAATGGATGGGGAAAAGATCTCCGTTCTCTTCAGTGATGCAGAAAGAGCCTCTGGGTGAGGACGTTGTGGCCACAGGAGGAGACAAGCCGATAGAGTGCTGCGATCCGCAGAATGTTGGTTGGAAGTCGGGCAGAGGTAATTGTTGTGGGGGGAGATCGCGACCTCTGACTCAGATAGCCCCCCGAGAGAGGGCAAGGCCCCGCTTGGGGAGCATGGGGAGCTAGTAAAAAACCTCAGCAGTGCTGTCTGAGGGTGTGTGCTCATTTGTATTAAAGCAAGAAACTTGTAACCCACCCCGTGCCTGACTGAAAATGCATGTGTAATGCGCTATGAGTGTGCAAGTGCTCTGCTGTCCATAGTGCGTGCCCTCGAGTAACTGGGTGAGCACGCTCAGAGGAAACATTCCCCCGTGCTCCCAGCACTGCCATAAAGAATGCCTGCCTTCTGAAACTTGCAAGCAAGGCTTAGAGGGTTTCTCTCCATGACCGACTTTATGGCATCATTCCCACCATACTGGAGAAAGCAAATCTTTTATTGTTTGGTGGTGAAAGCAGCTTGGGCAGTGTCACTGATGTGCAGCACTTTTTTAACCTCAGGTCTAAAGTGCCACCGGTCCCACCGTGGGGTACATCCTTCCTCAGGCTTTCACCAAACGGAAAGGATGCATCAAACCCACCCCACAAACACGTCCTGCACTTTTTTTATCTTTCCTGGAACGTGGGGACATGACCCTGCTGGGCCATCAGTGCCACCTGCCTGGGAGCCAAGATGGTGCCTTTGCATTCCAGGCTAGGAACTTACCTTCTTTTTTTCCTTTTCAGTGACTTTAGAGCCATCCTTAGGGAGGCTGGTTAAGCTGGTTTACTGCACAGCTGGTCGCCAGTGGAGGGAAATGGTAAGCTCCGCTGTTGCCTTTGGTGTTTACTTGTTACTGTGTCGCTCATTTGAGTGATCTTCTCATGCCCCGGCAAGCAGAAGCTATCACGCCACTTTAGGCCTTGGTCTAATAGTCATGCAAAGCAATATTGAAAGTCATTCTGAGGTCTGGAACAGGCCCCAATATGCATTTTATAAAAGTGCTTCTTGGCTGCTGTTTATCTTTGTATGGGGTTTTTTTCCCATTTCCCCAGACTGCTGAAGCTCTGAAAGGCGCCGATGAGCTGCTCTCCCTCAGTTTGCTCCTTTGCCTTTGGGGACTGCGGTTCATGTTTTCTTCATGGCTTTGCAGAGGAGAAAATCCATGAGTACACCACCTTGTTTTTTTCACCTAAGCTAATTTCAGAAACTGCCTCCTTTAACTTAAACATGAAACTCTTCTTCACCTCTTTGTGCACTTGTAGAAAAGCAGGGTGGGGTGGGGGGTGGGGGGTGTCTTCAGGAAGTGCCTGCAAAAGAGCCTTTGGGAGATCCTGTCCCTTGACTCACATGTGGGGTAGTGAAGAGTCTGAGAAAGTCATGGGTGTTTTGGTGTTCACCTAAGCACGTTTTCGTTTTGGTTTTTTTCTTTTTTCTTTTTTATCTTATGTAGCTTATGTCACCAGGTAGTGACAGCCTGGGGATGACAGGAGGGGACAGCAGGCAGTGGCAGTGTGGAGTGTGACCAGAGGGGACAGTAGGCAGGGACAGGCCTGGGGGTTACCGGAGGGGACAGCAGGCAGTGACAGCCTGGGTGGTGACAGGAGGGGACAGCAGGCCATGACAGCCTGGGAGGTGACAGGAGGGGGACAGCAGGCCGTGAAAACCTGGGAGGGGACAGCAGGCCATGACAGCCTGCGTGGTGACAGGAGGGGACAGCAGGCAGTGGCAGCATCGAGGGTGACAGGAGGGGACAGCAGGCCGTGACAGCCTGGGGGTGACAGGAGGGGACAACAGGCAGTGACAGCCTGGGGGGTGACAGGAGGGGACAGCAGGCCGTGACAGCCTGGGGGGTGACAGGAGGGGACAGCAGGCCGTGACAGCCTGGGGGTTACAGGAGGGGACAGCAAGCCGTGACAGCCTGGGGGGTGACAGGGCACGGGGCAGTGATGTGCCCAGGGCTGTTGGGAGAGCCCCCACAGGCGCAAGGGCTGACAGGTGACGCAGGATGGTGAAGGCCCCAGGGGGTGACAGCAGGGACACCGCAGCCCTGGGGGGTGACAGGGCACGGGGCGGTGACAGGCTGGGGGACAGCAGGGACACCGGCGGCCCAGGCGGGGCTGATGAAGGCCCCTCCCCCAGGGGCGCTGAGTGGCCCCCTGAGCCCCTCTGTCACAATGCGGAGCCGCCTGGGTTGCCATAGCGAGCAGCTTGGCCTGGCAGCGCTGGTGCGAGGAGGGAGCGGAGGCCGAGCCAGGGCCTGTCCCCATCGTCCTCCCACCGGGGCTGCGAGGAGGAGCCGGCGGGCTCAGCCCGCGCTGCTGGCCCCAGCCCCTCGGTGGGCCCTGACCTGCTGTGGGGGCCGCGAGGCCAGCTGCTGCGTGAGGTGCCATCGCGGAGCGGGCACCGCCTGGCCCCGGCCATGTCGTGTGTCCACTACAAGTTCTCCTCCAGGCTGAACTCCGATGTGGTCACCTTTCACGGCCCCCACATCTCCCTGCGCGACCTCAGGCGCCAGATCATGGGCCGCGAGAGGCTGAAGGCGACCCACTGCGACCTGCAGGTCACCAACGCCCAGACCATGGAAGGTGCGTGGGGGCGGCGGGCGCGGGGACCGGGGACCGGCCGGCTGGCGATGGCGCAGGCGGCCAGTGAGGCGGTTGGGCCACGGCCGGCAGCGGTGACTTGTGCTGGGGCCTCAGAGCTGCTCTTCCGTGGTTGTGCGCTGGCAGCTGCCGTCAGGGCTGTGTGCGCAGCCAGGCACAGCAGCGTACGGGGTCCGTGTGCGACACCGCGCGTGGAAGAGGTTTGGTTTCTGGGAACCCTTCTAGCTAAAACGATAAGGGAATGTGGGACAATGCCTTGTCATCACAGACCTGCCAGATTTCTTTGAAAGCCGGCAGAGAAGGCTGAACATGATAGAAAAGGAGTGGGTGGCTAATTTAAAGGGGAAAAAAAAGTGGGTTTGGTGACTGAAATTTGTCTTCAGCTACTTTTACTCCACCGCATTGGAAAAGCGGTGCTTGGCTGCTGCAGAAACTGCTCAGTAGCAACGTTTTGGATCAAGAGTGTATCTGTGAGTGAGAATCTATGCAGACCCTGGAAAGCCATCTTGTAGACGAGTGTTCTGTCTAAAGTATACTTGGCATTTCTTGCTAATACAGCTTCTTTGCTGCACCATGCTACACATTCATTCAGATGCTATTGAGCATCATTTCTTCATTTCTTTCAAACGGTGCATTTTTGTCGTGGTACTGCGTGTTCAACGGTGTCAGGGCAGTACTGAAGTTTTATGGCAGATCAGTTATGGTGAATATACCTAGAAATGTTCTTAGAGAAACCCTAAGTTCTTTTGAATCTGAGAAATGGTGCTTGATTCTCAGAGACGGTAATGGTTTTGTATTACTTAGTGTGCTGTTTCAGTTTGGTAATCTACCGTCTGGCAAAGCTTGCATGTGATTAAAGACTTTGGAATATGACTTGTCAGAAATACAAAGACTTGGAAACCATCTCCATTCCTTAAACATTCAAATTTTATCGGTTGGGGTTTTTTTTTCTTTTTTCCTGTGGTTCTGTGACATTCCCACAACAGTCTTGTCTTTACAATGTGTACTCATAGGATTTTTTCCTCTTCCTCTTTGATGTATTAAAACTTAAACAGAATAACATGCCTGCTGCGGTAACTGTAACTTTGGCTCCAGCCTTTCAAGTGGTTGGACCTAAAGACGCTGTTTACCTACAGATAGGTAAAGTAGGTTCAGGAGAGTATCTGTGAGCAGACTTAACAGCACGGTGTTAGGGGTCTTGGGGGTGTTACGGGATCGCGTGTCATATACAGCAGTAGAGACAGACATGCAGGTAGAGGCAGACGTACAGGTTGTGACACAGATGCTTACTGGAACTTTTGTAAGGGTGTTTTCCCCGTGAAAATGCAAAAATCCCCCAGCGGTTGTCAGAGCAAAGCTAAGGAATACATTTCGGTGTCATTTATGTGTATGCCAGATTTTGGGGTTTTATACATAACCGTGACTTTCCGTTTTTATTGGACAGCATCTACGTGCTTAAAGTCACCTTCAGAAGATGAAGGAAAGAACTAGGCCTGGATGCTCTGCCTAAAGGGGGTTCTTGGAGATCCTCCCTGTGGAGATATGGTAGTGGGTTTTATAACTTTGTGCAGGAGTCCTGACTAAATGTTGGCATGATCTTGGAAAGACCCTTCAGTGAACCTTGAGTGAAGATGGCCAACTTGTTCAGAGTTTTCCGAGCCGCGTGATCACGGAAATCTCGTAGTAGAAGCAATGCTAATAGAAGCTAAAAGTAAACAGGATTTTACACATCACTGGGGGGAAAAAAAAGAGATGGTGGACTCTTTTTGAAGATGGTGGGAAGGCAAAATGGATGGTTGGGATGTGTTTTAAAAGGTGGGAGGCGGGGTGGGGGTGTCCTCTTCCGTGCTCGCTATTATAGAGACATGTTCTAGGGTTTTGTAAGCTAACAGGAGCAAAAGCAATGAAAGTTAGATCAGGAAAGAGCCTCATGTTTTAGCAGACTCTGCTTTAGTGACTTTAGAGACCATTTTGCTGTTGGCATTGAAACGATTCAAAACAAATGGAAAAGATTTTGCTGCTTGTGTTTGACTATCAGACCTGAAGATTTCTGGAAAGGTACCGTGAGTGTGTGGACATGATAAAAGCATGACGCTGTGTGTAAAATGTTGCTTTTCTATCCGTAAAGGGTTCCCTGAAGTGCTATGTCATGACATATTAATATCACTCTTACGAACTGACTGATGCTTTCTCTGTATTGATGTTGTTTTCAGAATACACAGATGACAATGCCCTGATTCCAAGGCACTCATCGGTAACTGTTAGGAGAGTCCCTGTTAGAGGAGTTAAAGCTACCGGCAAGACAGACCTTGGGTAAGTAGCCATAACGCGTTGTGTTCTTTGGGAGGGGTTTCAGTGTGTTCACCTTCTTTGTGGCTGTTGGTTTACGGAGGCATTCCGGTTGTCTCTTTCTTGTTAAAGCTGCTGTTAAATTGTGTTGTGACAGGGCAGATTTGAATGTATCTGTCCCAAAGCAGACTTAGATTTTTCAGCCCGCTGGGACGTGGCATTCAAAGTCCAACAGTGGTAGCTGTTCAGACGTTTGAATTGGGTTTGTTCTTGGGGTTGGTTTTTCTGAGAGTCAAGTTCTCCGTCCTGTTTCCTCTATGCAGAGAGATTCCTTATTTTATGCTTTTGCTTGTATTGCTTTTAGAGTAAACGGAGAGACACATTGCAGTGTGAACTGGTAATTGGTTCCCATCTGCCAGCAGTCCGAGTCCCAGTGTTTGACTGCTTCCTTTGTTTGGGGGCGGGGGGGCAGGGTATTCTTACACCCCAGAGGGGTGGGGGTGGCGGGGCTGCATGCTGTCTCCAGAGGAAAGACTGAGAGTGGCCAGCTGGCAAACCGTGCGAACAAGAAGTTTCATTCTTAAGTGATTCCTATTAGTTTCCTAAAGACAATGCCTGTGTCGGGCAAGAGAAAAAGAGCAACGTCCTAAAGCGTATTGCCTTTTGTGCCAGGACGGTGAAGGAGCAGTTGATCTTTTCCAAACCTGAAGCTCAGAAAGCAGTTGAGCACATTCCCAAATGTTAGTAGTTACCTTTCTAAGTTTGATTTCACCCTAAGCTGCTCTCTGTGCTCCAGGTATTATTGCTGTATTCCTCAGATTTATGGAGGACAGAGAATCTGATTACAATTGCAGATATTCAAATGTAAGCCTGACTACAGCATTGTTGCTGTCATCGATGTATTCGTCCAGTCCAGTTCTGTATCAGCTGCGTCAGCATGGTTTGAATGGTCATGTTTTCCAGCCTTCTTCAAGACAGACCTCTCCTCCACCATTAGTAGATATTATTGACTTGTGGTTATGCCGTGTCTTTCTAATGTTAGTTCTCAATAAATAAAGTATACCGGCGAGTTTCAGTGTGTCTCAAACAAACAGTACAGCAGCATCCTAGTACCCATGAAGCATCTGCAAGCAAACCCCCCTGAATTTATGTGGCTCTCCTGTAAGCTTTGGGCATATTAGTGCTTTCAGGCACTGCCAAGAGTTTCTGGATGCCACAGCACTGTGCTGCTAAGCATGGCCTTGTTTGGGGGGTTAATTTAGATCGGGATGCTTAGTGCTGTCTTGTCAATATAGCCTCCATTTCTGGTTGGATGACACCCTCTCCTGGTGTTGGAATGCTGCCCTAAAATGAGAGGCTAGGTGCCACTAGCATCAAAGATCCAAGAAGCACCTGCACGTGGGGATAAGGGATGAATGCCGCTGCTCTGCTAAAGTTGCAAATGGATCAGGCAGGTCAGCTTTCTATTCCTTCAGCTGGAACCATTGTGGAAACAACTGGTAGAGTTGTTAATGTTTGGGAATGGTGAATGCATGCTGTCATGGTGGAGAGGCCTTCAGGAATGTGTTAGTCACCTTGTAGTATCTTCCTCAAGGCAAGTGGATGAAGAAACCATGGTGTGGTAATCTAAAGCTTTTCCTCGCGCTTCCTCATCTTCAGGAGGTACGTGGCTGTACTTGCGAGCCTGGTGGTGGTGTAGCAGTGGCAGGAAGTATGAGCCTTTCTATTTGTGCAGGACTTGCACAGCAGCCTTTGGGTTGCCTCTGCTCGTGGGACGCTTTGGATGAGGTATGAATTGTTTGTTAACTAGATGGGCGGTTGCATGTTTGATTCATGAGTAGCATGCAGGTACAGACCAATGAGTATGTGGAATCTCGGCAAGGGCTTGTGTGTCATAAGTGTTCCCTAAAATATTGTAGCATGTTCAAGATGATCTTAAAGGAAGTTCTGGTAATCAAGACTTTTTTTCTTACTTTTTTAACACAGGCCTCCTCGATCTCAGAAAATCCTAGGAACTGCTTTCAGGTGATGTTTCTACTGCTATTTGTAGTCACTTTAGGCTAAGTATGGTAGGTACCTGAACACAGTGCTTGGGCTTCCACCAAGAAACACTTTTCTACAGACAACTGTTCTCGTTTTGTCAGAGGAGTGTAGAAACCAAAGTGCTCTATCTGGTACCTATTTGTGGTAGTGGGGCTATACAGATTGCCTGAAGGTGCCTTCGTATTTGGATGGCTGACTATTTAAGAACAGAAAAATGTAGCACAGTCTTCACAGTTTTGGTACTTAGAGAGCAGAAAGAAAATATCTGAGGACTTCTCCTTGCACTGCTGTATTCTGTATCTTAGAGTCATTGGGGGCAAAGAAGGAATGGGATTTTGGGTTTTATTTCAATTGCACTGAATGCACCAGGAGAGCACACTTTATGTATAGAAATAAATTTCCATATTCATAAGACTACCAGTACACAATGTTTTGATGTTCAGGTTTTATAAACTGTTTTCCCTGCTTTATGTTGGTTGCGAGTGCTTTATTTTAAGTTCTGATCATCTTTCTTTCTTCTTCTAGAAGTCGAACTGGGCCAGCGAGTAGAACATCAAAAGAGGTATGTAAAAACACAAGCTGAAACTTTTTGCTACATGCTGCACCTAATTCTAAGAAATGTAGCCTTGTACTAATTTTTTAATGTATATAAAAATATATAAAATATATATGTTTTATATATAATATTTATAATATATATATCTCAAACATACTTTCCAGTGAAACATAGTGTATGCTGTAAATCCAATGTATTTGATTCAGCATAGTGAAAACTGAGCAATGCCAACATTTGCGCGGTTCTAATGTGAATAATGGTATTTGTGCCTAGCAACGCATTGCATTTCGTACTGAATAGGCTAGAATATTTCTTGTGTGACTGTGTGTTGTACCGATAATGTATGCTCATTTTTAGAGCTTGTAGGTTCAAGGTTTGCACCACTGAACTTGGTGCCACTCTTCAGTACGCCACCACTTTGAATTTACATTTGGAAAAGGGGCAGCATTTTTCTTCCGGTCAGAAAACACTGTTGTTCTGCTGCTAAGACATGAATAAGTAACTCGAGGAGACACTTGACTAGTAATGGCCTAGATCTCCACTTGGCCCTTGGGGGGTATGCTACGTGCAACGATGCATTTCAAAATAGCCCTCATAGTACAAACATTACTTTGTGGTGGTGGTTGGTTTTCATCTGTAAGTATAACTGCTTGTTCTTCACTAGAATGGAGTGAGGCATTACATGAGCTCTAGGTCACTGGATCTGATCACTTTGTAAGCTCTTAGGATAACTTAATCTAGAAATTCGTGAACTTGGGGTCTAATGAAAGTAAATGAAAGACAGCGCAAAAACTATACTGCATTCATGAATCATACTTGTGTGCATTTAGTAAATGATGAGCTATTAACTGATTAATTTATAAACTGCACTGACAATGTTTCCTGTAGTGACACTTCCTACTCAAATAAACGGAAATAATTTTTTTAGATCCTTTCGAGCTGCAAATGGACAGCTTCCTTAACCCTCCGTCTTTTAAGCAGTTGTGAGCATTTGACAAGGGTCCCCCTCTGAGGTATTCTGAGCAATAGGTTGATCTCAGGAGGGGTTGGTTGCTTTAGTTTCTTCTCATTAACAACGTAGGCATACTTAAGCTGTTTAAGGTTTGGACTTTGTTTTGAACAAGTATAAATTCCACTGGCTTGGAGGTGGCTCTTCCAGTGACACTCAGAGGATATAGCGCAGGCTTTCATACAGCAGTAGGGGTGAACTATTGCTCTGTTTTGATTGTAGAACTTGAGTATGTGTTTAATTTTTCTGAATAGATTGGCGACCCTTCCGCACCTCTTTCTCTGGCCCAGCTTATTAAGGTATGCTTAGATGTACTTGCTTGTGAAATCGTGTTAAAAAGAAAGGGGTGGGTGTGGGTGTGTATCCTTGTATTTTCAAACCTTACACTGTGCTCTCTAGCTGGATAACTGCTGTAATATGAGCAAAACATTAATTGTTAATAATTCAGAGTGTTTCTCCTAACTTTAAAATATTACTTTGATACTATCCTGTAGAGAGTAGTTCCCAGCTTGGGAAGATGGAAGGGGAGCACCTTATTGGCCTCAGTGTAATGCTGCAGTGTTACTCATCTGCAAGACACAAAGAAGCAGCACTTCAGAAGCTGTTTACCATTTTTCATACGTCCCGCTCATTGTTCATTGGAAACTAACACCATTTTTACAGCAGGATTTAATTGGCTGTAAGTCATGGACATTTCTAGGGCCTTTGCAACAGCCGGAACAGACGTGTTTCTGGAACATGGACAATTGCATGGCTGTTTTTGAATTTTCAGTCATTACAGTTACAGATCCATTCTTTGAATGGTGCGGGACTGCTTGAATTGTGGCATACAGATAGAGGACGACGCAACCTAATTTGTTTACATGCAGACTGTGAAAAGTGTGCAAGTGCACCTAATTGTTGATAGGACTGTGCCAGTGTTTATGCGAGGCACATCAGCAGACGTGACCGCCTGAAAGCATATTTTGTAATGGAACTGCTTGTATTTTATGCTCAGCAACGTGTAACGTTGTCTGGGGAAACACTAGTGATTGCACTTGGTGAAGAGGCGCAGTGCTAGCCACAGAAGTGATTAAAAGCATAGTCTTTAAAGTTACAAAGACTAGAGAAGGCAGGGCCTAACGCAGAGGAGCTAGTTCTTTCCTCTGAAAATGAAGGCCAGAGCTCATGTCCAAGAGAAAGAAATCCTTCCCACTGGGAACGTCTTCCCTCGCTCGCTGCATTTATTTATTTTCTTAATAAATTTAATTGTGTTAATTAACATTTTGCGGCAGGGTGGGGGTGGGGGTGGAGGTGTGTGCAGAATTAGTTTGGGAAGCAGCCACCAAAAGACATTGGTCTCCCTCAGGGCTGTCCCTTGGTTCTGTAAAGTCATGTGAAATTTACTCTAAAATGTGGAAACCTGTCCAAGCTTTTGAGAAATTCAAAGATTTCAGAAATACGGAGATAGGTAACAAAGCAGCTCCGAACTGTTACCCTAGCCTCTTTAGTGCAGGCTGGCACAGGAGGCAATGTGTAGTAAGAACTTTTCTGCTTTGTTATGACTATGTATTGAATGCCATATTTGAATGGTGGTCTGTTCCTAGAAATGTGTTGTGGGTTTTGGATGTGTTTTGTAAACCATTTGGGTTCAGACAAATCAGTCAAGTGTCTATAAAAGTTCTCTGCAAATGTTACTGGAAATGATTTCATAGATGGAGATCTGGATTATGTTCCTGCGTATATGGAACAGCTAGATGAAATAACATGTGGAAACTAGTTGGTTGCTTTCGTGAGTGAATGCGTGTAAAAAGGAAAACATGAGCAGTTGGTCTGTAGGATAGGTGCTTGAAGTTCCAAATAATTTACAGTCACCCCCTTTGACCCTGCTTGTATCTGGACTAGTGTGTAATAGAAACATTTGAAGAAGTACTGTGTAAAAAAAACCATCTGGCTTCCATAGTTCAAAGATCTAGTTCTGCGTAAGGTTTATATTACAATTTGCGTGTTAAAAGGACAGTGACAACTGGAAAAAAATTGTAGTTCAGTCACTTCCTATGAAGAAGCGAGTGGCGGTGGGGGAGGGGGCGGAACCGTGCGGTTTGGACTGCCTACAGCACATGATGGTCAGATGTCTGCTGAAAAGAATCTTTTCTCTTGCTGAGGGATTATAGAAAGCTTGATTCCTTTTAATGCTTCTGGGTCTGAAGCTGAATTTCAGCAAGCAAAACCAACTGCCACGACTCTGAAGTTGTGTGTCCTTTTGACACTGCAGAATGTAAATACTGCTACTTGCACACATCTTTCTCAGTTAAATGTACCATGGCTAGCTTCTTTGACTAGTCTGGAGCTTAAAGACCAGCTTCAAAATGCTGGCTGGTGGGCTTTTTTCTACACATAGCTTCAGTCCGCTTGGACAAAACTTGGATTGGCTTCACAAGTCTTTATGTAAGGTACAAAGAGAGCCTATTTGTAGCCTAATGTGTGTGTCAAATAACCATTACCTGTTAAACAGACTGCCAACCTGGCTGAAGCCAATGCTTCCGAAGAGGATAAGATAAAGGCGATGATGATACAGTCCTGCCATGAATACGATCCATCCAAGTAAGTATCAAATGTGATCTTCAAAGGTTATGGAAAAAGTATGGAGATGTTTCTTTTAAGAAGAGAGACACATGCATACCTTTTCCTTTTTTTCCCCAAACCTTCTAGTTACTTGAGGGAACCCTTGGATCTGCCTCCACCATCATCCAGTTGCTTTTGCTGTGGAAAACCTGGCCACTATGCCAAGAACTGCCCGGTAAATAGGGTAAGATTGGGGCAGGCCTCTGGTGTTACCGAGCTCTTAGGGTTTTTTACCTTGGCATTTATGTGACAAAGACATGAACACTCCCAGTAAGAATTGTTTCTCTCGGGGCAAAATGTTACATGGCAATGTTGCAAAGCCCTCCCAAATTCAAGGGAAACTTGGAATTCTAAATGTGAAACTTTTTTTTTCTCTAGGTCACAGACATTAAAGATGTCCATAGATCTTTCTCAGTGAACTTTCATACATATTTGTAACTATTTCAATAGTACTGGAAATGTTCCTGGTTCTAACTCTTTCTAATGACAGTTCAAAGTTGTTGGTATTTCCTCTAAAAACAAGAGGTTTCTGTCGACCCCGTCTATTGAGTATCTGTCAGTTTTAACTACAGAAGCCTCTGGCTGAATATTCATGCCGTTTAACATCAGTCCCTGAATGTACGTGCAGGAGGGATGAATTCAGCCTTCCTATATAGATGTGAATGTAAGTTTCCGTGGGGGCTGATTTGGAGACCCTGAATTAAGCTCTCACACGTTGCCCAGGGGCTTTGGAGGGGGAACAGGTTTGTGCCTCTGCTCTGAGCGGACGGTGAGCAAAGGGCTGTTTCACCCTGAAGGGTCCTGAAGTTAAGCCAAAGAATGACGACTGGGTTCAAAACTCTGCTCAAACCTGTGGTACGTCCTGGCTATGCTCGCTGGGGAAAGCAGGAGTTTGAGTCGAGCAGCCATTATGTTAGGTAAAAGGAGGGGATTAAAGGCTTTCGCTGCTTAAAATTATCTCTGAAACGTCATTTTAAGTGTGCGTCTGAAGAGGAGAGATGTCTGCATTTCTGTTCTCAACAGGACAAAAATGTGGAGCCTGTTCGCAGAATTAAAAGGAGCACCGGAATTCCAAGGAGTTTCCTGGTGGAGGTGAAGGATCCCAACACAAAAGGTGCCATGCTGACAAAGGCTGGGAAATACGCAATACCAACTATTAATGCGTAAGTATGGAATTAATCGGACCGACCAAAATGCGAATGAGAGCAACCATGCGTAAATGTCTGAGTGGCAATGCAGCCGAGGTGGCCAGCCTCTAATTACGAGGGAGGAAGCACTACCGTCGTATCTTAACCTTAAAATCTGCAATACTTTCCCATATTGAAATAGAGTAGTCCTACTGTTCATGCCCCGGGAAGCTGGCTGACCTTGGGGTGTGCTAAGAACCTGTATTTCTGCAAGGCATTTCAGTAGTGTTTCCAGCTGGCATCATTCTCTCTGAATGCTCATTTTGCTTCTGGTTTATGTTTCAAAGGCTTCTTGCAAAATTTAACAAATAGCCCTTGGACTGAGATTTCCTCCTCCTCTGACTTTTAACAAATCTCATGTGTGAAACGGGCTGAAGTGTTCCTGTTGCTATAAACTAAGAAATTACTGCTGTGTGCTGACAGGAGTGGCTGTTGGAAAGTGCACTCGGTAGCACTTCCCTTTTTCTGTCATGGATCTCCTGTTGTAGAAGCTGTAGCACAGACTTCTTTCATTTACAAAATGAAATTACTTGGGGACGAACTTTACCCTGATCCAGCAATTTGCACTTACCCTCTGGCAAAGGAGAGGTGGGATTCCTTCCCCCTGCTCTCTAGCTGTCAAGCAATTATTTTTCTAGTCTGAGCTCATTTCGTAGTTGATCCAACGGATGGGAGAGTTCTGCAGAAGGAAAAATGTTCCCCCCTCCTTCTTCTTCTGATAGTGTGGCTCTAGAGAAGTCATTTAGCGTAAACGCCTACGTTGTAGAAAGCCAATGTGGAGTGAGAAGACTTCCATCTATTACCTTTGTTTGATAAAATCCAAAGCTTGGAAAATTTTTCCTTTCCCATCTTTCACTTTTTTCTTTTTCCTTCCCCACCTGCCCTCCAGGGAAGCTTATGCTAGAGAGAAAAAGGAAAAGCCACCCTTTTTACCAGAGGAGCCCTCCTCCTCCTCCGCAGACAGGCCTGTTCCAAACGAGTTGTTATGTCCCATTTGTAAAGATCCAGTGACGGATGCAGCGCTTATTCCATGCTGTGGAGCAAGTTATTGTGATGAATGTAAGTGCGTAATGTAATGTAAGGAGTAAACTCCCCTCCCGTGTTTTTTAATCCAAAACACCACATCAGATCTTCTGAAAGCAGGAATAGGAGATCACCTGTGCTACCAGGTCTATTTCATACTTCAGTACGCCCGGAGTAGGAAAGGCCTCTTCTCCGTAATGGGGGGGGAAAAAAAAAAAACCCAAAGGCCAAAGAGCTTTTTTCCCTTTCTGTGTATCTAATCAAATCTTCTTCACATGCGGAAGGTCGAGTACGAGAAGACTGCATAATTGTGCAGGTGAATACAGTATTAGATATGGAATGCACGTAGTTTGTCCACAGCTCTTTCTCTCATACACAACTATAGAGCCAGCTCTGGTGACTGACTCTGGTCCGCCACAAAGAGGCAGTCGGGCATTTAATCTACATTCTTTGCCACAGGAGTTGGTTAAACCTTCAAAACTCGAACCGACTCATGGCTTTTTGAGATGTGCTTCGTTCATTAGCCTTGATGTTGGTGGCTTCTTGCTGTACTCGGTAGTAGAAAAAAGACTAGTCCAAACATCAGGACACAGCCCACTCTATGGTCTTCAGCTGTTACAACAGGGAAATGTCAAAACTGTATAGCGATTTGCTGCATACTGGGCATTTTTTACACTAATGAACATTTATAGCTTCATGCTCTCCATTCAAGACCATATCCAGCCATTAATCGTCTGTGTGTTCTTATAATTGATGAGAACCCCAAAGATTTCCCTACTTTGGCTGAAACCTATTTTGACGCTTCTAATTACACACAGGTATTAGAACAGCTTTACTGGAATCGGAGGAACATACTTGCCCGGCGTGTCATCAGACAGGTGTTTCTCCTGACGCTTTAGTTGCCAACAACTTCCTGCGCCAGGTAACGTGGTGACTTTTTCATCAACTGTTTGTAAGGAAAGTCTGTTTGTAAAAAGCTGAAAGGGAGGGAATTATTGACATCTCCTTAAAGAAGGATAAACTGAATAAGGCTGCATTTACTTTTCAAATGCATTGTCTGTTGTTACAGAAGCTGACAACTCTTTAGAGATAATCAGGCAAACTCAGGTCAAACTTTTGTCTAAACATGCTTGCCTGCCTCTCAGATTCGCTGTTAACACTGAAGTCCTTTAACTACAGATACTCTGAGCTACCAGTCCTTAATAGCAGTGTTTCATGTGATGTGTTCCTATCTCTGTGTGCTGCTTTACTCTAGGCTTGATAGCATGTACAGGACTATACAAGTCATTTTACCCTGTGGAGGCTTTTCTTCATCTATTGTCATCATAATCTGACACTTTGATCTTTTTGTCCATGTTCTTCTGCCTCTAGGCTGTGAACAACTTCCACAATGGAACCGGCTACACAACAGGGCTCCATAAGGAGATTCAGCAGCAGCAGCAGCAACAGCCGCCGTCACTGCCTGCACGACCACTTGTGACTGTGACACCTGCTGCTCAGGTGACTGCCACCAAACTTTCTAAATCTTCCTCTCTGTCAGTCAGCGGTCTGTTAAGTTTTATTTCAACATATGCTTTTGAAATACAGTATTTATTAGAGCTTATTTTCCAACTGTTTGCATTTATTCACAAGGGCTTTCCGGTTCCTGTAGCAAGACAACCGGCAGTACCATGTCTTCTGGGCCCCCAAGAGCAAAAAATACCCACACCTGGTGAGTGACCGTAACTTTAGAATTTCTTCTAAAAAAATTATCTTCAGATGAACTGAATGGGATTTATTTCTTTTTCCTCTCCCCACTCCAAAAGGTCATCCGATGAGAGCCAGTGCGGTTCGCTCAGCAGGTGGCAGACCAGGCTGGGGACTGTAAGTATTTCACAGAAATTCAGTCTCTGACGACTTGTAACCTGTTAAACCAGGCTGTAACACCTACATTACTTCTACAGTAGCTGATTTATAATGAAATGCGTATGCACAGATAGCTGTGGAGAATACAAGTGGCAATTCATTTTTAAGTGGCTCAGCTTGAGTTGGCTCTAACAAAGGGGATCTGTGCTTGCAGTAAAACGATTACAAATAAAACTCCAGTATGTGACCCAAAAGTAGACTCTGAAAAAGAAACGCTTTTGGAGGAAACCGTAAGTATATATCAAAATTAAACATAACGACAGGATGAGGTGCAAAGCCACCCTTTCGAATTACTTACTGGCTGGATAGGGCTGAAGAAACTGATTTCCCAATTGAAGTCAGCCTCCAACATTTGATTCTTAATGACTTAGTGATGGAGCAAATTGTTGGAAGAGTCAGTGCTGTTTTTTTATGACCATTTTGAATTTCTTTAGTCTAGTCATCTCAAATAGCCAAGCTGCTTTCTCTCCGTTGGAGAGAGAGGAATCTGTTTTTGCTGTTATTGCCCTACCAGTTAGTTCTTCCTTTTGGTATGTATTTGTTATGGATAGATTATAAGTGTGCATCGTGTTTATAAAATCTTAAAGATAAATCCAAAGAAAACACAGCAATCCGTCCCAGAGATACCTAAAATTCTCAGGTTCAGTAAGCAAGGAAAGAACAGTTCAGGGACAAGACCAGGCCAAACAGATCATCACGAGGCAACAACCTAGGAAGTTTGTGGGGAAGAACTGAAAGGAAGTTGGAGAGAAGCTTGGTTAATATCTGTGCAGTACTTTGAAGCTCGGAAGTGTGAAGTAGGAAGTGTATCGAGGAGTGGCAGAGGAGCCGTGGGCACCTGGCACCTGGGAGATAGGAGTCTCCTTTAAGCATGGGCAGCCTCTGCCCACAGTCACAAAGCTGAATGTAGGGGGAGAAGCCTGAGGCAACTACTTGGGGTGAGGATGTGGAAGGCAAGTGTGAGGATCCAGAAATGAGGGTAGGCTCAAATGGACAGGAAGCTGCCAGAAAAATGCTCAGGTTGAGAACAAGAAGGGCTCGCCACCGTGCTCCCGCTTCATTCACATTCCTCTTTAAAATCAGGGCAGAGTGTGACAGTGACACGCGGGTTTGGGTTTCTCTGCAAGTTCAAATGGAGGACATCCACGTAGCACACGTACCCAGAGGACTCAGGCCCCGACACTGCCATCATCAACAGCAGCCTCTGTACCTGTGCCTCCACCTCCCTTGCATCCTCCCCCACCCCAGGCGCTTCCTTTCCCGCTGGCGGTACCACCACCACCACTACCTCCTCAGTTTCCACCTGGTCAGCCTCCATCTGCTGGGTATACCCCCGCCCCGCTCCAGAATATCCCCCAGCTCCTGCAAACATGTCATCAGCCAACAGCACGGCCAGCGACTCATTCAAATACCCTCCCAGCGACACCAGCACTTTCTTTATAGAATCACAGGGTCATTTAGGTTTAGTTGGAAAAGACCTTTAAGATCATTGAGTCCAGCAGTTAACCTAAACCTACAAAGTCTGCCATTACAGCAGGTCCCTAAGCGCCACCTCTACATTTCTTTTAATACACCCAGGGATGGTGACCCAACCGCTTCCTTGGGCAGCCTGTTCCAACGCTTGACAAACCTTTTGGTGAAGGAATTTTCCCGAATATCCCATCTCAAGCTCCTGTGGCGCAACTTGAGGCCATTTCCTTTCCTCCTATCAATTGTTACCTGGGAAAAAAAGAGACCGACCCCCACCTCACTACAGCTGCCTCTCAGGTAGTTGCAGGGAGCAGTGAGGTCTCCCCTCAGCCTCCTTTTCCCCAGGTTAACCAACCCCAGTTCCCTCAGCTGCTCCTCGCAGGACTTGTGCTCCAGAGCCTTCAGCAGCTTTGTTGCTCTTCTCTGGACACACTGCAGCACCTCAGTGTCTTTCTTGTAGTGAGGGGCCCAAAACCGAACCCAGTGTTGGAGGTGCAGCCTCACCAGGGCTGAGTACAGAGGGACAATCCCTTCCCTGGTCCTGCTGGCCACCGTATTTCAGGCAGAAGCCAGGATGCCGTTGGCCTCCCTTGTCTAGGGAGGAGTTTTACGGGAACAATGGAGGCTTCAAAAGGAGTAAGTGTTTGGCTCCAGGAAGTTGCACGGGTTTGCGCTTTGGTATTTCGTTAGCACCTTGGACTGCAGTTACACTAAAGTGCATCTGGCAGAAGCAAAAATGGCATCGTGTTTTATCCAACAGACCTTTTCATTGCAGATGCTAAATGTGCAAAACTCAAGCAAGACAAATGGAGCTGTAGAACTTTCCCTGAATCCTGGGGGAATTCTAAACTCGTTTTGCTTGACTAGGATGTTCGTGTTTGGCATTACATGCAGTAAACATTTTCTCATCTTGGCCGTGTTTTGTATTTTGGTGTCTGTTTGGAATAAATATCCAACTATAATTGTAATAATGGTCAAACTGATTTTAACAGGGAAGAGAAAAAGCCCAGACCCGAAGTGTTCACAAACACTTCTTCTATGGAATTGGTGGCACGTGAGGAGTTTCAGGAGGAGCGCAGGCATTCATTTCCCAGGGAATTGCGTTGCATGTCCCTAACGGAGAAGCAGATTGTCTAGAAGAATCAGGAGGAGTTCCAGTCCACCTCTCTATCCTGAGGTGGGTTGGATGGTTCAAGGGACGAGCAGTGATGGGAGCTCCACATGTAGGTCACTAGCTCAAAGATGGCAGGGATTACAGGTGACTGATAGTTATAACTGGGCAGCAGTTGAGAAGGAACGGGTGTCTCTTTTGCCAAAGCTTCTCTGTAGTGACATCCTTCGCCTCCTGACAGCCCTGAGGAGGCTAGAAACTGGACAGGTGTGGATTCCTGTGCCTCCGTGCTCTGACTGTAACTGTTACCTCAAAGCACTTTGGAGGAGATACGTGAGAGGAATTGCCTTTGTTGCCTCTGTCGTCTAATCTCGCACAGACGGATTGCAACCTGGACTGCAAACTGGCGCCTTTTGCTCAGATTCTGCTGACATCCTTAAATTTTTCTTACAAATTAAAAGATCAGACTTGTGTAAGGAAATCTTAAGTTGGAGGAGGAATGAACATACGTGGAATAACTTGTGAAGAAAAATCTAAAGATAGCTGCTGTCTTCTGTCCTTAAAAAGCCCTTGGGCAGGAATCTGAAGAGCTCTCTGTAGTAATGCTGTCAGTATCTTTCCCAGAGTAGTGGCATTCCGTCAGCTTACTGGAGACTGAGTTTAGAAGCTTTTAGCTAGGATTTTTCTTGAAATGCAGTCACCGGCCTTGGTTGGAGCTAGAGGTATGTGCAGAATTTGGCTACCACTGGCTAGAAGTGGGGCATTTTGCATGCTGTACAAATTGCCAAATACGTAGTGAAGTTAAATAGACTAAGCTGGCATTTTCAAATGGAGCTTTACTGCCTCCAGGCTAAACCCTGCTTTCCTGACAGTTGATACTGCGCTGTAGCCATTAAGACTCACTTGTTTTGCATCTTACGGCAACAAGAGTGATTTGCGCTGCAGGTGGATGCTGGGTAGTGAGACATCTGCATGTCCATGTACCAGCAGAGACCAGTAGACACCCCTGAAATCCATCCATAGCTAGGGCAGTCCATGCGATAGAAGTGAGTGGGAACAGACTTACCCTTCCTGCGTGTTTTTACACTACCACAGCAGCAGCCGTTCTGGCTCGTAAGCAGAAACCTTTACACGCCGCCATGCTCTTCGGTTTGCAGCAGCAGTATATCAGCAGCTGAAAGAAGCTTTGACATAAGCGTATGGAGAGGAAAAAACCCCAAACCCAAACAAATTTGGGAGAAAAAAAAATGGTGTGAGTGACTGTTTTGAATTAACTTCATTCATTTCCTTTGTGTTGCGTTTTGTTTTTTAAGGTCCAGGTCTCCCTATGCCAGTTCTTCTCGCTCTAGAAGTTCGCATACCTACTGCAAGTCAAGATCAGGTCCTTCCCACCCTCGCTGCTGCTCTCAATCATCTAGTCATGCCCCCTCTCATTCCTACCCACGATCAGCACCATATCCAAGAAGAGGCAGAGAGAAGAGTCGGGGCTGTCATTCTAGGTCAAGGTCACGTGGTTATCCCCGCTCAAGGTCAAGGTCACATGGCTCTCCCCGCTCGTGCTAGTGGACTCACCCTTTCTCTCATCTTCCCTTAACTGAACATTTTTGGAAAAAATACTGCAGATACAGAATTTAAATAAAAGCTATTTTATGAAGCATTACAAAACATGACAGTGTGCACCGCGCCCGTTGCGACTGGACTGTGCCCTTTTTTCCTCTTGGCACTGGTTCTACCAGAGGAAGCCCCGTCAGACAGAGTGAATAAAAGCCAGTTACAAAAGGAACCATCATTAATACCATGGAGGAGTACAACAAGGACAACACTGCGACACCCCGAGATGTCCCCTCCCTGCGCTGTCCCTGCGGTGCAGGCAGCCAAGTGCCACTCGGCAGAGCCCCAGCATCTCCCCCAGGCTGCCTTGGGACAGGAGGGGACAGCAGGTGGGGACAGCCTGGGTGTGACAAGAGGGGACAGCTGGTAGTAACAGGCCTGGGGGGTGACGGGAGAGACAGCTGGTGGGGACAGCCTGGTGGGTGACAGGAGGGGACAACTGTTGGGGACAGCCTGGGGGTGACGGGAAGGGTCAGCGGCTGGGGACAGCTTGGGGGTGACAGGAGGGGACAGCAGGCAGTAGCAGCATGGGAGTTGACAGGAGGGGACAGCAGGCCATGACAGGCTGGGGGGTGACAGGAGGGGACAGCAGGCCGTGACAGCCTGGGGGGTGACAGGAGGGGACAGCAGGCCGTGACAGCCTGGGGGTGACAGGAGGGGACAACAGGCAGTGACAGCCTGGGGGGTGACAGGAGGGGACAGCAGGCCGTGACAGCCTGGGGGGTGACAGGAGGGGACAGCAGGCCGTGACAGCCTGGGGGTTACAGGAGGGGACAGCAAGCCGTGACAGCCTGGGGGGTGACAGGGCACGGGGCAGTGATGTGCCCAGGGCTGTTGGGAGAGCCCCCACAGGCGCAAGGGCTGACAGGTGACGCAGGATGGTGAAGGCCCCAGGGGGTGACAGCAGGGACACCGCAGCCCTGGGGGGTGACAGGGCACGGGGCGGTGACAGGCTGGGGGACAGCAGGGACACCGGCGGCCCAGGCGGGGCTGATGAAGGCCCCTCCCCCAGGGGCGCTGAGTGGCCCCCTGAGCCCCTCTGTCACAATGCGGAGCCGCCTGGGTTGCCATAGCGAGCAGCTTGGCCTGGCAGCGCTGGTGCGAGGAGGGAGCGGAGGCCGAGCCAGGGCCTGTCCCCATCGTCCTCCCACCGGGGCTGCGAGGAGGAGCCGGCGGGCTCAGCCCGCGCTGCTGGCCCCAGCCCCTCGGTGGGCCCTGACCTGCTGTGGGGGCCGCGAGGCCAGCTGCTGCGTGAGGTGCCATCGCGGAGCGGGCACCGCCTGGCCCCGGCCATGTCGTGTGTCCACTACAAGTTCTCCTCCAGGCTGAACTCCGATGTGGTCACCTTTCACGGCCCCCACATCTCCCTGCGCGACCTCAGGCGCCAGATCATGGGCCGCGAGAGGCTGAAGGCGACCCACTGCGACCTGCAGGTCACCAACGCCCAGACCATGGAAGGTGCGTGGGGGCGGCGGGCGCGGGGACCGGGGACCGGCCGGCTGGCGATGGCGCAGGCGGCCAGTGAGGCGGTTGGGCCACGGCCGGCAGCGGTGACTTGTGCTGGGGCCTCAGAGCTGCTCTTCCGTGGTTGTGCGCTGGCAGCTGCCGTCAGGGCTGTGTGCGCAGCCAGGCACAGCAGCGTACGGGGTCCGTGTGCGACACCGCGCGTGGAAGAGGTTTGGTTTCTGGGAACCCTTCTAGCTAAAACGATAAGGGAATGTGGGACAATGCCTTGTCATCACAGACCTGCCAGATTTCTTTGAAAGCCGGCAGAGAAGGCTGAACATGATAGAAAAGGAGTGGGTGGCTAATTTAAAGGGGAAAAAAAAGTGGGTTTGGTGACTGAAATTTGTCTTCAGCTACTTTTACTCCACCGCATTGGAAAAGCGGTGCTTGGCTGCTGCAGAAACTGCTCAGTAGCAACGTTTTGGATCAAGAGTGTATCTGTGAGTGAGAATCTATGCAGACCCTGGAAAGCCATCTTGTAGACGAGTGTTCTGTCTAAAGTATACTTGGCATTTCTTGCTAATACAGCTTCTTTGCTGCACCATGCTACACATTCATTCAGATGCTATTGAGCATCATTTCTTCATTTCTTTCAAACGGTGCATTTTTGTCGTGGTACTGCGTGTTCAACGGTGTCAGGGCAGTACTGAAGTTTTATGGCAGATCAGTTATGGTGAATATACCTAGAAATGTTCTTAGAGAAACCCTAAGTTCTTTTGAATCTGAGAAATGGTGCTTGATTCTCAGAGACGGTAATGGTTTTGTATTACTTAGTGTGCTGTTTCAGTTTGGTAATCTACCGTCTGGCAAAGCTTGCATGTGATTAAAGACTTTGGAATATGACTTGTCAGAAATACAAAGACTTGGAAACCATCTCCATTCCTTAAACATTCAAATTTTATCGGTTGGGGTTTTTTTTCTTTTTTCCTGTGGTTCTGTGACATTCCCACAACAGTCTTGTCTTTACAATGTGTACTCATAGGATTTTTTCCTCTTCCTCTTTGATGTATTAAAACTTAAACAGAATAACATGCCTGCTGCGGTAACTGTAACTTTGGCTCCAGCCTTTCAAGTGGTTGGACCTAAACACGCTGTTTACCTACAGATAGGTAAAGTAGGTTCAGGAGAGTATCTGTGAGCAGACTTAACAGCACGGTGTTAGGGGTCTTGGGGGTGTTACGGGATCGCGTGTCATATACAGCAGTAGAGGCAGACATGCAGGTAGAGGCAGACATACAGGTTGTGACACAGATGCTTACTGGAACTTTTGTAAGGGTGTTTTCCCCGTGAAAATGCAAAAATCCCCCAGCGGTTGTCAGAGCAAAGCTAAGGAATACATTTCGGTGTCATTTATGTGTATGCCAGATTTTGGGGTTTTATACATAACCGTGACTTTCCGTTTTTATTGGACAGCATCTACGTGCTTAAAGTCACCTTCAGAAGATGAAGGAAAGAACTAGGCCTGGATGCTCTGCCTAAAGGGGGTTCTTGGAGATCCTCCCTGTGGAGATATGGTAGTGGGTTTTATAACTTTGTGCAGGAGTCCTGACTAAATGTTGGCATGATCTTGGAAAGACCCTTCAGTGAACCTTGAGTGAAGATGGCCAACTTGTTCAGAGTTTTCCGAGCCGCGTGATCACGGAAATCTCGTAGTAGAAGCAATGCTAATAGAAGCTAAAAGTAAACAGGATTTTACACATCACTGGGGGGAAAAAAAAGAGATGGTGGACTCTTTTTGAAGATGGTGGGAAGGCAAAATGGATGGTTGGGATGTGTTTTAAAAGGTGGGAGGCGGGGTGGGGGTGTCCTCTTCCGTGCTCGCTATTATAGAGACATGTTCTAGGGTTTTGTAAGCTAACAGGAGCAAAAGCAATGAAAGTTAGATCAGGAAAGAGCCTCATGTTTTAGCAGACTCTGCTTTAGTGACTTTAGAGACCATTTTGCTGTTGGCATTGAAACGATTCAAAACAAATGGAAAAGATTTTGCTGCTTGTGTTTGACTATCAGACCTGAAGATTTCTGGAAAGGTACCGTGAGTGTGTGGACATGATAAAAGCATGACGCTGTGTGTAAAATGTTGCTTTTCTATCCGTAAAGGGTTCCCTGAAGTGCTATGTCATGACATATTAATATCACTCTTACGAACTGACTGATGCTTTCTCTGTATTGATGTTGTTTTCAGAATACACAGATGACAATGCCCTGA
Source organism: Falco peregrinus (assembly GCF_023634155.1). Lineage (NCBI taxonomy): Eukaryota > Metazoa > Chordata > Aves > Falconiformes > Falconidae > Falco > Falco peregrinus. The sequence goes on along the minus strand of NC_073734.1, from coordinate 857,098 downwards.
TTCCAAGGCACTCATCGGTAACTGTTAGGAGAGTCCCTGTTAGAGGAGTTAAAGCTACCGGCAAGACAGACCTTGGGTAAGTAGCCATAACGCGTTGTGTTCTTTGGGAGGGGTTTCAGTGTGTTCACCTTCTTTGTGGCTGTTGGTTTACGGAGGCATTCCGGTTGTCTCTTTCTTGTTAAAGCTGCTGTTAAATTGTGTTGTGACAGGGCAGATTTGAATGTATCTGTCCCAAAGCAGACTTAGATTTTTCAGCCCGCTGGGACGTGGCATTCAAAGTCCAACAGTGGTAGCTGTTCAGACGTTTGAATTGGGTTTGTTCTTGGGGTTGGCTTTTCTGAGAGTCAAGTTCTCCATCCTGTTTCCTCTATGCAGAGAGATTCCTTATTTTATGCTTTTGCTTGTATTGCTTTTAGAGTAAACGGAGAGACACATTGCAGTGTGAACTGGTAATTGGTTCCCATCTGCCAGCAGTCCGAGTCCCAGTGTTTGACTGCTTCCTTTGTTTGGGGGCGGGGGGGGCAGGGTATTCTTACACCCCAGAGGGGTGGGGGTGGCGGGGCTGCATGCTGTCTCCAGAGGAAAGACTGAGAGTGGCCAGCTGGCAAACCGTGCGAACAAGAAGTTTCATTCTTAAGTGATTCCTATTAGTTTCCTAAAGACAATGCCTGTGTCGGGCAAGAGAAAAAGAGCAACGTCCTAAAGCGTATTGCCTTTTGTGCCAGGACGGTGAAGGAGCAGTTGATCTTTTCCAAACCTGAAGCTCAGAAAGCAGTTGGGCACATTCCCAAATGTTGGTAGTTACCTTTCTAAGTTTGATTTCACCCTAAGCTGCTCTCTGTGCTCCAGGTATTACTGCTGTATTCCTCAGATTTATGGAGGACAGAGAATCTGATTACAATTGCAGATATTCAAATGTAAGCCTGACTACAGCATTGTTGCTGTCATCGATGTATTCGTCCAGTCCAGTTCTGTATCAGCTGCGTCAGCATGGTTTGAATGGTCATGTTTTCCAGCCTTCTTCAAGACAGACCTCTCCTCCACCATTAGTAGATATTATTGACTTGTGGTTATGCCGTGTCTTTCTAATGTTAGTTCTCAATAAATAAAGTGTACTGGCGAGTTACAGCGTGTCTCTAAGACTTATCTCTAAGACTTAACCTTGAGACATAACCATAAGTCTTAACCTAAAGACCTAACCTTAAGACTTAACCCTAAGACTCAACCCTAAGACCTAATGGGTAGAAGCTCCTGATCTGGCTCCGGTCAATCTGGGATCATCACTGGGAACCACGGAACTTGGCCAGCACAAGGTCTGTGAGGTAGCAGGTTAAATGAGGCAGAGGAGAAGCCCACCACTCTGATGAGCTGGGTTCTTGGCACCAAGGTACCTCTGTGACATTTTCACTGTGCTGCAGTGTAAAGACGGCCTGTGATTTTCAAAAACTGAAGATCAGTCTTTAAAATGCAATTCCTTGGACAATAATAACATTGTGTCAGGTAAATACATACACCCCTCACCAATGGAGTTTTGGGTTTTTTCTTTGTACCTTTGCTGCTTCTGCAGAAGCCAGTAGTGCAGGGGGCTGAGGGTACAGCTACACAGAGTGGCTTCTGTTTTGTGAGCTCTAACTAGACGTGCAATGGACAGCCATTAAGATTGGGAAAGCTCACAAAAAGCTTAAAAACAGATAAACCACAACATTTCTTTCTTTTTTATAGAACTCCTTAGACTACTCCTTTTTTTATAAAAATGAGAAATCAGGGGTTAGTCATGCTTTGTATGCTATCTAAAGGCTTTAATCAGCAGTGCCTCCCCTGTCCATGCAGAGGAGGTCATGTCCATCTTTTTTCAGATTTTCTGTAGCTGGAAGAAGTGTTTTTGCCAGCCACCACAGACAAGTTTTCCTAAAAGGCATAATCTGTCCATTTAAGTGTTCCTTCAGCCTGATAATGATTTAAAAACTGTGCCTGCTGGTCTGAACCTGGATTTCATGTTCTAGTTCCCTCCTAACCAAATAAATAGAATGTTCTTTGCTGTAGATGCCCCATTGCAACGGGGTCTTCAGGAAGGGATTCTGCATCCAGCCCATCATAAATAATCACGCAGAATTCCAGAGAATATTTTAAGACCAACACGCTCTGCACTGATATACGTCTTCACCACTGTCATCTACAGTGGTGAAGATGACAATGAGGAGTACAATGAAGAGGAAGAGAACTGTAAACAGTTTTTTTCTCTTTTTTTGCAAGGAAGAAGAATGAGGGGCTTTTCAACTCTTGCAATGCACTGCGTGAACGATTTCTTAGAAAGAGCATTACAATTCTAGGAAAGACTTGTCAACAAGTTTTTTGAAATAGTTTCCTAATCTTCAAAATATTGGAGCTGGTAGTCACCAGCTGTGGCTGACGCACCATTTTCTGACTCCTGTGAAATGCCTAACTGTCTGTTTCCATAGTGGTATCATTCCCATACCTCCTTTTCCTTAAATAGAGTTTAAAATGGGGTCCACAAATCAGATGATGCGGTCCACAATTCAGATGGCCATCAAAGAGTCTTCAAAATTTCTCAAAATTCAGGTACTTCTTTTCTGGGAAACATACTCTTTGCTACTTTAACAGAACGTGTATGTGTATGTATGTGTAGGTATTTACAAAGAGGCATTTTGTAAAACATTAGTTAAAACGTTGACTGTCTCTCACTTAGAGGTGAGAGATTCCGGGGGAAGGAATGGATTGCACATTCCCAGCGAGTGAAAGCGAGAGAACACCCTGCTCCCGCGCGTTCCCTCCGTAAATGCCTGTGCTAGTTCTCAGGCGGCCCCAAGCTGCTTTTCACATCCCCCCTGCCCTTCAGGCTGGCTGGCAGGGCTGCCGGTTAGCGCTCCCTCACCGCCTTTCAGGCTGAGCACGCCTGTCAACAAGACAAACAGGAGGGCTTTGCTAACCTTAGTATCCTCAACGGAGACGGGGAAGGAGCACTCGCGTCACCAGCTCTGCTGGCAGGCATCACAGGACAGCAGGTCTGCGCAGAGGTTTTGTGTCGAGCCCTCCCTGGGGACACGTTGATCCCAAAGGTTTCCTTTTGGGTGTCAAAGGGCGATTGTTTTGAAAAGGAGTGCTGAGGATGGTTTTGGAATCATTTAAGATCAACAAAGAGCAGCTTCTGAGTACGTGTTGGACCTGCAGTTCCACTGCACTTGGCAATAGCTGCTGTTAAGGACTCCTTTTCCTGGCCAGGAGCAGAGCTTGTGGGCAGACAAAAACCAACAGAAAATCCAGTACCAACAGAAAATTCTTAAATCCCTTGCTAAGGGATTATCAAAAGCTTGATTCCTTTTAGTGCTTCTGGGTCTGAAGCTGAATTTCAGGAAGCAAAAGCATCTGCCACAACTCTTTAAGTTGTGTGTCCTTTTAATGCTGCAAAACATAACTAATGCTACTTGCATGCATCCCAGTTAAATGTACCGTGGCTAGCTTCTTCAACCAGTCTGGAGCTTAAAGGCCAGCTTCAAAATGCTGGTGGTGTGCTTTTTTCTACACATAGCTTCAGTCCGCTTGGAAGAAAACTGGATTGGTTCAACAAGTCTTTATGTAAGGTACAAAGAGAGCCTATTTGTAGCCTAACATGAGTGTCAAATAATCAGTACCTGTTAAACAGACTGACAACCTGGCTGAAGACAATGCTACCAAAGAGGATAAGGTACAGGCTATGATGGTACAGTCTTGCTGTGAATACAACCCAGTCAAGGAAGTGTCAGGTATGTTCCTTGAAGGTTATGGGAACATTGTAGAGATGTTTGTTTTAAGAAGAGAGATGCATGCATACCTTTTCCTTTTTTTTTTTTTCTTTTTCAAAAAACTTCTAGTTACATGAAAGACCCCTGGGATCCACCTCCACCATAGTACATTTGCTTTCGTTTTGGAAAACCTGGCCACCATAAGGTTAAGTCTTAGGTTGAAGTCTCATTGTTGAGACCTAGGCATAAGTCTTGGAGCTAAGTCTTAATGTTAGAGTCTTAGGGTTAAGTCCTAAGTTTAAGTCTCAGGGTTAATTCTTAAGTTTAAGCCTTACGGATTGAGTCCTAGGGTTAAGTCTTAAGTTTAGGTCTAAGGGTTAAGCCTTAGGGTCAAGTCTTGGGGATAAGTCTCAGGGTTATGTCTTAGAGTTAAGTCTCAGTGTTAAGTCTTATGGATAAGACTTAGGGTTAATTTGTAGGGTTAAGTTTTAGTGTTAAGCCTTAGGGTTAGATCTTATTGTTAAGCCTTAAGGTTAATTCTTAGGGTTAAGTCTCAGGGTTAAGATTTAGGGTTAAGTCTTAAAGGTTAAATCTCACGGTTAAGTCTCAAGGTTAATTCTTAAGGTTAAATCTTATGGTTAAGTCTTAGGGTTAAGTATTAAGGTTAAAACTTAAGGTTAAATCTTAGGGTTAAGTCTTAGGGATAACTGTTAGGGTTAAGTCTTAGGGTTAACTATTAGGGTTAAGACACAGGGTTAAGTCCCATGGTTATATCTTAGTGTTAAGTCTTAGGGTTAAATCTTACCTTTAAGTCTCAGGGTTAAGTCTTAAGGTTAAATCTTAATTTAAGTCTTAGTGTAAAGTCTCAGGGTTGAGTCTTAAGGTTAAGTCATAAGGTTAAATCTTAAGGTTAAGTCTTTGGTTTAAGTTTTACGGTTAAGTCATAGGGTTAAGTCTTATACTTTAAATCTCACGGTTAATTCTCAAGGTTAACTTATAAGGTTAAGTCTTAGGGTTAATTCTTGTAGTTAAGTCTGGGGATAAGTCTAAGGGTTAAGTCTCAAGGTTAAGTCAGGTTTAAGTCTCAGTGTTAAGTCTTAGGTTTAAGTTTTAGGGTTAAATATTAAGGTGAAGTCTTAAATGTAAGTGTTAGTGTTAAGTCTAAGGGTTAAGTCTTAAGGTTAAGTTTTAAATTTAACTCTTAAGGTTAAGTCTTAAGGTTAAATCTTAAGGTTAAGTCTTAGGGTTAAGTCTCAGGGTTAAGTCTTAAGGTTAAATCTTTAAGGTTAACTGTTCAGGTTAATACTTACGGTTAAATCTTAAGGTAAAATCTTAAGGACAAGTTTTAGGGTTAAATCTTAGGGTTAACTCTCAGAGGTAAGACTTAACATTAAGTCTTAAGTTTGAGCCTTATGAATAAGTCTTAGGGCTAAGTCTGAACGGTGAGCCTTAGGGTTAAGTCTTAGGGTTCAGTATTAAGATTAAGTCTGAAGGTTAAGTCTTAGGGTTCACTCTTATGGTTCAGTCTTAGGGTTAAGTCTGAAGGCAAAATCTTAAAGGTTAAATCTCAGGGTTAAGTTTTGCGGTTAAGTCATAGGATTACATCTTATGGTAAAGTCTCACGGTTAAGTCTCATGGTTAACTCTTAAGGTTAAGTTTTAGGATTAAGTCTTAGGGATAAGTCTTAGGGTTAAGTCTCAGAGTTAAGTCTCAAGGATAAGTTCCAGGGTTATGTCTTAGGGTTAAGTCTCAGGGTTAAGTCTTAAGATTAAGTCCTAGGCTTAAGTCTTAAGTTTATGTCTTAAGGTTAAGTCTTGGGTTAAGTCATAGGGTTCAGACGTAGGGTTGAGTCTTAAGTTTCATCCTTTAAGGTTAACCCTTCACCTTAATTCTTAAGGTTAAATCTTAAGGTTAAGTTTTAGGGTTAAGTCTTAGGGTTAATTCTCAGGCTTAAGTCTTAAAGTTAAGTCTTAAGGTTGAGCCATAAGTATAAATCATAGGGTTAAGTCTTAAGGTTAAGTCTATAGGGTTAAGTCTTTAGTGTATATCTTATGGATTGAGACTCAGGGTTAAGTCTTTAGGTTAAGTCTTAAGTTTGAGTCTTATGGATGAGTCTTAGGGTTAAGTCAAAAGTTTAATTCTTAAGTTTAAGTGTTAGGGTTAACTCTTAGAGTTAAGTCTTGGGGATAAGTCTTAGGGTTAAGTCTTAAAGTTAAGTCTTAAGGTTGAGTCCTAGGGTTAAAACTTAATGTTAAGTCTTGGGTTCAGTATTAGGGTTAAGTTTTATGGTTAAGTCTTAGGGTTAAGTAGTCTTAAAGGTTATATCTCAGGGTTAAGTCTTAGGGTTAAGTTTTAAGGTTAGATCTTAGGGTTAAATCTTAGGATAGAGCCTTAAGGTTGAGTCTTAAGGTTAAATCTTAAAGATAAGTCTTAGGGTTAATTCTCAGGGTTAAGTCTAAACGTTATATCTTTAAGTTTGAGCCTTAAGGTTAGGTCTTAGGGTTAAATCTTAGGTTTAAGTCTTAAAGGTTGAGTCTTAGGGTTAAGTCTTAGGCATATAGTCTTAGGTCTCAGTCTTAAGGTTAAGTCTTAAATTAAAGTCTTAAGGTTACGTCCTAGGGTTAAGTCTTAGGGTTAAGTCTTAGGGTAAAGTCTTAACATTAAGTTTTAAATTTAAGTCTTAAGGTTAAGTCTCAGGGTTAAGTCTTAGGTTAATACTTAGTGGTAAGTCTTAGGGTTATGTTTTAAGGTTAAGTCTTAGGGTGAAGTCTCGGTGTTGAGTCTTAGGGTTAAGTCCTAAATTTAAGTCTTAGGGTTAAGACTTAAGGTTAAGTCTTAAGGTTGAGTCTTAGGGTTAAGTCTTAGGGTTACTATTATTACCGGGAACAGAGGTCTATTTCTCAAGTTCTTGCAACTTAGTCTTCTGCAAGATTGATCGATAGATAGATAGTCAGACGGACAGAAAAATTATGCAATAGCTGCCGTAAATGGTTCAGAGATTTGTTTCCATCAGGGTAGGGCGCAGAACTTCCTACATGGTGGTTATCTACTTCCTCATGCGGCCAAGAACTCCATCGTGTTTGCCGTCACTGCTACCAGTTGCTCTGTTCCTTGCTTCTTTGGGCAACTTTGGAGCCTTTGCTGTGGAAACAGGCTGGTGTGATGAAATTTAGCACATAGGAATACTTCATGGTTTGCTGGCTCTTCAGCAGGGGTTTCCTTCCTCCACTCCCTGCCCAGCTCCACCCCTGTTCTCTTCATTCCTCTGTCCCTCTCCTGTCCCTCTCCTGCCACCACACCGCCCCATCTCACCCCCCTCTGCTGCTCGAAATATTAAGGGAACTAGACCTGTATTGAAAAAAGTGGGGTTTCTCTTTCCTCTCCTGAGGATTTACCACCCAGAGCAGGCTCAGGTTCTGATCCTGCCAACTGCTCCCCAGCGCCTGGATGCTTGCTCTGGGAAACAAGGACAGCTGCTCTAATTCTTTTGCAGGCACAATCTTGGTTTAAATTCTAGTTGAAATGAAATAAAGAGCTGTCATCAGTCCCACCTGTGGCACAGAGAGACACCTGTGTTTCATGCACATGTCTGCACAGAAACACACACAGAGGGAAAAAAGCCCAGAACCGCTTTGTGCAAGGAAGTACGTAAACTCTCCCTATCAGCATTGCTGCTTTGAGCAATTGAATTGTTCTACAGTCAACTGACAAGCCGACACGCTGCCCATCAAATGAGAACCAGAATGTATGCCATTTGCAAGATGGGGCAGCAATAAGCTTTCGACCACTTTCCAGCAAGATCATGTCAAGAATGGTGGCGTACTCATGGATTTTCTCCTCTGCAAAGCCATGAAGAAAACATGAACCGCAGTCCCCAAAGGCAAAGGAGCAAACTGAGGGAGAGCAGCTCATCGGCGCCTTTCAGAGCTTCAGCAGTCTGGGGAAATGGGAAAAAAACCCATACAAAGATAAACAGCAGCCAAGAAGCACTTTTATAAAATGCATATTGGGGCCTGTTCCAGACCTCAGAATGACTTTCAATATTGCGTTGCATGACTATTAGACCAAGGCCTAAAGTGGCGTGATAGCTTCTGCTTGCCGGGGCATGAGAAGATCACTCAAATGAGCGACACAGTAACAAGTAAACACCAAAGGCAACAGCGGAGCTTACCATTTCCCTCCACTGGCGACCAGCTGTGCAGTAAACCAGCTTAACCAGCCTCCCTAAGGATGGCTCTAAAGTCACTGAAAAGGAAAAAAAGAAGGTAAGTTCCTAGCCTGGAATGCAAAGGCACCATCTTGGCTCCCAGGCAGGTGGCACTGATGGCCCAGCAGGGTCATGTCCCCACGTTCCAGGAAAGATAAAAAAAGTGCAGTGTTGCCTTCACAGGCACACGGTGACCTGGGTCAGGAACGGCACGGCGGCCGACCCCTGGCCGCGCGGTCCATTAGCTCACAGACACCAATGTGGTGGATGGCAAATGGCGTTTATTGCTGAATGACGTGACACTATATAGCCTAGGTTTACACTGTCACTTCCGTTTGCTTACATCATAAACTAAAGCTGTTGGCTACAGGGAGGGGGGCCCTGTGTTTCCGTACAGCGCGAGATCTTCCGGTCGCCAGGCCCTACCTAGCAACAGTGCAGGACGTGTTTGTGGGGTGGGTTTGATGCATCCTTTCCGTTTGGTGAAAGCCTGAGGAAGGATGTACCCCACGGTGGGACCGGTGGCACTTTAGACCTGAGGTTAAAAAAGTGCTGCACATCAGTGACACTGCCCAAGCTGCTTTCACCACCAAACAATAAAAGATTTGCTTTCTCCAGTATGGTGGGAATGATGCCATAAAGTCGGTCATGGAGAGAAACCCTCTAAGCCTTGCTTGCAAGTTTCAGAAGGCAGGCATTCTTTATGGCAGTGCTGGGAGCACGGGGGAATGTTTCCTCTGAGCGTGCTCACCCAGTTACTCGAGGGCACGCACTATGGACAGCAGAGCACTTGCACACTCATAGCGCATTACACATGCATTTTCAGTCAGGCACGGGGTGGGTTACAAGTTTCTTGCTTTAATACAAATGAGCACACACCCTCAGACAGCACTGCTGAGGTTTTTTACTAGCTCCCCATGCTCCCCAAGCGGGGCCTTGCCCTCTCTCGGGGGGCTATCTGAGTCAGAGGTCGCGATCTCCCCCCACAACAATTACCTCTGCCCGACTTCCAACCAACATTCTGCGGATCGCAGCACTCTATCGGCTTGTCTCCTCCTGTGGCCACAACGTCCTCACCCAGAGGCTCTTTCTGCATCACTGAAGAGAACGGAGATCTTTTCCCCATCCATTCTTTGTTCGCCCTCATTCCCAAGGCTGACTCCCTGGATGCAAAGTCCCTTAATTTGTCACTTCTAACAGCTTTAGAGAGTCAGCTTGGCCTAACCTTTGTGCGCAGGTGTGTTTAACGTAGAGCTAAACACCAAATCAGTGTGGTAACTGGGGAGCTCAGACATCTTGTCCCTTTGCCGAGCCAGCAGCCTTCCCTTAACAGAATCCCTGGACAGAAACGTATATACAGTGGAATCTATACGGTGGCATCAAACGTCCGCCCAGACACCACATCCGTCCCTAAAATCCTTCCCCCCAAACAACCCTGAAAGACTTCCCTTGACCCCCTCCTCCACCCTGGCTGTTCCTGAAATCATCCCCCACCTCCACCTCCCCGCCCTGTCCCTAAAACCTTTTCCCCCAGACCCTGGTCCAGCCCTCCCCCACCCTCGGCCCGTCCCTAAAATCCTTCCCCCAGCCCCCCGGTTCTTCCCTAAAGGCCTCCATTAACCCCCCGTCCGTCCCTAAAACCCTTCCCCCAGGCCCCCCAATCTGTTCTCTAAATAACGCACACACCCTCAACCCCCCCCACGCCCCCACCCCCGGTTTATCAATACACACACACCCACCTCCCCCCACCCCCCCACCCCCCCCCACACCCACTCCCACAAACACACATCCTTGCCCCACCCCCACACACCCCGCTCCATCCCTAAACACCTTCATCCATTCCCACCCGTCCGTCCCTAAACCCCTTCCCCCCGCCCCCCTCCCCTGCCCCCGTCCCTCTGTCCCTGGCACGGCCCAACTGCCCAGCACCACCAGACCACTCTGCCCCAAACACCGTAAGGCAATGGTTCCCACCTGCCAATAGCAAGTCGAGGAACATTTTTTTTTCTTAAATAGAGAGAGTTTTACTTCATACGATGCCGACTACGCCAAATTATGTTTTGCTGACTGACTGGATACACAGCAAAGCTGAACTCTACATCAAATATAATCAAATCTATCAAATCTATCAAATGATGGAATATATCAAACGCAGTTTCTTATATTACAATAAAAGAAAATAGCATGCAATATGATAAAAGGAACCAGTAGCAGTTACTGTGAGCAATATGATAAAAGAGCAACAGAAGCGAAGCATCCAATTGTTATTCCAAAGTGTTAACATGCCTAAGGAAAGGAGACATCACCAATTCCCACCCCAATTCCCTTCGGCTGGGAGCCCCCTTGCAGCTGGTGCCAGGAGTCTCTCGGGAACTGGGAAATTCCCCTGGAGAAGGTGCCAGGAAGGAATTCTCTTGCTGCTTCCCACCGTGCATGGTAGCCATGTGAGGCACAGCGCAAGGGTACTGCTCCCTGCTTTCTGTGGTGAGAAAATTGACACAGCACTTTAGAACTCATACAGAAGCAAAAAACATGGCTTGGGAAAGTGCAGGGCTGCTCCCCTGGAGAGGGTGCCAGGCAGGAATTCTCTTGCTGCTTCTCACTCTGCCCTGGCAGCCATGTGAGGCACAGCACAAATGTGCTGCTCCCTGCTTTCTGTGCTGAGAAAACTGACCTCTTTTCAGTGGCAATAATGCACAGCCCAAAAAACTCACCTTGACAAAGTGCAGCAGTGCTCCCTGGAGAAGGTGCCAGGCAGGAATTCTCTTGCTGCTTCTCACCGTGCCCGGGCAGCCATGTGAGGCACAAAAGAAAATTTCTGCTCCCTGATTTCTGTGGTCAGAAAACAGAACCATCACTTTTGAAATGGTGCAGAACCAAAAAAAAGTCACCTTGTCCAAGTGCAGCACTGCTCCCCTGGAGAAGGTGCCAGGCAGGAATTCTCTTGCTGCTTCTCGCCCTGCCCTGGCAGCCATGTGAGGCACAGCACAAATGTTCTGCTCCCTAATTTCTGTGGTGAGAAAATTAACCCCTCACCTTTTCAATCATATAGAGCCAAAAACCCCTCACCTTGACAAGTGCAGCACGGCTCCCCTGGAGAAGTGACAGGAAGGAATTCTCTTGCTGCTTCTCACCCTGCCCTGGCAGCCATGTGAGGCACAGCACAAAAGTGCTGCTCCCTGCTTTCTAAAGTTAGCAAAATTGACCGTTCACAGTTGTACTCATGTTGAGACAAGACTTTCTTACTCAAAAGCAAAACCCAAGAAGCCACGTAGCCTTGGGAACCCCCTTGTCCTTCCGTGTGGCTGGTGACTTCCCATGGCTCTTCCACAAGGCAGGACAGATAACCACGAATTTGGAAGCCCACGTTAGTTCAAGTACACTGAGTCCTCTGACAGTCACTACTTATGGGCCAGCGGTCCTCTCACCCCTCCACAGATCTGCCTGTTAGTCCTCTAGCAGTCATTCCCCATGGAGGGACCACAAGTCCTCCACACCTACCCACCAGCTCACCAGAAATGAGTCAGTCCACGCCAGAAGTGACACTGCCTGACCTGCAGGAGATCTATTAGACCAGTATCGATGGTTTCAAGACAGAAAAGCCCACCACCATCCACCAGCACAGCAGAAAAACAACCAGAAGAAACATCATACACAAACCAAAGGCACCCATCCAAACCCCACAAAGGCAAAATAGCTGAAAAAGGCACTCTCTGCAAAAAAAACCCACCACACAGATCACAAGATAAGATAAAAATGCCATAACCCCAGGAACACAGGGCCAACAAACACAGATTCTGTCCATAACAGTAACACACTTTGACACTAACTCGCTTGACCTCTGACATACTTGACCTTGTTGCCCCCAAACCACAGCACATCGTAGCCCTAAGGCAACACAAAACGGAGCACAAAGCCCCTGAAGATCTCCGCCAGGGCAAAAGCAAAGCACAGAGCCACACAGGAGGGTGGGGTTGGAAGGGACCCGTGGAGGTCCTCTGGGCCAAGCCCTCTGCTCCAGCACGCTCGCCTCGAGCAGGTTGCTGAGAACTGTGTGCCCTTGGCCTTTGAAGATCCCCAAGGACAGAGACTGCACAACCTCCTTGGGCAACCTCTGCCAGCATTTGATCGCCCCGAGGGGGAAAATTTGCCATTTCTATCTCTCCTTTCACTGTACCGCATTCCAGAACAGCCATGAGATGACAAGCTCAGGCTTGAAAGCCAGTGCTGTGGCTGGCCTGAAATTCTGTCCCCCTTTTTTTCATCCACTAGTAGCTAAAGGAGGACAAAGAAGGATTTCTTTCAAAGGAGAACTTCTCTTTTCCTCTGTCCTTCTTCTCTACCAGTGATCTGGATTCTGAGTGCTGTGCCACTGTCCTAATGGCTGGGATAGGGATACTTCTTGTAGGACAGGGAGGAGGTGACAGTGGAGATGATCAGGCTGGGGAAGCTGAAGGAAAACGCAAGCAACTGGAGTTGCCTGGAGCAAGAATGGCCAGCTTCCGAGCTAGGTCACCTCGTGTCCTCAGCTCCCATGCAGGAGCTGAACCACACACATGGACTGCAAAGCAGTGTGACCCATAGAAAAAAGTTTGCTTGGCTCGGGATCGCCCAGGGGCATTTAACTGCAATTCCGCCCTTGTCAGCAGGAAGGAAACATGCCCTGCAAGCACACACTGAGGCACGACACCTTGCCCGGGGCTAAAGGGTACCTCAGGAGACCTACATGGGACCCCCCAGCACCTGGATTGCTGGCTGGAGGATGGGTAGGTCAAAGGACCCTGATGGGAGCCCTGCAGGCTCTCATACATTGGACCAACGGGCACCTTCCCTTGTCATACAGAGCATCCTCTCGGATGCTCTGGACAGTTTCTGGTAGATCTCTGGAGAAGAGCTTCTCCCCAGGCCTCTCCCATGGGCTTGCTCACCCCCGGAGCCCTTCCCAAGCACAGCCCCAGCAGGTGGATGCAGCCGGCGTTGCAGGGAAGAACAAGCAGCACGCACCACAGTCAGCACTGCGGGAAAGCTGGGACCCCAGACACCCACCCAGGCTCTCCAATCCCAGCCTGGCCCACAAGAGTGCCTTTATCTCCCTTTCCCAGAAGTGCTGAATTCCCCTTCCAGCATTAGCCACTGGACCCACGCTGCTTCTTGCTGCAGTGTACAACAGCCACAAGAGAATTTTCTAGATGTCTCTGATTTCCTGCATTTTTCCTGAACAGGGCGGGTGTGTAACTCTCTGAATCACTTCTATTTGAAGCAAGGCATTGCTTAGGGTCAACAGTGAAACGAGACACGGGCCATCAAAAGCTGACTACTTTTCCCCTTCTTTGCCATGGTCACGGCCTACCCCACAGACTCGCCCCTGGCCGTGTCGGCCACCGGCTGGGTGAAGGTCATGGCTAACCGGGCAGGGGCTCCTGTGTGGCGCTCATCCAGCCCTGATTGCCAAGGGTGAAGCCTTAGCACCCAGGTGGGATAAAGCCTTCCCAAGCAAGGGTGGTGCTCCAGGGGCACCACAATTCCTGCCGAAGCTCACCACACATTTCATTTCCCTGTGGCGCCTGGCAGGACACGAGCGGCTCTTGACTGCTGCTAGTCCCCCCGTCTTTTGGTAAAAATGGAAGTTTTTCCTCCTGCTGGGCCTGCTCCAGTTCCAGCGCCTTGGGGCCTGAGGCCTGGCACGGCCTGTGTGCCAGAGGCCTTCCGACCGCTAGGCCGGCCTCCACCAAGAGGAGTCTGCCTCAGGCCACAACGGTCACCTCTAGGAAAAACGGCTTCTTTTATCGAGCAGGGCCCTGCCCAAACCCCAGGGCAAAGCGCTGGCCGCAGGCGCAGGGAGGTGGCCCTTGCCCCCTGCCCTGTCCTGCGCGGGGCTCCCCGGGGCGAGGCAGGCCCGGCCATACTGGAGAGGGCCCCAGCCCCGCCCCGCAGGCCCCGCCCACTTTCCGTTGGGCTCAGACCGTTGGTCACGGGGAGCCCACGGCCACCACAGGCAGCAGGGCAGAGCCGTGCTGGCACGCAGCGGCGCTGGCAGGAGGCAGCCTCTGGCCCAGCAGCGCTGCCACAGCACCAGCACCCCGCTTCCCAGCCTCGCCGTCGCCGGCTGGGCCCCCTCCTCGCTGCACGGCCAGGGCCCTCCTCTCCCGGGCAGGATGGGCCAGGCCAGCTGCTGCTGCGGCTCCAGGTGGGCTCCCCCCGGGCTCGGGGACACGCGGGCACAGCTGGGCCACGCAGCACTGGCGTTGCTCATGCCCGCCGCTCTCTGCTCTGCAGGGAGGCTCTCAGCGACGCCGAGCCGGTGCTGAGCGCGGACGTGCGGCTGACCCGGGGCCGCAAGAGGAGCGAGAGGCGCCTTCTGCTCCTCCACGAGGAACTGGTGGTCGCCAAGTTGCGGTAAGACCCTCAGAGCCCAGATCCTTGCCCCCAGCCCCGGCCCAGGGACACCCTGGCACCAGCCCCAGGCCCCGGCCCCTCGGTGCTGGAGGCACCAATGTCCGTCCCAAGGGCAGGTGGGGGACAGGGCTCTGCGCGTGGGGACCCAGCCCAAGGAGCCCCCCTCCAGCTCAGTGCCCGCCTCTGCTCTCTGCAGACATGGCACCAGCCTGCGCCCACAGCTCCGCCTGGCGCTGGACCAGCTGTGGGTGCTCAGCAGCGGGAAGGAGGCTGCGGGGCAGGATGGACAGGAGGAGGAGGAAGGCACCGATGAGGACAGCACCTCTGTCATCCTCGCCTGGCCCACCGGCTCCTGCATCGCCACTTTTGGGTGAGTCGTGGTCGGGCAGCAGAGGTTCCCAGCCGTGCCCACGCCATTCCATGAACACAGGCCTCTGCCTTGCGTGCAGAGCTGGGCAGGGAGCAGGCAGCCCGGTGGCAGGGAGGGAGGGATGGGGGATGTTTCCCCATCCTGCATCCCCTGGTCACCTTTTGGTCCCCAGAAGGGAAGGGCAAATGCAGCCGCTCAGGCAGGACAGAGCGACCCAGGGCTTGGACAGCGCCTCTGTCCTGCCCCACAGCACAGGGCTGTGCAGGCACCCACCTTTGCCCAGGGCTGGGGGCAGCAGGGCCTGACGCTCTCTCTCCTCTCTATCTGCAGATCCCAGGCACTGAAGGAGCTGTGGGTGGCCACGCTGCTGGGGTAAGCCGGGGGGATGCTCCAGGAGAAGCTGGATGGACGGGGGAACACAGCCCCCAGCTGGGGAAGGTGCCCCCGTGGCTGGAGCAGCTCTCGGGCACAGCTGCCTGACAAGAGACAAGAGACGGCTTGGGGCTCACCCAGCTCTCTCCCTCTCCCTTCCCGGTGCACAGGACACCAGAAGGACGCACGGGAGCCCGCGTCACCCATCTGACATCCATCAAGCTCCTGGAGAAGGAGCTGAGCCGCCGCCACGCCGTGAGTATCTCTCTGCTCTGGGCCCTGTCCCCAAGCACTGCTCCTGCAGCCGAGCAGCAGAGCCATGGCTGCTCACCTTCTTCCCCTCCTTCTCTCCTGCCCAGTGGAGGACACTGCGCACCAGGAGCCTGGAGAGGCTGATGGAGGCACAGGCAGAGGTGAGAATGGCTGCCTTGCACCTGCCTCTGGCTGCGCCGGGATGCGCAGGGACTGGGGTGAGCTTGTGCGGGAGGGACAGAGGGTCTGATGGTGCCACTCAGGGAGCAGAGAGTTTTGGGAAGCCAGCAGCACGCCAGCACGTTCTGACTGGTGACACTGGGAGGAACCCTGCCACATGGGGAAGAGAGCCCGGGAGGGCAGAGGGTCCCAGCTCTGCCACGCTCAGGCTGCTGGTGGCCCTTTCTGCTGCGGGGCTGCTCTCCAAGCACAGCCCGATTCTTGGTTCTTGCAGGCTCATCCCAAGCAAGGGCCTGCGACGGCCCCATCTGCAAACGCAGGGGGACTTTGCCCCGCACCAGGTGAGTTTGGGAAAGCAAGGCAACCTCCTGCAATGCTGTGCTCACTTGTCCCGAGTGTCGCCATGCAGGTTGGGCAGCCCACGGAAGGATGTCACCTGGACGGACAAGGACAACTGCTGGGCAGTGCCTGCTGGATATGCTTCTGCGGGGACACGGAGCCTCTGCTGCTGCCCGCAGCTTGCAGGAGGGCAGGGCGAAGGCTGGCACAGGCTGACCCCGTGGCACGATGGCTCTCAAGAGCCTCTAAGTCAACACCTCCGAGCCACAGCCGCGGTTCCAGCTGCTGCCTCCCTGCCCATCCTGCCGCACCACACAGCACCGTGCTGCCGGCAGGGCAGCGCAGGGCAGGGCAGGCGCTGGGACCGCTGGCCTGGGGTCTCCATTGGTGGTGTCTTACTCTGTTTTCCTCTGCAGCAGGAGGGAGCAGCAGCGGGAGCAGCACCAGCAGGAGGAGGATGGGGCTGCCCTGGCCCTTTGCCCTGCGGCGCACCCCGGCCGCTGCCCAGGCGCCAGGGCAGGCGGGC
The DNA here is from genome assembly GCF_023634155.1 of Falco peregrinus. Classification (NCBI taxonomy): domain Eukaryota; kingdom Metazoa; phylum Chordata; class Aves; order Falconiformes; family Falconidae; genus Falco; species Falco peregrinus. The sequence goes on along the minus strand of NC_073734.1, from coordinate 840,716 downwards.
TCCAGCTGCAGCAGGGCGCTCTTTGGGCAGCCCCTGGCAGCCCTCTGTGGGGAGGACAACATGCTGCCCCGGCCCATCCAGGTAAGCCAGCCTGGACAGACGGGGTCCCCAGCCATCCCTCTGGCTGCTCTGGAGAGGGCCTGCGTGTCCCCAGCAGCTGCGGGGACAGGGCACTGGGCTCTGCACCCCCAGAACCTGCTTCTGGTCCCAGACCCTTTGTGGCGCTTAGGCAACCACGTCTGGGGCAGAGCTCTGGTCCTTGCCACCGCTTGGTTCTTCAGCCAAGCAAGTGGCCTCCTGCCTCTCCTGCAGGAGCTGCTGGCTGTCCTGCGCCAGCAAGGACCAGCAACGGAGGGGATATTCCGAAGAGCTGCCGGTGGGACAGAACTTCGGCAGCTGCGCGAGGCCCTGGACCGCGGCAAGGACATCGACGTAGGAAGCCAGCCTGCGCTGCTGCTGGCCGTCATCTTGAAGGTGAGCACTTCTGACCTGCAGCTGGAGGAGCTCCTGGCTGGCCTGCAGCGTTCAAAGGCTCACCTGCAGCCCTTGGCATTGCAGGACTTCCTGCGAAGCATCCCCACCAAGCTCCTCGTCGTCGACCTCTACGAGGACTGGATGGCAGCCATGGAGAGGGCCAGCAAGCAGGCCAAGGTGGAGGAGCTGAAAGCGTAAGTGTGGGCAGCAGCCTGCCTGGTGAGCAGGGACCGGGAGAGTTCTGGGACCTGCCTGCAAAGGCACGGGCTCCTCAGAAAGCTGTCTTTTCGGGCAGCTGCAAAGCTGTGCAACATGGCCGCTGGCTCCCACCCGCCTGGGGCCAGCTGCGGGGACGGCTGTGGGCACCCTCTGCTTCATCAGCCTTGTCTTCCTCTTCCCTCAGGGTGGCCAACAAGTTGCCTGCGGCCAACCTCCTCCTCCTGAAGCGGCTGATGGCCCTGCTGCAGCACATCGGCCACAACGCAGCCACCAGCAGAATGAGCTGCAGCAACCTGGCCATCTGCGTCGGGCCCAACCTGCTGAGCCCACCCAACGAGGACCTGCTCCCGCTGCAGGCCATGCTGGCGGTGACCGAGAAGGTACGCCCTACCCAGCAGCCAGTGCTGCCTTCCCGGCCCATCGGAGCTTGGCTGTTGCGAGGTCCCTGGCTGCCTCCTCCCTTGGGCCAGTGCTGGTGGGCTGGGTGCCTGGAAGAGCAACCCCCAGCCGCAGCCGCCTGCGCAGGCGAAGGGTCAGCAGTGGGAAAGGCTGCTTGACACGTCTGCAGGCACCTGGCTTGAGACCAAGGCTTTGATGTCTGCAGGTGAACGTGCTGGTGGAGTTCCTCATTGAAAACTGCGGGGACATCTTTGGGGAGGAGGTGGCCGGCCTCTCCCCTCCATCAGCCGAGGAGGTGCCAGCACCCATGGACAGGGGCACAGGTAGGAGGCGGGACTGAGGCTTGTCACAGACACTGGGGCTTGGGATGCCAGAAACCTCAACGCTGACGAGACAAGTGGTGTAGGGCTCGGCTGGGCTTTGCTTAGGTGTTCTTGACTTCCAAGAAGTCGCGCTGCTGCACGTGCTTTTGCTTTCCAGAGCTGCGGTGCGAAGAGCAAAGTGGCCCTGCAGGCACAGCAGAGACCCAGCGTCCGGCAAAAGCCTTTCTGGATGCAGCCGCCTCTGTGCTGGACATCGACAGCGGAGCTGGGGGAGACACAGGGGCAGGGCCCAAAGCGGCAGAGGTACGGCAGCTCCACAGACGCTGGGGCAACATGTCTCAGGTGGGACAGTAATTTCCCAGGAGGCCAAGCAGCCGCTGGGCCTCCTCCTGGCAGCCGCTCTCTTGTGCCTTTGGGGTTCCTCCTCTCCCCCCAGAGTGGTGCGTGCTAAGGAAAACTGGAAAGGCTGTTTCTGGAATGCACTTCATTAAGTGTGATCTGCTTCATCAAATAAAACATACCTACAAAATACCCACAAAAGGACAGAAAGGAGTAGCTGCCACCTTGAGAGGGCTTTTGCTCAAATCCTACTCCGTCGCAGCTTCATCAAGTCTAGGCTGCGTTGCCTGGACTGTGCAAAATGTGCACGATGCAAACCAGCATCTCCTCTGTAGAGCTCATACAGCAATTTGGCAGTCAGGCCCTCACTACCCCAGGCTGTCACTTGCCACCCGTTACCTCCCAAGTTTCTGGTTTAGGCACCTCCAGATTTGCCTCCAGGCACCCCCGAGGGCACGGCAGAGTCCCTGGCACGCCTGCCACAACTGACCAGCCTGCCCCAGGAAACCAGGTAGGAAGAGCTCCCCTTGCCTGACCTGAGAGCTCGCTGCAGGGGCTTGGGGCTTTCCCCATCTCATCACGCTGTGGGATGGAAAGGTTTGCAGGCTCCCACCAGGAGAAGGAAAAGTCAAGGAAAAGGAAGAGAAAAGAAGCCTGGGCAGAGGAGAGGGACAGCCAAGCACAAATAAAAAGGAGAAGAGAGGAAGCGATTTTGGGGACCCAAACCTGAGAAAATGCAGGAAGCTGCAGCACGTCAGGAAGGCCAGGTGCGTACCACGCGCTGCTGCCCATCTTTCCCAGCCCTGAACACGGCCCTAAGTCAGCCCAGCTGGCTGGCAAGGGCCGGCGAGGGCTGGTGCTGAGCAGGGTTTGGGATGAGTCCCACGGCAGCTCCCCGGGGGCTCCCCGTCGAGCCCTGCTGCGCGGCACAGGGGCACTGTCAGCATCCCTGCGCACGCACAGCTCCCTAGGGACATCACCCCTGGGGAGAAGGCACCGGAGCTGGCCTCGAGTGGAGGCCAGCAAGAGCTGTCCCTTCTGGGCCATGAGGAATTCCTCGGAAACAGCGTCCCCCAAAGAGGGGGGAACCAAATCCTGCCTCTTCCTGCCTCTGGGGGCTTATCAGAGCTTTCTGACTCTGTCGTTGCAGGTGCCGACTGATTTTCACCGGCTGAACAGCTGTGACTCCTGGGCCCCTGCAGCTGCTGTTGACAATAAAAGAATCTTTTCCCTCTCCTGACTGTGTCTGCCATAGGGTCTTGTGGAGTGGGGAGCGCTTGTGCTGGGGTGGACCCTCGGGGAGGAGATTGGGATGGTCCCTTGCCCCAGCACCCTTTCCAGCGGGCATCGGGGCTGAGCTGAGGGGCTTTAGGAGGAAAAGCAAAGCACAGAGCCACACAGGAGGGGGGGTTGGAAGGGACCCGTGGAGGTCCTCTGGGCCAAGCCCTCTGCTCCAGCACGCTCGCCTCGAGCAGGTCGCAGAGAACTGTGTGCCCTTGGCCTTTGAAGATCTCCAAGGACAGAGACTCCACAACCTCCTTGGGCAACCTCTGCCAGCATTTGACCGCCCTGGGGGGAAAAAATTGCCATTTCAGTCTCTCCTTTCACTGTACCACATTCCAGAACAGCCACGACATGACAAGCTCCCTACAGCTCTGGCAAAACCAAACTGGGTGGAAATCAGAAACTGGTACTGCTGTATAAGCAGCACAGCCTTTAAACCCAAACCAAGGGTTTAATTCTAAAGGTCAGCTGTTGGAGCACCATGAGGCTCTGGTGGGACAGCTCTGGAAAGAGTTAAGCCTACGCATCTTCAAAAGTTCTGCTCACCTTGGAAGAGGCCACATATGCAGGGCTAGCGCTGCCCGTACCCTGGAAGGTTAATTTAACCCTAATTTCTAAATAGCACTGCAGATACCATTTGAAGGGCACAGCACTGTCTGCCTCTGTCTCACTAGGAGCAAACACTGACCCGCTGGCTAATTATTCAGCTGCTTTGGGGGGGCGGGGGTGGTGGTGGTGGTGGTAATTTGCAGTAGATTTAAAAACCACCCTCTTGCCAATTCAAGTCTGCTCCGACTTCAGTGAGAGCAGCTGGGGAGAACTGCAGTCAATGCTGACATGCTCTTCAAAGCCTTCACTGCCCCCAGCCTGCACGGTTTGCTCAGAGAGCAACAGAATTGCCCGTCAGCCAGAACAAGGAACAGAATCACTAAAGCAGCATCCCCTCATCGGCACTGTTTTTAAGTTTATCTCCTCCGTGTTTTGCTGTCTCTCCATATGGCTGTTTTGTTATTAAAGGCAGTGTCGCCAAAGGCTTGAGGTAATAAACAATTAAATTAGTAAATGAAAAAAATTGTGTGCTAGAGGGGAGAAGCCAGTATGGGAATGGGAACTGCGTGTTCTGCCCTTGCTTACACCACACCTGACCAAGAGCCTTTATACATTGCCTGAAAAATCAGTTATCTGCAGTGAATCCCAGTGACAAGACAAATAGTTACAGCTTTTTTTCTTTTTTTAAAAAACAAACAAAACTTGGTCTCTTCTGCAAGGTCAGCTCCAGTTGAATGTGACAGCAGCGCATCCCTGGGAACGCCAAAGGGGATCTGCACTGAGCCACCAGGCACCCTCCTGAAGACGACGCAGCTGGCTGTACGACCGCTGCTGGAAACCAGGCAGCAGCGAGCTTCACCTGGAGCACAGGGCTCTGGATCAGGGAGGTCAGGGACCAGGCTGAAGGAGACAGGACCCCGCATTACGACTGTCATGAGAAGAGGAAATCCCAAGGAAGGTCTTCTGCCTCCTCCCTCGTTACAAGGCGCTGGGAAACCATTTGCGCCCTGTGGCAGCACATAACAGACCCAGCACGGGGGTTATGCAGGCAGAAAAACCTGCCACTGATTAAGAAAACTTACACCCTAGGCCTGTCTCTTCTTTCCTGATCACAGAGACGTGACATGCAGCTGCCTTCTGTGGTGCCAAGAGATGTCAGCCTTAGCAGCCACATAAAACATCTCCGAGAAGACAGCATGACAAAGAACAAGTAGGAAATGACCTAAGAATGATGCTTTTTCCTTTCTGCAGGGAGAGCAAACACTTCCATCAGTCCATAACAAGCCTTTGGCACTTGTCAATACGGCAAAAATCAGGCACTTAGGGAGGCAGGAAAAGAAGATGACAATGGAGCAAGGAGGAGAAACAGCCACTTTTGTCAGCAGGTTACATCAGCCCCCAGCTAAGCTGCAACAGCTCCTTCATGTTGACTCATTCCTCCAGTCTTTTTTTACCCAAGACAGACACAAATCCTCCCCTTGCTGGATCCAGAGGATTCCCTAACACGCTGGGCTGCCTGGCAGCTGGGAAAGCAATCTGACAGGGAAAAGCACACCCGACAGACACAGGATTTGACAGTGTGAGCACAGGACGACACACTGGTCCCAAGGGTCGCAGATCTGCAGACACCCTGGCAAGCAGGGATAAGCCAACCGAGGACGCAGGTATGCAGTCCCTACACCCCTCTTCCAACCCAAAAAGCCCCGTCTCAACACACAGATTTGGCGGGTTTTTACTTATTTTCTTCTGGTGGCAGAGATACTCCCTCCCTGCTGCTCCCTGCAACTGAGAATAGAACAGACACAACTCACCCAGCAGAGAGGAGAGGGGTACAGGGAAGCTGGTGCCTGAGGGGGACTGCAAGGAATTCCTGAAGTCACTATCCCAAAGTGAAGTTCACCACAAATCATGCTGGCTTGCTCAGGTAATGATCTTGTCTCCCACAAAGCCAGCAGCAAGCTTGCCTTAACAGGAAGAGCAATTATCACTCGAGGGTTAAGAGTACCACCGGGGTGGCAGCACGGCCACCTGCATTACAGCATTTTCCTTTTCTGTTTCAAACAAGACACCAGCCTTTCGTTTGCCCTGTTGCCGCCCCTTAAATTAACCTCATTCAGTTTGTCAAGCTGTCCGTCAGTCTGCATAACATTCCCGATGCAACGCTCCTGTGAAAATTTCAGTCGATAACTCGCCCTTTCAATTGGAGACCATGATCTCTGAGCCTCACAGCCACCGTTTGCAGATTGGCCAACAAATGGGAGACAGGGAAATGACGGCTCACCACCCTGCAGCAACCTCCAAGCAGGAACCAGAGCAGCGGCTTTGGCGCTTTAGAGGACACAAGGCTTGGGTTCAGGGACACGGGGGAATGAAGGATGCCCGTGTCACCCATCAGCTGGGCTAAGGCACAGCCCAGCCTGCTCCGCTCTCAGGTGGACACGTGCGCGTCACCCTGACACCCGACTGCATCTCAGGCTTTATCTCCACAATTATTCAGTCCCCTCTGCTTCCCGTCAAGGAGCTGCCAGGCAGCGTAAGGCAGCCAAGGGCAAAACTTCAACTGGGGCAGCAAAAGAGCGGCAGAGCAGGCAGCTGCTGAGGGCCAGGGCGCAGCTCGGGCACATCTCGCCCACGCCCGCGCTGCTCCCATCAGGCAGCCTCAGCAGCACCGTGCCCGGAGTCTGTCTGAAGAGCCTTTGGTGAAGCGGCTGATGGAGCAGGTTCCCAGGACCTGCCTCCTGGCACGTCTCCATGAGAGCAGCAGCTGCCCTGAAAAGCAGAGATGCTCACCATGGGGGAACTCAGCCCCGTGGAGTCAGCAGGGGGGATCATCACACACACAGAGTCACAGAGCGGCTGGGGCTGGCGAGACCTCTGGAGACCATCTGGTCCAAGCCACTGCTCAAGCAGAGCCCGTCTTTATTGCAGGGAAAGAAACCGTCCCTGAGCCGCCTCGTGTTACTGCTCTAGTGACTGATCAGCCCCAGGACTGGCAGAGATGGCGGTGAAGCACGACAGGCTTTATTGCCCAGTCCCATGGGTTAGGGCCCTGAGGCAACGGAGGGGCAGATGTACCCTGCAAGCCCCCCGGCTACACCGCGAGCTGCCCGGGGAGGAGGGAGGCATTGCACCGGGACAGCAGGACCCGAACAGCTCTGCGGGTCACTGCCTGCGACAGGCATGCAAACCCATCATTTCAACACCAGTACCAGCCATCCCTGGTGGCTTGCTCTCGCCACAGATGGAAAGCGGGTTTTCATGGTGGATTCAAAGAAAGCTGCCCTGGGAATCCCTCCCCCACTTGGAGGTTACTGTTGTCCCCCAAACAGCTGGAAAAGCAGCAAGGAGGAAATTCGCCCCCCTCCCCCTTGGCCCAGGAGGCTGAGCCTGGCCTCTCGCACGCTGCCTGATGCTTTACCCGCAGACCCAACCAAGCCCACAGAGCCAGGCCTGGGTGAACCAGCTCCACAAATCCAGCCCACCTAGCGTGGAGCAGAACAAACCTCCTCCCAACCCTGTTTTTAAGCCCCTCACAGATCCCACCTCCAGTGAGCAGCACAGCCCACCCAGCGTCCGCACAGGAGCCCTCCCTGGCTGCACCAGCCCTGCCCCCCCCTGCCAGGGCAGCGACCCAACCGCCTCCTGCCACGCAGCTTGTCAGCTGCAGCCTCCATCAGTTCAACGGCCTTTCCCTGCGGCTGGCCCCCGGAGATGCCCTGCAACGCGACGGAGCCCACACGCTCTGTAGCTACACAACCCTTACCGTTATCTTTTTGTGCAACACCACAGCTGGTTGGGCGCCCAGCAGGTGTGAAACTCACCTCACCACAGGCAGGCTGAGGACAAACTTCACACCCCAGACTCTGTCACAAACAGCAGTCTGACACAAAGCAAACGCAGACCTAATGGGGAAAGCGTCGGGAAATCCATGCCCTTCCAGGAGCAAAGGGCCACAGGGGCCTCTTGATCTCAGAGCTCCAAAGACACGACTCTCCGTTAAATACCACCCAGAAAACAGAGGGAAAACTTGTAAAGATGATCCAGACTCATTTCTGCACAAACATCTATGCAAGCTGTCTATTTTACTGAGGGGTGCCCCAGCTAAAACTGCCCCCAGAGCCAGGCTCCTCTCGCTGCGTTGGGACGGAATATCTTGCTTTCTCTCCGAGACAGCAATATGGGAACGTTGCATGTAAAAATCAGGCCACAGGCTGCTACAGACCAGTCAATTTTCATTGGGAAATAGCCCCACAGATACTTACCATCTCTACACAGAAGGAAGCAGGGATGACAGCCTGATTGGAGAGGTGGAGAGTTTTGGACGCATCTTGTAGAACTTCAATACTGCTGGAATTTATCTCACTCAGATGCACGTAGACAACCCGTTCTTCTCCAATGCTCACTAAACAGATATTCTGCTCCAGGAAGCAGGTAGGAAAGAAAAAAGAAAAGCAGGGGAAGTTAAAAAATATGAGACAGCTCTAAGTGTCCTCCTCGACTGGGCGATAAGTACGGCTGTTGGAAGTTTTCAGTGTTGCAAGGCTGACACAGAAGGCCTGGGGCAAGTGCAGGCTCGGGAGTGACCCCATCTGAAAGCCACAAGCTCCCGTTCTCAGGGGACAGAGAAACCCTGGGTCCCACGCTCTCCTTTCCAGACCTCCTCCACAGTTAGCTCTCCTTTCTCTGCCTTGTGCCTGCTCCCGCTCCTTCTGCCGCTCAGCCTTGCCCCAAACCTCCCTGACCGCTGCTGCTGCACAGCGACACTTGGACAGTTACTTCTCTGACATTCCCAAAAATGCACCTCTGAAAACCAGCACAAGCCAGAAGCGAAGCAGGCTCTTCAGAGCAGAGATCGTGCAAGTTATGGCCTCTGATGTGTGCTTATGTGTATTCCTGGTATGGCATGAATAACAGGCATTAATTATTCATTACATCATTCAAGTGGTGTTTTTTCTCTTGACAGTCAGAACCAAAAGCTTTCTCCTTGCAGAACTGGCACAGACTACTGGAGGAGGAACACAGATCCCTTTGCTAAACCACCTTCCCACATCATTAAAAACAACGAGAATTTGTCCACTCTTGCGGTGGATTTCACTGGTTCCAAACACCTCAACACTTCAACAGGATCTGAATGCATAGAACTCCCAACACTGACCAGACGCCGTATGATTCACTGGAGGGCACAGAGTACGATTTAACCGAAAAAGAAACCAGCTTCCACGATGTAAAACCTTTAATGATGTCTGGCTCAAGGAAGTGGTATTGACCGCTGTCAGAATCACCAGCCCAACTCAGCCAGAAGCAGCAGCATCCAGAAATGCTCATCCCTTGGCAGGGCACTGCTGCGTGCAACTAAGAGCCAAAAACCTCACCTACCAAGGCTGGGGCCTCCAAAATAAGGAACTGAAGCCATGCACGATGATGCATGTCTGGGCGATGCTGCCCAAAGCTCCCAGGAAGGAGGAGCTGCAGGGAAGAGCTGCGCCTCGCCAGCCAGCTCAGCTTCCCGGTGACAGTGGGACAGCAGCAGCAAAGGCAGGGCAGAGCCCTTTGGGGATGAGCGGAACAACATCTGGAGGATGCCCAGGAGAGCTGCCTTCTGTCAGCCTGTGTACTAACACCACGCATCCTCACCACCAAGGAGAGGGCTTCAGAAACGCTACCCCTTCATCTACAGGGTTCTAAAAGGGACAAGGAAAATGCCATGCAACAGCGTTACAGGCAACATGGCACAGGGAAAGGCAGCAACAAGCGATGGCAGCTCTGCCACCAGTAACGCCAGCGCTGGGATTTACCAGCTCCTTCATGCAGATGACACACGCCAGACTGGAGCTGGCACGCGTTCACCTGCAAACAAAATACCCGACAACGGAGCTGTGGAGGGACTCTGCACAGCCTGGATGAAAGATCTGTACCACGTTCTGCCTGAAACGGTGGTAAAGACCAGGCATCGACACTGGGCACCCCAGCCTAAGGCAAGAACGAGCTTTGAAGTTCTACTGGAACACACTGCAGCGATTCCCAAGGTCAGACTTGCAGCCGTACGGGTAGGATCTGCCACCAGCGCAGGACACGTAACAAGACAGCCAGCTCTTCTGCCAGCCCAGAAAGCTTTGGGTGCGTCAGCTACCAGGGAACTACTGGAACTGCACTGCAACCAGAAGACAGACCTATAGAAAATGCAACGCATCTAGTCCTTTCTTTAGGCACAGCTACGCTTCTCCAGCTGAAATGCTCGCCCTTTGGGCAAAACATTGACACGTTCACGTCCAAACAGAAAAGATTAAGGTAAGGTCAACTTTCAATTTATAAATTGTTAGCCCAAGCGTAAAAGCTTTTCAAGGTACCTGTAGTTCAAAATCCAGCTGACATTTAAACAACTGGTTATTCCAGTGGGGAGAAACCCTCCTCTTTCGGGGAAGCATGCCTTCTGTTTGCAAGCAACTGTTTTGTCAAACTTGAGACTTCCCTGCAAAGCCTGCATTGCCTGGCCTTGCTGTTGACTGGTTTACATGCACATCCCCAGCAGCCAGGGTTGAGATGACCAGTGGCATCCAAGGGATTTGGCATCATCGTTTCAATTTGGTTTATAAAAAGTTTATATCCCTGCAATTGTTTTCAAAATGTCAGCCTTCCTTTCTGTTACAGAAAGCTTCACGTTCTCGGGAATCCTCTGATATCCCCTTCCGTGCTCAGAGAGAGGACAAGACATTTTAAAACAGCTGCTTCAAAAGTTAGTATCCTTTTAAATTAAAGTTTAATTAACTAAATTTGTTCTCGATTTCAGCCAGTGGAAGCCAGGACACCAGATACAACGTTCTCTTGCCTACACTTTGTTGTTGCTGCTGTATATGCCTGAACGCAAATGTCCTGTAGGAGCCTTTAGTCCAGGAATGCTTTGCCTCACCCCTTTTCAAGCTTGGTAGGGAAAAAAAAAGAAAAGAAAAAAAAGCTTGTGCTCCAGATGCAAGCAGTGTGGAGTCTCATGCGTCTTTGGCTGGGGCTTTTGGCAAAGAGATATGATGGATATTTCTCAGGCGGGATGGACCTGACTTTCAGGAAAGCTTAAATCCAGCTTTACAGAAATCATCATTTCAGCACGGTCTCTTACACCGCTCTTGCTTTAGTGGTATTCAGCGATGTCCCCGTGCGCTCCCGAACAAGAGTTCTAATGAAGCAGCGGTTGCTGCTCATCTCGTAACGCAGGAGAGCGAGAGACCCAGGAATTGCTCTGGGTTTCAGACTGGGCTTGTTATCCCGCCTCACACGTCCGTAATTAAACACCATCTCAGACACTTAGATTTCCACCTAAGAGGACACCACCCTTCTCTAGGCATTAGCTGCTACTTATGCCATGAATCCCTTCTTTCCGTGTCCGCACCAGCCACGTATTGTCACGTTCTCCTTTTCCCTGGCAGAACCCCTGTACACTTTATGCCCCACCAAGATGAGTCACACAAAGGCACGCGTCTCGCCTAGCACTCACCAGCGGGTATCTTTCATTCCCAAACACTGAGACACTAGCCACAGTGTCCTGCCTTCCTATCGCCTGGGCTTCCAGCGTCAACGGGATCTCTACCGAGCTGTGAGGCTGGATAATCCCACACGGCACAGGGCTGGAGTACCACACAGCAGCATCCTCCTTGTGCTCCTATAAGGGACAGAATCAAAGACAACTTCAGAGTGACCTCTGAGGAAACTCCAAGCTTCTTAACATCCACCACAACGGCAATTCACCCACATTTTTAAAAATCCCTAGGAGAAAGCAGAAAGGCACAACACAAGGAGCAAGATTTGTATGGGCCTAATTAGCATCCTCACAGGGTCCAAAAGCTGCTGCACTCGCAAACGCCCACTCCGGTGCTGGCGGCCTCCTTGCAGCAGCTTTTCACAACCCTCCAAGTTCTCCTGCATGAAAGCACCCCAAAGACTAGAACAAAACTGCTTTCTGAAGAGTTCAAACCGCTCCTGAAGTTCATATTCAGGTAGCTTCCCGTTCTCTCCAAAACTTTAGGTTTGAATATAAAACAGCAAGGTCTTATCCAAACCCCGTTTTTTTCCTAACAAACCCCTCGATAACGACGTTTGAGGGCAGGAGGCGAACACGACGCCAAGCCTGAGGAAGGACTCCATAGCAGCCTGGAAGATCGCTGTCGTTCACAAGGGTCAGCATCCACTCGCAAGGGAACTTCAGAAAGCACCGTCCAAATGTCAGAACAGGGCTGAGCACGGGCAGTGGAGGAACGACACATCCGGGTGAAGAGATGACCAAAGGGAATTAGAGACACTGAGAGAATGTAGAAGTTGTTTACTCCCCAAACAGCATGAAACAGACACAACGCATTTGTCTCTGCCAGATAGACATTTCCTACCTCTACGGCAATCGATCACCTCTAACTTCTTCTTACTCAACAGCCTCTTGTAAAGGAGGGGCAGCCCCAGACTCCCGTGGCAGAGGCTGCCCAGTGCCCTGCCCCAGTGCTCTCTCATCAAGCTTTGCCCCTCCCTTGCCCCAGGAGGCCGGCAAGGACCCTCCCACAGTCCCAGCAAGGCACGAGCTCTGCGGGAGCCTTCCCACTGAGGACCAGCGCTCCCCAAAGCTCAAGGAAAACAAGACTCCCGCATCTCAGTAAAAGCAACTCCCTCCTCTCCCGTACCGCTCTCGCCCTGCCTGAAACCTCAGCCGCTTGCCCCCGCGATGGAGGGCACCAGCACCGCCTGCCTCTCGCAGTGGGTGACCAGCCTCTCCCAGCTCCTGCAGCTGCCTGGGTCCTCCACACACCAGCCCACACACTGACTCTTCCCATTCCCACTCGTTTTACAAAATTGCAGCCCAGGCACCCAGTGGGTGACTCTGCCGGGGAGAGGGAACAGCACCAGCGAACTGCGTCCCTCTCGTCATTAAACTGGCACCCGCTGCGGTGCAACGGCATTGAACGTGGCTGCAGCTTTTGGCTTAAGTCTGGGAACGTTCATGCTCAAGAGAACCAGAGAAACCTGAGCTCACCTGCCACACCAAGGACTAGTTTCCCCTCACCACTCCTGCCGTAAGCCCCTTTCCCATTTGCACACGCCTTCATTAACTGAGCCAGACCCCAGCTTTCAGCAGGCTGCTTGCCGCCTTCCAAACAAATGCTGCATTTTGGGCCAACCCAGCACAAGCCCACCGCTTGCAGGGAGAAGCAGGGGCAGTCCTTTGGAGATTCATTACTCCTCAAGTCCCAGACAACAGGCCAATAGTGAATATAATCACTGCTCCCTTAAAAATAAAATAAACCAAAAAAAAAAAAGACAGAGGCATGGCCCTGAGCACTGAGCACAGGTGCCTCTCAACATGGGCTGCTTTCAAAGCACGGCTGTGCTCACAGCGAGCTGGGCAGAACTAGCTCGTTAAGCAACATTTCTCATTTGGAGCTGAAGCCAGGACACCCCACGCCAGGCAGCGTGCTGGGCATGGGTACGCGGGGAAAGGTGGCCAGCTGCAAGGAAAGCGCCGGTACCTGGCTGTGAGAGGCACGCCAACACCTCCTGGCCAACACCATCCACGCCCACCACCAGCGCCAGCTCGTATCGCCTCACCGTGCTGGAACACAGGGTGACCTGGTAGAGGAGAAGAGCGTCAAATACTTAATCACTGCCAGAAGCCGTCAGCCACGCATGGTGTCCTCTGGCTCTCACCCACGGTCAGGAAAGGGAGCGATATTTTGCCTTAGTTCTCCTGCTGGTCCACGTGTAGACCACTGTCTTTCCGAGTAACAAAACTCTTCTGGCGATATCCGATTTATTAAGTACGCCTTGCATACCAGGGCATATGTAAGCTAAATTAAAGCACAATTCATGTTCTACTTGCCACTGGGACCAATTTTTACTCTCGACTACAACAGCATAAATCCAGAGGAAATCTGTTGACTTTCACAGAATGAGGCCAGCTTTACAGTGGGAAGCCGAGGGCAAAACGTGGCCCAGCAGCAGCTGTGCAGCTCATGGCTGCTGGAGCTTTTCCAGTCCTCGTTGCAGTGGATGCAACCATTCTGCTCCACACGAGAGGAAAGATAAGACCGGGAAGAATAGCAAACTGCTTTATGCAATGACATCTTTCTTTTAACAGTCACCTTCTGTCCCCATCCTTCCTCGGCCCACTTTAAATCAAATTGCTCTAAGCAGCTCAGACACACACGCATGGCTTCTGTGCTTGACCGTAGGGTACATGATCCTTGGCTTACAACTTTGGAAACAAAACGGTGCTCCGCCCCAGAGTACCCCAGCTCACAAAAACCTAACACGAACACCGATCTCTTACTTGCGTTATGCCCAAAGCCAGCAGCACTACAGCCCTCCTGCGCACCAGTGAAGCTTCAGCTCCACCTGCTGAAGCACGTATGGCCGGGCTCGTGCCATACCTGGATACCCAGGGCTCCTTGGGAGCGGATGGTCCCCTTGCAGGGCATTATGGTGAATTCAGTTGGCTTGATGTGATGTTGGGCTCCCTTTCTCCAGGACGGGCAAGTGTTGTCTGATATCTGAGCAAAACTGGTGACGCTGCGCTGTCCTGAGCCTTCGCCAGGGATGCGAAGGTTGAAAGTCATGGGAACCAAGGAGGTGTTAGTGAGGCGACACGGCAGGGTGCGAGGAAAGCCTGGGAAGGTGAGACAAATATCAGTTAAGTCCCCGGCTATCCCGTGATTCCTGGTGTGACTCTCCTGTTAGGATAGACCGGTGCTTGTTGTTTATCTCTTTTCAGTGTGAATGAGAGGTAATGGAGAAGCTCAGGGAGGAGTGAGTTGTGACTGAAGTTGCTTTTTCCATGGATGGCACAGCTTGCTTCCTTGGCAATGGGCAGTGCCGTTGGTGCTGAAGAGCTGTCTCTACCTGTGAGGAGCTCTCTCACCTGCCCCCAAACCAGCCCCAACTCTTTCTCACTGATCAGTGTGCACCCAGACAGAGCATTTATTCTGAAAATTCAGTCTGTAAAATCCCCCATTAACTCCACGAACATTCCCCCAGTTTTCAATATATGAAAGTAGGGCATTGTCATGTAAGGAAAAGAAAGGATGAGACCGGGCACTACAACATGATGCGTTGCACTCTAATGCAGTTTCTCTAGGCAGGACCCTTAAGGCATCTCCTGTTTCTGGGCAACCAGACTGAGCACATGACAACTCGGCCCACCTCACTGCAGGCAAACCTGATGCTTCCTTAGAAATGAGCAGGAACTGTGTCTCACCTTACCTAACAAACGGGGACATCACATCCACACTGCCTTTGATTACTGCCCACAAAGCCTGACATCACTTCAGCTCTGACACTTGCTTTCCACAACGGAAAACCAGTGGTACAACCACACTGGGTGAGGGGGTGGCTGTTCTGCAGAGGCAGGACACCAGCCCGCAGCTTGGTCTGGAGCGGACACCAGCTCTGCCAGAAGACACCTCCCATGCCCTGCTTACCAAGTGCTATTTGAATAAAGACAGGGAGGAAAACCACCCGCAGACACAGCAGATAGTTCCTCTGTGCCCAGCAGCAGTGACCATTGCCCACCGCCAGCAATTACTCCGGCAGGGAGGCGGGGGTGGGGCACAGAAAGGACATGCACCGACTGACCCACTGCACAGCCCCAAATGGGACCGAAGTCACCAGATGCAGACAACAGCCAGCAGCACAGTGACAAGAAGCAAAAATACAATAGCTGCCTTCAGCTGAAAAGGCCTTGTTAATGAAATCAGATTAAAGTAGGATGAACCTCCTATTACACAACCGCATTTCTGCCGGTGCGTTTCTTGTGGGTCTATTTATTCAAAAGGAAGCAGAGAAGTGGCCAAGTGGTGATGCAGGGAGAGGGGGAAGTGGCTCAGGGAAAGTACTGAGATTTCCTAGAAAGTCCACGAACCGCATGAAACCACAGGGGCATCCTGGGCACAGAATGATCATGGCCCTTCAATCAAACCCCAATTGATTTCACATGTAAACTTTAGACCATCTCAGTACAAAGCCTTTTCTCTGAGACTCGAGATGGAGAATCAGAATCTGCATTTCAGTGGAGATGCTCTGGGTGCTCAGCCACCGGCTCCGTCAGTGGAGCAGTGCTTCGGCTGGGGAAGGAGAAGGAGCCCACATCTCTGGAGACATCACTGCCCAAACCAATGCCGAGCTACTGCCTGGGCTTATTACCGGGCAGGTGATAACGAGGAGCCCTCACAGCACAAATTAACAGCTCACACTAAAGGTCAAGTGGGTAAGTGGTGTCCTCGCCTTGCAACAGGAACGTTCACCCTGAGCAGCCACAGGCTAGCGTGTGGCTCCAGCTCCCTTCTCCTGCAGCCCCATCCCCTGGGCCCTTCTGGGACAAGGGCTTTCACCATCATTCTGCCGCCAAGGATTGGGAGGTTGGGGCTGAGCAGGCTCTGAGGGCACCAGGAAAATACTGACTTTCTATTCCTTTGGTCCTGTTTGATCTCACGGCAGCAAAATACCACCTGAGCAAGCGGCAGCCCTGGTTCTAACACCCTGAAGGCTGCTGTGGAGGAACACAAGTGACAGACGCTCCCAAAGCGCTTCATTTCAGTAAGGCACAGACCTCCCCACCAGCGGTCCAAGCCCAGGGCACACTCACCAAAGGAGACGTCGCCGAATGGAGGGAAGGTACATGGAAAGGGAAAGTCGGTCCGATGACACAGCCCCTGTAAGGACAAAGGCAGAGGAGGAACTGGCTTGGTTAAAAAGAACTGCAAAGCGTTCGGCTTTCGTTACCACCGGGACGGATAGAAGCTGGTCTCAGCAGCACGGTGGGTTTCAAATCAACCCGTCACCCCTGCGCTCGGCACAGCATCCCTGTGCACAGGAGGCAGCCAAAGCAACGTGGTCAGCAGGTGGCAGCTGCTGAGGTGGCTCAGGGCACCAGGGCAGGCAGGGTACACCCCCAGGTTGCTGCTGGCCCAGTGAAGGACCCTGAACAAGTGATGGCTCTGTGCCTCAGTTTCCCCATCTGTCATGTGACGGGCAGAGCTGTCCATGCAGAAGCAGGTTCATTGTAACTAGCCCTCTCAGCCACAGGTTCCCTGCTTTGGTATCTCTTTGCTGGAACTGGCCTTTCCATGGCCTATATGGACATCTTCCTCAGACCTTATTCCACACTACCATTATGCGTGCAGGATTTTGAGGCACGAATCCACAGGAGCCCCAGACATCTACTGAGAAACGCAGCACAAGTTCTACACAGTGGATGGTGGAATCTTGGAGGAAAGTATCAGCTTGTTACCAGTGCACCGGCTGACACATCCAAGAGCAAGACTGTTTGCACCACCGAACATGAGTGTCCTGAAGCCACCACACCAGCCCGCCCATCCCTAAATTCAGAGAGGTTCCAAACTCCAAAACTCACCAACATCCACTGAAATCAGCACTTGAAGCTGCACAACATTCATTAATTTCATGGTTGATGCCAATCAATGCCAGCTCTGCCTCTTGGTGAAAAAAACAAATACAGATCAAGGAGCACAGTGACCCGTGCCTCCTAGTTTTATTCACAGGACTGCCACCGGGTCTCTCGTACACATGAACAGACCCCAGCCTCCCGCAGGAGGGACCTGCCCTCACCCGTCGTGTCCCAGTTCCAGCATCCCTTTCTAAAGAGCAAAAGAACAAGCGTTCAGGACCTCGTCAGGTCTGTTTCCAAGCAAAGAGTGATCACCTATGGTTTGGGCATCTTCTGACTGCACAATCAAAAAGCACTCAAAATCTGACTTTCAGGAGTTTCAATCCCATGCTAATTCTCGATTCCTGGAGCTGAATCCGTTCCTGAGAACAAGTTAGGTAGCAAATCCCTTCTGGCAATGAGGTTCCCTCTCCAAGGACCTCACGTAATCAGACTTAACCTGCCAAGCCCCAGCATCCTACTCTGGATGGAGCAAAGGGAGCAGACATGCTTTCCGTAATAGCACTTGCCAAAAGACAATAGAAAACTGCCTCCAAACCAGCCACAACTGGGTCTCACACTGGGAAACTGCCAAGGGTGAGCCTTGCAGCGAGGGGGGAAATAACTGCCGCTTCTGCTGAGCACACAGGAGCTGTGCCCAAGGAAGTCAGACCTGAAGGACTGCCCAGAGGGCTCGGCCAAGCAGCCAGCCCAGAGCCCTGTGCGCTACAGCCGGTAACAGCGCAGCTTGCAAGAGAACAGGGGAAGAGGGCAGTCTTTATGGCAACAGCCACATCTTCCAATAGTGCTTCTGAAGGGAGATCGGGGTCCTCGCAGAGCAGGAAGGAGCACAAGGTAGGAGAGGAACCACCTGCACTCCCACCGCTGTTCCTTCCTCTGCAGCCCCATGTCCCACCAGCCAGCTCATCTCCACTCAAAAGAACTGGGAGTTTTTCCCTCCCTGGAGAACTAAATCCAGTGCACAACCCCCCCTGAAGAGGGAGGCTCGGCTTGCCCCGGTGGGTGGGCATCTCAAAAGCATTTGAAACAAACAGCTTGAGTTGTGGGGCTGGAGAATGAGAGATAAGGGCTGGACAGGGGTCCTTGGAACAGAGGCAAGACAGAAAGCAAGGAGGCAGATGCCATCTCGAGGAGAGGAGTCTGCAGTGGGAATTACTGTGGAGGCACCCCCCAGGCTCCTGTAACCCTCCTCACCTGACGGTCAAGGTCACGGGCTCAGGGGACCCATCCGCACTGAACCGGAATCCTTCTGTGAACTGCCCCAGGGCGGTGGAACTGAAGGAGATCTGGATGACTTGGAGGACATCTGGTAAAACGATGCCCTCCTGGGGGAGAAAGGAGAAGCAGGAGCCCAGAGCGGTCGCCGGAAGGACCAACTTGGAGGGGGCATCAATGACTCCTTTGTTAAACAGGATCACCTGCAGCAGCAAGAAAGCAAAATGGAAATACATGAGGAATCTTCTTTCCTTACAGAAGGCTGATTTGTTTTCTAATTAAACTTCTACAAAAGGCAGAAGAAGCTGTGTGCTGCTGCTTGGCTGAAGCCAAAGAAAACACAACAGGACAGTTTCTGCCTTTGGGTTTTTGCATGCAAAAAACCCCAGTGATAACTTCACATAAACAGAGTCACTCTGGGTTTATTCCACTGACACAGAGCAGTCCGCTTGGACTTGCAGGGCTGAGGATGTGCTCAGCATCACCAAGGCGATGCAGACCTGCCCCAAAGAGCAGCAAAGGGCGGTCGCAGCATTACAGCGAATCGTCACCTAACTGCTCCCGCTCCAGATGAGCCCAGTCCTGCCAAGGGCAAAACACATTCAGCTCCCGTTACAGCCAGCAAGTTTACTGGATGTAGAAAATACCTCGGGACAGCCCCATAACCAGCTTCAGCAGCACTCCCCGACTCTGCTAGGGTACGTCAGTGAGGCGCATTTTGTTCTTTTCTTTGATCTGAGAGTCTCTTTGTCTTTGCTCAACCAGACATGTCAAGAAAGGATGAGAGTGAGGGGCATAGCAGCTCCACCTGCTCTAAAGAATCTCTTTCATAAATATTCACAGCCATCATCTACTAATTTACCATTATTTACTGCTCCAACAAGCTACACAATCCTGCAGCATTTGCTGAGATTCAGCAAGAAATGCCCACACCTGCCTGTGAGTATCAGCACACTGGTGGTCACCAAACCTACCCAAAGCAAAGCTCTACAGTTTCCGAAGGCTGCAGGTGAAATCCGGCCATTTCTGTGGACTTATCTACCTGCTTGGCAGTTATTTTCCCTAAGTTTTGTCCTCGCAAAACCTGTCAGAAAAACTGAGACAGAAGCAGAGGTACAGCCCTTATTTTTTTAATTTTGCAGCTGCTGTTGAAAACATTCCTGTATTCAAATTCTGCACTGGTAACTTGGAAACTACTCATATGTTTTACACCTTAATTACAAATTGCACTTAGGGATCCTACACTGAAGTTTACCTCCAGTCTGGCTACTTAATACAGCACTTGGAGTATCATCTACTTATTCACATTTTCTCCAGTAATGAAACCAACACATTGATATATATAGAATCAATAAAGAATCAGCATTAAAAAATGCATACATACAGTGCACAATATTTTGGCAAGAAAACACCTTAACGTGTCCTTCCCTGCAACAGTCAAGCTTTTGAAAGTGTCTGGCACGATGTACTGCCTCATTTTCTACCGCCTCCAGTTGCTGTATCTTGGGGGTTTTTTTGGTTGGTTTTTTTTTGAGAAAACTTGCCACCATCGGCGGGGGGAGGCAAATACCCAGAAAGCTCCTTTGCTTCATTTCCAGAACTGCCCTGCTCTGTTCATAGAGCCAGAGGGGCACCAGGTCTGAAGGGTGGCAGGAGGCTGCTCAGCAGGGACAGCGCTCCCGGTGCCTGCGCGGGCAGCTCTGCGCGGGGAGGCTGCCCGGCTTCCCTCCGGCGCCAGGATCCAGCAAGTTGCGCTTCACTGAAAGGTGTTTGCAACGGACTCGAGTCGGAACACAACACCTTTGTTCCAGCTGCTTTTTAACTGCCAGGGTACCAGGGCGCAGTGCATCTAGGGCTGAAACAAAAGCCTCTGGATCCTGACCTTTTTGACCCGGTGTTGCTATCATGTGTCAAGGGCTGGATTTTCTGCATGAAGCCTCCCAGCTGGTCTCAAAGGGAGGTTGCCAAAACGCAGGGATCGGGGCTTTGTGGACAACATACACACCTTTCAGACCCCATCAAAACTATCCAGATTCTGCAAAAACTCCCACATTTAACTTACATCAAATAATGCGTGCACATAACTGCCTGTGTTGCCAGAAATCCAGCAGGTGCACAAAGCTCACTGCTGCCCCAGGGGCCATCAGGATCCACCCCAACCCCAGCAAGCCCCACTGCTCACCTCGTAGCTGGGGGCTGACGCAACAAAAACCTTCCCGATGTCCAGCTGGTCAAAGCTGAAGCGCAGCTGGGGCCCTATGCCGCTCCCTTTGATGCGCAGGGGCAGCCTGGTCTCACGGCCTGGGGAGAGGTTGCCATGTCAGTACAGAATTCCTTCGGTTCGCCTGGACTTTCCAGGCAGCCTCAGAGCCAGTCCCTGACTCCGGGCTGGGTGGCACCAGCACTAGATGCTCCGCGAGAAGATACGGGACCCTTCTCTTCCCTCAGCAGATCAACTTTGCGGCTGGTTTCTAACTTCTGACGGAGCCCTTGGGCTGGTTTGTAACTTAGCAATCAGTTTGCACCCTCAGAAAGTGATGCTGCATATAAAACATGATTTCTGAATTCCTTCCCATGCACTTAAACGAGCTTTGAAATCCATTCAGAGAAGGCACAAAGCTCACAAAACAGAGCCGGAGAGAAAAATCTGCTGTCTGTATCGCTGCAATCGGAGACGACCGCACAGGAGCTGAGAAGTATGAGCCCAAGCAAGGCAGAGCAGCCTGCTGACAGCGATACCCCAGCAGCCTGCTGACAGCGACACGCGCACCCGAGCGCTGCCTCAAGCAGGCAGAGCATCTCAGCCACCACCTGCGCCTAACGTAGGGCTCCGTACCGGGGTGCTCCAGGGCTCACCGCCTGCAGCAGCGCCTTGTTAAGACGGGGCTTTACGGTCTCCAGAGAGCAGCACTCACCTGTTCCCACCATCAAACCAAGAGCTCAGCTTTGTAAAGACGCCCCACCTGAAGCATACTGAGCAGTTACGGAAAACCAGCCTCCTCGCTACTGAAACCAGATAAGCTCTAAGTGTACTGCTAACACACATACCCCTTGCTGCAAAGGCAACTGAGACCACAAGGCTTACAGCTGAACTCCAGGATGCTGAGTTTCTTCCTTAAGTCTGCTAAGATGGCATAGTGCAGGATCTTTCAGTCTGAAGCCTTTCTTGAACCACTGGAGCAGCCTAAAGTGCCTGAATTCTAGCTCAGGTTTTGGCTTAGGTCCCCCTGCTGTTATAGATTTGCTAAGAAGTTAAGATTGATTGACTTTATTTGATTGATTATTTGATTTTATAAAATCAATCATGTAATAGAAATATAAGAGGATAAGAAAATATATTTTAATGAAACTTATAGTTATAGTAAAAAGCGGCTATAGAAGATCCTCTGTACAGCCCCGTACCAAGGCCGGAGGAATTGGTCAGAATCACCTAGTAGGAATGTTTAGAACTTAGATAACAGACTTAAGATTTGAGATGATTGTTTATATGTAACCTAGGAGGATGTACTAACATGTCAAAATGAGAATTTATGTGAACTGGGGAGAGTCGAGTGAAGCAACCCATAGTTGCCGTCCAAGAAACAGTTACCTCAAGTGGCAGGTAATTCCGGCAGGGGGAGATCGAGACCACCGACTCACATACCACCTACCCAAATCGTACCCCAGACCCATTTCCGGACCTGTCTAACCTTTACTGCGCAGAATCGGGTATGGGAGGAGAGTATGTTAATGATTTATGGGAAATCTTACGATTATGCATGGATATTTAATGAATATGTATGAATCAGTTCTATACAAGGTGTATGATTTTGAACCATGGTGTGCGTCGATCGTGAGGGGACTCACTCACGCACCCGGCCGTCCATAAAGAAAAGTCTGCTTTGGTGTTGATAAGTTCTTCATTCCGAGATTTCGGTAACAGTTTTGGCGACCCAGATGGGACCTCGCTGAAGGAGACCGGAGGAGCCGGGGACCTGATCGGTTCCAGCCGGCACCGAGGATTTCTCGGGGATACCCATCGATCCCCGATCCGTAAGGCTCTTCGCGACGTTCCCTGGATTTTGGTAAGACACTTCTTCTTGTAATTGTAGTAAGTGGGTAGGAGTCCCACTATAATAAGTGTATGGTAAGGAGTGGGTTGGAGACCCACCAGTGGGTTTGAGTCCCACTGAGTAAGTCTGCCTGTCAGACGCGGTGAAAGCTGCGCAGGCTTGGACTATAAGGATCCTTGTGGAAGAGGAAGCCTAGGCGCCTGCCCGTAAGACATAAGCGAAAGCTATTGCAGGGTTGGACAAAAGTGGAAACAAGAGAACCTACATGCTATAGTGTTCTCTAAGGTAGTGCCTCTAACAAGAAGTTAGGAGGGGTTTTTCTTCTGATACAGAATTGTTTATTGTGTCTGTGTATCGAGAAGAAAATTAAGAAGTGTATAATATTGTGTTTTATGTCTTTGTTTGAAGTAACAATTGTGGAAAAGTGTGAGTGTGGCTGTAAGGGTGAGACGTGCAATTAAGCACGAAAGCGAGTGTGGAGCGTGGATCCGCGGATCGGGGAGACAGAGTTGAATAATTGTGTATTGTACTGTGAGTGATTATACCATGGCATCTAAGTTAACTCGGTTGTTTAAAAGTAAAAGCATGCGTAATCTTGCTGTAAATGATAAAATCCCGAAAAATTCTCCATTGGGATGTTTATTGGCACATTGGGGAGATTTATATGAGGATTTGCCAAAAAGCCAGATGATTGAGTATTGTAATAATTGGTGGCCTCTGTATACATTGGAAAATCAGGAAAAGTGGCCCATAAATGGAACACTGAATTATAATACTGTTCTGCAGTTAATGTTATACTGTAAAAGAGAAGGGAAATGGAGTGAAATGCCATACGTGGATTTGTTCTTTTACCTGAGACAGAGAAAAGACTGGCAGGATGAATGCAAGTTAACTGATGGAGATAATTTTGTGATGGCTGTAACTGCTGATAACAAGAAAGTAAAAAGGTGTTGCTCAACTTGTGAGATCGGGAAAGGTTGTTTAAAGAAAAAGATTGTCACTGAGAGTGATGATGGACCAGAATTAGATATATCCCCTCTTAGGAGAGAAAGGAATCAGGGTCGAGAATCTAGGGCACGAGAACAGGCGATTGAACCGGATAGCAGTGGAACAGGAGATGTGGAAGAGAGATTATCGGAGATTGTAATTCATACTCCTGTTTCACGGAGAACTCGGCAACAGACACAGACTATAGCTCCCCTGCGACAGGGAGTTGGTAGTGATGGACCGGTCTATGTGAAAGTACCTTTTACAGCTATGGATTTGATGACTTGGAAGCAGGCAGCAGGAAATTATAGAGAAGATCCTGAAAAAGTGGGCAAGGTGGCAGATACTATAACTAGAACACAGAATCCAGACTGGAATGATTTACAGGTGATCCTGGATAATGTGTTAGATGATACAGAGAAGCAAACGGTATTAAAAGCTGGTAAAGCTCAGGCAGAGTTGGATGTGATGAGTGGAATTACAGGTGGAACAATAGAACAGAATTTTCCATCTGGGGATCCGCAGTGGGATCCAAATAATGTAACACATAGAGAAAGACTGAGACGGTATCAGAAATGGGTTTTATATGGGATTAGACATGCCATGCCTAAATCTCTGAATTGGTCTAAATTATATGAAGTAAGACAAGATAAAAATGAATCTCCCTCAGCATTTTGGGAACGATTAAAGGAAGCTGCCAGAAAACATACTGATTTGAGAGTGGAAACAGAGGCAGCACAAATGCAACTGGCTTTGATTTTTATGGGGCAATCGGCACCAGATATAAGGAAAAAACTCCAGAAACTGGAGGGAGAGAATTCAAGGAGTTTGAATACAATGCTGGAAGTCGCATGGAGGGTATATAACAACAGAGAAAGAGAAGAAAGAAAATCAAGGAGAACAGATTTATTGGCAGTAATGACAGGAACGGTAGACAGAGGAAGGGGCAGAGGAAGAGGACGAGGATTTAATGGGAGGGGAGGTTGTATGCACTGTGGCCATCGGAAATTTAATACCCCCTTAGGAGTAAATCAGTGTGCTTTGTGTAGAGAGGAAGGACATTGGAAAAAGGATTGCCCTAGAAACAAGAGTGTTTCTCACGACCTTGCCAAGATAATGATTTTAGACGACTGAAGGGGACCGGAGGGAACCCAGCTGAACCTCTGGTTAAGATTTAGCTGGGAGATAAAGAAGTTAAATTTTTAGTAGATACAGGAGCGACATTTTCGGTATTAAATACATGTAAAGGAAAAATAGGAACAAAACCAGCCAATATAATAGGAGCAACAGGGAAAGAAGAGAACCAGGCCATTCCTACAACACCTAGATTTGAAATTTGGAAATAAGATAATCACACATGAATTCTTGTATGTACCAGAATGTCCGATACCCTTGTTAGGAAGAGATTTGTTGTCTAAATTAAATGCACAAATTGTTTTTGATGAAGGAGAACTTTTCTTGAAAATACCCGAGTCAAAAACGGGAGAAATCTTGATGATACAAGAAAGAGTAAAGGAACAAGAAATTCCACAGGAGGTGGATTTGGCAGTGATCCCTACTGTATGGGAAACAGATATTCCTGGTAAATCGAAGCTAGCAGAGCCTGTTAAAATAGATTTGAAGGAAGGCGCAGGAACAGTGAGAATTAAACAATATCCAATCAAATCGGAAGTGAGACAGGAATTGAAGAAATTGAGTGATAAATTTTTGGAGTATAACATTTTGGAAGAATGTGAATCTGAGTATAAGACTCCTATCTTACCAGTCAGAAAACCCTCGGGTGAATATAGGCTGGTACAAGATTTGAGAGCAGTAAATCAACTAGTTAAGGATATTTATCCTGTAGTAGCAAACCCTTATACACTGTTAACAGCATTAAGGGACACTTATCAACGGTTTACAGTGCTTGATTTAAAAGATGCTTTCTTTTGTATACCTTTGGAAAAAGAAAGCAGAAAACTGTTTGCTTTTGAATGGGAAAATCCTCAAACCGGGCGAAAGATGCAGTTGACATGGACTAGATTACCCCAAGGATTTAAAAACAGTCCAACTATCTTTGGAAATCAATTAGCAAAGGAATTTGAAATGTGGAAACAGGATAAATCAAGAGCTGGGCATTTACTTTTACAATATGTGGATGACATATTGATTGCTACAGAAGAAAGACTTACCTGTATACAGGTGACTATCGACCTCCTGAATTTCCTGGGACTAAATGGATACGAAGTGTCCAGGAAGAAAGCCCAGACAGCCTGCCAGACTGTGATATATCTGGGCTTTGAGATTTCAAAAGGACAACGACAATTAGGAAAAGATCGCAAAGAAGCTATTTGTGGTATACCTGAGCCAAGAAATATTCATGAACTCAGAGCATTTTTGGGAATGACTGGGTGGTGTCGCCTTTGGATCATGAACTATGGGCTAATAGCTAAACCGCTGTACGAGGCCCAAAAGAACCCTCCCTTTGCATGGGGCCCACAACAACAAAAGGCTTTTGTAGAGTTGAAACGTGGCTCAATGTCTGCACCTGCCTTGGGACTGCCGGATCCAACCAAAGATTTCCAGTTGTTTGTTCATGAAAGGCAACACCTTGCACCAGGCGTGTTAACCCAGAGGATAGGAAGCTGGAAACGACCAGTCGGATATTTCTCTAAACAACTGGACACAGTGAGTAGAGGGTGGCCAAACTGCCTTCGAGCAGTGGTAGCAACAGTGATGCTCATACAAGAAGCTCGGAAATTGACTTTGGGAAGAACAATAACAGTCTATGTCCCACACATGGTGATAACTGTCCTAGAACAGAAGGGGGGACACTGGCTGTCTCCCAGCCAAATGATGAAGTACCAGGTAGTACTGACTGAACAGGATGATGTGATTCTAAAGACAACTAACCTGGTAAATCCTGCAGTGTTTTTAAGTTCCATACAGGAAGAAGGACAACTGGAGCATGATTGCTTGGCTGCCATCTAGTATGTTTATTCCAGTCGTGAAGATCTGAAGGATGTACCACTGGAGCGACCAGACTGGGAACTGTATAGTGATGGACGCAGCTTCATGGAACAAGGAGTCCGATACGCCGGATATGCGGTAACAACAGAGACTACAGTTATAGAAGCAGGAGCATTGGCGAGTACCACATCAGCCCAAAAGGCGGAACTCATTGCTTTAATTCGAGCCTTAGAGGTAAGCAAAGACAGGAAAGTAAATATCTGGACTGATTCAAAATATGCCTTTGGGGTAGTGCATGTCCATGGAGCTTTGTGGAAAGAGAGGGGGTTATTGTCCTCTCAAGGATCAAACATTAAGCATCAAAGAGAAATTTTATGATTATTGCAAGCAGTTCAAAAGCCAGATCAAGTAGCAATCATGCACTGTAAGGCACACCAGATTTGGAATACAAAAATAATAGCTGGGAATAATTTAGCTGATAGAACAGCAAAAAAGGTAGCAAAGAAACAAGCATTGCAAATGGCAATAATTCCTTCTAAAACAGTAACCCTTCCTAGGGAAAACCCGAGATATTCAGAGGAAGATGACAAACTGAGTCCGTTATTAAATGCTAAGAAAAACTTAGCGGGATGGTGGGTAACTCCTAATGGACAGGTAGTAATTCCACCTCTTGTGATGAGAGAGATAATTCAAACGAGACATCAGGAATGTCACTGGGGAGCAGAAGCCTTAGTAACATCTTTACGAAAACAAGTAATATCAGTTAAGATGTTGGGAATAGCTAAAATGGTAACTGCAAAGTGTGAGGTATGTTTGAAAAATAATCCAATGATTAAGAAAAAGGTTCAAATGGGTAGACTGAAATCTGGTGTAGAACCTGGAGATTATTGGCAAGTAGAATTTTCAGAGCTGCCTAGACAAAATGGGTACCAGTACATCCTGGTAGGGGTTGATACTTTTACAGGATGGCCTGAAGCCCTTCCCTGTCGCACTACACAAGCAAAAGAAGTGGTGAAGTGGTTATTACAAGAAATAATTCCGAGATTTGGAGTTCCTATTGGAATTTCTTCTGACAGAGGTCCACACTTTGTTGCTGAAGTAGTCCAAAGTGTTAGCAAAGTATTGGGTATTAATTGTGACCTACATTTATCTTGGAGACCCCAATCTAGTGGGAAAGTGGAAAGGATGAATCAAACTTTGAAACGACAAATAAGTAAAATTTGTCAAGAAACCAGTCTAAAGTGGCCTCAGGCGCTTCCATTGGCATTATTACGAATCAGGGTACAGCCAAAGAGTGGAACCTCACTCAGTCCTTATGAATTATTATATGGAAAACCATATGAGTCTCCAGAACCAAATCCAAACGTACATGTAAAAGGAAAGCAGGATGTATATAACTATTTGCTTTCTCTAGGAAAAACTCCGGCTGCAATTCGGAGTGCAGTAATTTGGAATAGACCTTTATCCCTGGAAAATTCAGTGCATGATTTCCAACCAGGAGATTATGTCTATGTGAAGACCTGGACCTCTGAACCTTTACAGGAACGTTGGAAAGCACCTTTCCAAGTACTGTTAACCACTTTTACGGCTATCAAGATAGCAGAATCGGATGCTTGGATCCATTATACTCGAGTGAAGAAAGCACCTATTCCATGGAAGATTATCAACTGTGACCCAAAGACTTTAAATTTGACTTTGAAAAATGTCTAATTTTTCATATCAGGTTATGATCGTTCTTTGGATTCCATTTGGGTTGGTAGTGTTGGCAGGATCATGGGCTGACTTGGTGGACAGGAATGAAAGACAAACAGAGACAGAACAAGTGATTGAAATTCCCAAACAAACGGCTGAGGAAAATTTGATGGTAGGATTGATTAAAGGATTTGCCAATTTACAAAATGTCACGCAGATCACCGCTTGTTTACCAATACCGAGGGCAGTAGGTGAATCTATTCCATGGGGAATCTTAACCATGAATCTGACCAAATTAGAATATGAAAATGAGACAATGGATTGTAAACAAGAACCTAGGGAAACTTGGGAATTGCAAAAGGTTAAAGTTGGGGAAGAATCACCAGTATATTCAACCATTTGGGAATGTAAAGGATGATTTGTAGCTAAACCGGGATTATATGGAGATTTAGGGAACAAGGGATGGTGTTACTAGCCTAAAATGGCTACAACAAACACCAGTGTATGGATAACCGAGACAAAATGTGAGAAAAAGAATCGAACCCTACAGGAAAAGGAAATAGTTTGGGATTCGGTTTGGCCTATGACCTTATATTCCCATTTTCAGTATATGGCAAAAACTCCTTGGTGTTTTACCTGGGATGGAAAAGTGTTTTCAGTATTACCCTGGGTCAATGATAGATCAACTTCATTGGGAGAAAAGGAGAATAAAATAGTGCCATGGTGGAAATGTGAAAAAGTGTATGATTGTAGCAATGCAGACTTAATAATTCAAAGAATCCCTCCTTTGGCTGCCGCTTTAAAATATGGTTGTTTTTGTCGAGGTCTTAAGAATACTCTCAATCTATCTAGCGCCTATATACCCAGAAGAGGAATTATGTTTAGTTGTAGAAAATCTACTATTCAAAGTCCAGGACATTTAATTTGGGCATTGAGTGATGGAACCTGGACAACTCATCTACCATTAGATGGTAAAGTGAAACAAATAACTTTAGGCGTGCCAACATTGTGTCCGATTTGGAAGAAATCACCATTTAGAGGATCTCTAGAAAATTTAGAACTGAAACGAACAAAGAGATCTGAGACAAATGATGATACTTGGAATGAACCATCTACAGGAGTGAAAATTGGCTGGGCAATTGAATCACTTTTAAATCCTATAGCATCATATAGAAACAGAGCATGGCTTTATAAGTTAACTGGTCAAGTGGAAAAATTAGCAAACGTTACCAAAAAGGGGTTTAAGGAATTGAATATACAATTACAGGCGACCTCTAGAATGACTTTACAAAATAGAATGGCACTAGATATGCTCCTACTTAAAGAACATGGAGTATGTGGATATCTCAAAGATAAACTGGACCACTGTTGCATCCCCATTTCAAATGTCACACAAGATGTGGAACATGATTTGGATTTATTAGATAAAATTGAAAAAGAAACAGAATCAATTCAAGAAGATATGTCAGAAGACTGGTTAGGGAAAATTTTTAACAAATTAGGAAGGAACTTGAGCTCTTGGATACAATCCCTAATCAAAACTTTGTTTCTGTTACTGATTGTCCTTTTGATGATCATGTTGGTATATGCATGTTTGAAGAAGCAGTTTACCAACAGAATTGCAATCAATCGTATGATCATGAGAGAAGTACCAACCAGTCCACCAAGGTATAGCCCACCACCAAAATATGTTGAAACAAATGATATGTAAATAATGTGAAAGTATTGAAATAATGATTTTCAACACTTTCAAAGGGGGGAAATGTTATAGATTTGCTAATAAGTTAAGATTGATTGACTTTATTTGATTGATTATTTGATTTTATAAAATCAATCATGTAATAGAAATATAAGAGGATGGGGAAATGTTATAGATTTGCTAATAAGTTAAGATTGACTTTATTTGATTGATTATTTGATTTTATAAAATCAATCATGTAATAGAAATACAAGAGGATAAGAAAATATATTTTAATGAAACTTATAGTTATAGTAAAAAGCGGCTATAGAAAACCCTCTGTACAGCCCCGTACCAAGGCCGGAGGAATTGGTCAGAATCACCTAGTAGGAATGTTTAGAACTTAGATAACAGACTTAAGATTTGAGATGATTGTTTGTATGTAACCTAGGAGGATGTACTAAAATGTCAAAATGAGAATTTATGTGAACTGGGGAGAGTCGAGTGAAGCAACCCACAGTTGCCGGCCAAGAAACAGTTACCTCAAGTGGCAGGTAATTCCGGCAGGGGGAGATCGAGACCACCGACTCACATACCACCTACCCAAATCGTACCCCAGACCCATTTCCGGACCTGTCTAACCTTTACTGCGCAGAATCGGGTATGGGAGGAGAGTATGTTAATGATTTATGGGAAATCTTACGATTATGCATGGATATTTAATGAATATGTATGAATCAGTTCTATACAAGGTGTATGATTTTGAACCATGGTGTGCGTCGATCGTGAGGGGACTCGCTCACGCACCCGGCCGTCCATAAAGAAAAGTCTGCTTATCTACATCACATTGGTGTTGATAAGTTCTTCATTCCGAGATTTCGGTAACACTGCCATCCCATTCTACTCTTGTACGGAAAGCGAGTAGCACAAGGAGCAGAAGGTAGCCCCAGAAGTTGTACACAACCGTCACTGTGGCTTTTGTGCAAAACTATTCCTCTATCCTTTGAGCTCCTTTTGTGTGACACCCACCATTAACTAAAGCTTAGGGACTGAAAGTTGATTTCTTTTTTTATAAAAGTCTGCTGCTTAGTCATTCCAGAATGTCCAAACCAACTTCTTATTGCAAAGAGCAGCCCACGTGTGACTAGATCACAACTCGGAAAAAACCCTCCTGGAACAGCCTTTTCAGTGATCCCTGACTTTGGGCTTGCAACCGTGGCACGGGGATGTTTGATCACATCCAAAGCCAGAAAGGAAGAGCTAGGGAGCTTTTGCTGAATTCAGCGGTTTTTCAGTGGATCCAGCCGCAGCCCAGCTGACAGCAGAGATGAGTTACACTTCACAGCTCAGGCACGCATCAGAGGGCTGTGTACTTCTATTGCACAGACACCCGAAAAGAGGCAGTACTGGGTGCTCGCTGTTCAGAAGATTTTTCCATCTTGCATCACATGTGGCCTAATTTTCATTAAAAACTTGATGTTCTAAACCATCAAAGCTCTTAGGAAATGACAAAGATTTCCAAGGGACAAGTTTTGCCCATAATCATGGGTGAGGCATGCCCCACGGCCACTATCATCAAAAAAAATCAGTGGCCATTCTTTCCCTTCTGCAGCAGGCCCTCAGCCTCTCCTGGAAGGTCTGCGGAAGCTATCCTTTCTTCTGCCCCACCATTGATGCTGGAACTTTAGGAAACCCTGGGAGTTTTACGCTCTCTCCTTCCAGGTGAACCTCAGAGAGTGCTCTCCTGAAAGGAGGAGGAGCAGAGTAAAATACAGACCATTCAGGACAGCCGAGAGAAAAAGAAAGAAAAAAGAGAGTATGTCCCGCTCCTCGCTAGCAGCTGGGGCTTCCAGGAGCACCCAGCCGCTGGCCAAGGCCTGGGTACCCCGGGCTGGGACCGTGTGATGCTCCCACCACAGCATGTCCCAGAGCACATGGACCAGGGCATGGAGGGGCCGCAGCCTCCTTGTCCTCAGTCCCAAAGCCACACCTGGTTCTGTGGAGTGAGAATTCGGATCTCAGTCGGGTTAACACCTTGGCACATCATGGAGGGATTACAACTCGGCATTCAAAGAAACAGGGGTGTGGGTGGCCCAACAGCACAGAACTGTTTCCCAAGTCCCTAACTTCTGCTGCTTTCTGGCACTCATTTTTTTGCCCACGGAACGTCCCCAGGTTTTGAGGTTGGTTTTGAACGTGATTCTCAACCAACCACATCAACACAGAGATCCAGTTTTACACGATGTAGGACACGGCAAGTGAAGGAGGGATCAGCACTTAGGATTTTGCTTCTCCCTGCAAAAGCGGCTTAGAAATGGGTTTTGGAAGAAATCAGATGTAACCCAGTACATTTCCATATCCAGAAAAAAACAACAAAAAAAGAATTTTAGGTGATTGAGCCCCCCCACCACGTGCTTCCTTCCAGCACTCAAGAGCCATGGCTTTATTTGCATGAATAACTAAGAAAGTTCATTTTGAGCTTAAACAAAACAAATTTCAAACCACTTCTTAACCGCTGGCTTTGCAAGTTGCACAGTGCTGATGAGTTCTGTAAATCACCTGATCCAGAAGCGTTCGGCTAAGCAATTTATGGAGGCAACTGCAAAAACACACATGGAGGCCAGCCACTTCCCCGTGGGGCTCGAGATCCAACTGCAATTTCACAGTGCTGCACTAGGGCAAAGCTACTAAATATTCCCTGCAAGGGGCACACGCTGTCTGCAAATCGTCCTCCAAAGGGATCTGTGACTGGCATGCAAATGCACGAGGAAGGCTGTCACACCGCTCAGAGTCGTCAAGAAGCAAAATTAATGACTCCCTAGTTAAAGATCACGGGTTTCTTCTTTAAACTCTTTTTGCACCCTGGGACGGTCTCCACCCTGACGATACAGCGGCTCAGCTCCGTTTTGTGAGGGATGGGGGGTAGGTGACCTCCTTGAGGTCCTCTCCCAAGGGGCCCATGGAAGAGTTCAGATCTCCTGAGGGACCACGAGGGTTTTTCCAGAGCAGGCTCCTCTTTCTAAACACCGATCGCTTGCCCAGCTCTGTTTCCTGTAACTCCCAGGTTGCATGTAAGTAATTTTCCTATTTCTCTGCCACAACAACAACAAAAGCTCTCCAGGCACAACCCCTGGAGATCCCTGCAGCAAAGTGATGGACAGCCCCACCACCACAGCAAAAATCCCAGGGCCAGGAGCACAGCGCTGAGCCAGGATTCCCTTGGGAGCAACTTTTTAAATCAACCCTTTCCTTCCACAGCTCTAACAACTGCAGCTGGTGGCCAGGAAGGCGGTTTGTTAACACGAGCCCTGGTTAATTACTGTAGGTGGCATTTGCCAAGTAAACCCTGCGCAATTACCGTATCAATAAAAAGCTGTTTCATGGCCTTTGTATCTGTCAGCTTGGAGAAGTAAGGAATGGCTCGAAGCAGCTGGGTTAGTGATCTCAGCACCCTCCAGAACGGGAGCCTGGCTGCTGGGGACCACGGGCCTCGCACCTCCTTCCTCTTAGATGGGGAAAACCAGAGCGTTCCCTGGATGGAAATCTGACAGGGACCTCCCACTCCTGAAAAACACCTCAAGCAGCACCACACGGACGGAGAGGAAGGACAAGGTAACCTGAACCACGGAGCTTGCTGCAAGCATTCCCTGCCCCGTGCCAGCACAGCAAGGCCATCACCTCTGTAAGGGCAAAGGCGGCATAACTCGGTGGGTCAGTGATAACCGCTCCCAGAAAAAGACCTGACAGCACTTCTGTCAGCCGGGAGGAGCATAAAGCTTGTCTAGCAGGCTGCTCGCACTCTGACTTCTGGGGAGGGTGCTCACCCTGCTGAGGACAGCGAGCCCTGTAACACGCGACCCAGATGAAGCATAGACTTGAGCCACGAGGTGACGATTCCCACGCAGGGACAGCAGCACACGTGTGGCACGTTCACAGACACCCTGCGCTCAGCAGGGCTCAGCCACTACGGTCTGGCAGCGCCTGGAGAGCGGGAGGTGACCCAGGGGCAGGGAGCACGTTTCACTCAGCTCCTACCGCCTCAGGAGCCCGATGGTGCATCCACGTAATAAAGGCTCATCCTGGAGGTCTATAGGGGCTTAGTGCTTGTCCACCAAAGCTCTTCTGCTGTGTACCTCTCTGCCTTTACAAACACCTTGCAGCACAACGAATGCATGGTATGAAAGCTCGCTGCTTTGGCTGCTCTGGGATCAGCGGTCGGAGCCAGGCGCGCTAAGCCCTGGCTCTGCACAGACCAGCTGGGAGCCACAGGGACAGCAGGAAGGTGCTGGCACTGCCCTGCTGACCACCGGCTCTTCCTAGGAATTCCGTGGGAACCAACTGGGCTGGAAGAGTATTTGTGCCTCGCCTTTGCTGTGGGTAGCAGGAGGAGGAGAAAGGAGCTGTACCTGAGATGTCGCAGCAGACTGTTGATACACTCTGGCTTCTCGGGGTTTGAAGATCACGTAAATTTCAACTGAAGAATTTGGCCAGACATCTCCCTCCTAAGACAGGAGACAACAAACCATTTACCTTCAAACGTTACGTTTCTTGTTTTCACCCACAGCCCTGTAAGCCTTTATTTAGAGCATCAATGATGAGCAAGGAGCAAACAACACTTACAAAATGTGTAAGACTTTGGAAGCAGCTGTGAAAAAAATTAAGTCCCTTACCTTAACTAGCACCCGGTAAAGGCTTGCCTTTTTTTTTTTTTTTTTTTAATTAGGGCTATAATAAAGGAACTAAACTGGCTGGCTTCGGCATATCAAGGATCTCTTCAGAAGTGCCAGCTGACCTAAAGAAAAGATACGGTTTCCCTCCAAACCTTCCCTTATATCCCCGTGTCACTACAGCCATGTGAACACGTCTTCTCAGATCAGAAGAGATTCAGCAAGTCAAATGGATTTTTCCATTCTCAGTTACAAAGATAGAAAGAAAGAAAACCATGCCTGCCTTCATCATTGCAGAAGAGATCTGTAAACCAGCTCACAAACAAAGGCAAGGTCCCGTCAGGGCTGGCTACCCCGGCCAGGGCTCACTGTCCAAGCCTCCCTCTGCTTGCAGGCAACAACTGGCAGAAGAGGAATATCAGGGCTTTGCAATCTGCTCCAGCTGCCTGCAGGTCTCCACAGGGGGTATGAGACATTGCCCATGACACAAAGCCCTAGTTGTCCTGGCCTCCTCCCGTTCCTGCATCACCGCTGCTGTCGGAAGCGGAACCGGAGCTGGGTCAGTGCCCACGTGGCATTTCTCTGACACGAGAATGTGATCCTGGCTCAAAATAACCCAAACCGAACACCAAAATGGTGAACTTCCGCTGCACAAAAAAA
The DNA here is from genome assembly GCF_023634155.1 of Falco peregrinus. NCBI lineage: Eukaryota > Metazoa > Chordata > Aves > Falconiformes > Falconidae > Falco > Falco peregrinus. Next base: position 805,797 of record NC_073734.1, on the reverse strand, counting down.
ATCCAGCTTCAGCAAGAACCTGGGAGAACCCTGCAAGCGTAAATCTTCAAACAGCGAGGGAGTGGCGATGGGTCCCTGCAGGTGTTATTCCCAGCGGCCGAGGCCCCAGCGGGATGATTTGCCCAACACCACCGAGACCACGGTGATTGCTGCAGTGTTGCTGGCATCTCTCTGTACGCTGTATAACTCACCAGATGTCCTGCCATGCTCCAGGAAGCCAGTCAGTGGTGCAGTAAGATCCTGGTAAGGGACATATCTCCCTACACCCAGGGTGCTGCTGGATCCCAAGGCACAGTCAGATGAGACTGCTCTAAGGCATCAGAGGAGACAAGCCTACGGACGAGCAACACAACCCATCCATTCATATGCACCCGCACAGCTCTCTGCAACAATCCTAACGCAGCATTATTGATGGAGCCTTGCACTCATATCCTCACTCCCAAGAAAACCTGCAGCAGCAGTTAACAGACTCAAACCTCTTGAGCTTCTGACATGAAATCACCATTCTCCAGGATTCAACGTATTTGGACAGAAACTTCAGGCAGTACGTCCACAATCAGCTTCCCTGTATTGTCAGTGAAGCTGCACGCCAGACTGTTTGACTCAAAGGGAGAGGGCAAGAAGAAATCATCAGTTACACATTATTCTACTATTCTGTGGCTAAAAAAAAATTGTGAAGGACATGACTGTTTTGGGAAACCTTTGTCATTTCTCCCTTCATTACTGCTGTATGTCAGACCATAAAACTGGAAAATATTGTGACCTATTTCTCCTGGGAAATGAAAATAGGCTGTTGGAAAGGTTCCTCACATTCCTGCTACCCCACGGGGAAGAAAGAATTGCTGGTTAAAAGGATACACTTCACTACTCACCCTTGCGGGCTACTGCTACATAGGCGTACCAGCCCTAGGACACGGCAGGAGCCAGCGGTCTGCCGCGGCTAGCATATTCTCCGTAAGATGGCAGTTGAGTCAGATCATGGAAAACTACCGTGGATGCTTGCCAGGACAGAAATGCAACTATGCAGTGCTGTGAACACGATATTGCAACACTTCTGGCTTAATGTCAGCCTCAGGCAGGCTGCAGCTGGCAGGTGGCATAAAATACAGACGGTGGATGTATGATGATCCAGCACAAAAACTCCTGCTGTTGTGCCCTGGCTTTGCTACAGCATATGCCAACGTGATACCCGAGGGGACGGCACACCATGACTCACCGCTACAGAAGTGACCTCAGTAAGGAGACCAACCATAAATAGATGCAGATCCTATTTCCCCTCCCTCAGCCCCTAAATAATGCGAATCTCCTCAACCTCCACCAGCCTGAAAAGGAAAAAGCTGGTCTTGGAAAGCGGGGCACCACCAACTGTCGGCCTGCTTTGTTTGGTGGAGGGAGAAGGTGATCCATGGAAAGGAAATCACTGCTCAAAGCACACCAAAACCCCCAAAGGCAGAGCTGGCAACACAAGTACTGAAGTGACTCCCCAAAGTGCATCCTGTTAGTTCAGGGCACTCAGGGAAAAGGCAGCGCCAAAGCCAGTATCTGCCCCTTCCCATCAATAACCGAACCCACAGCGAGCGGAGGGATGGACCATAGCTCCCACTGGAGATGGCGCCTTCTGCCAAAAACCAAAGTGCTCTGCAGTCCCCTCTCATTTGGATGGGGACCAGCTGGGCACCTCAGCTGAGGTGGACGTTTGCAGGAACAAATATCGCTGTTATCTCCTGGCCCAACCTCTGCACCAACAGCAGTAGCACTTGCGTAACCTGCACATCTTGAAGACCACCTCCATCGGCTCAGAGCTGACACGTGGCACTGAGGAGTCGCTACCAGGCAATGACAAGACAGTGATGACTTGTCAAGGTAAGAGCAATGATTACAAATCCTTTTCCTCCCTTTCCTCTGGTTTCCATTTCCAAGGAGTCAGCTCCCACGTGTCTGTACTGTGACTTACAGCTAAGCTGTGGTGGGGAAGGTGCAGCAAAAAGCAAGGACTTTGTCCTTTGAGAGCCACCTGGGCTTCTACCACAGATGCTTCTGCTGACATACCATGTGTCTTTGCAAAAATAAATCAACTTTGAGATGCACTCAGGAAGTCAGAGTTACAGAACAGCTTGTTTCCCACAGGCTTGGACGGCTGCTCAAAACGTTCATGGTCACAGGCTGACTGCAAAACCGCTCCTCCTCTTTTCTCTTATTATTTTCATCAGCAAGTTAAGCTTATACAGGCCGAAATAGCCTGCTGCAGCTTCCACTGAGAGCAACCCCTGGCAGCTAACGGCCCGCTTACACAGCAAAGCTGCTGCACAAACCCTGCAAAGCCACCCTGCCCAGAGAGCCTTTCCAAGGCTATCGTCCCTCCAGCGGCCTCCTAACCTCCAGCCACTTGTTCCAAGGGTTTGATTCTTTCTATAGGGTGCTCCCAGGCACCACAGGTGATAGGTGAGAAGAGCAGCCGCCGCTTTTGGCCAGAAGGTCCGAGGCAGCAAGGTCCCAGCTCTGGTGGGGCCCCTCCAGCAGATTTACACGGCGCTGCAAGAAGGGTCTCTGTCCACGCTACAAGTTACGGGACTCTCACCGGGGAGAAGGTTGTGGAAGTCAGCAGCAGTGGATTTTTAGATCTTACATTTGATAGGAAAAAAGACTAACATTTGATGTGAAGACACCCGTACGCCAGGGGGGAAGACAGACATCAGCAAAACTATGAATGTGAAACCCATTGTTCCATAAATCATGGAATTAATGGAAATCTAAAGACTGATAATGCTGAACCAGCCAGGAGGGGAACGACTCCTGTAGTATCCCACTTACACCCAGTCCTAAGCCAACTGTAACATCAACACAGCCATTCAGGAAAGGTTTCCACTCGAGACTTGAGGCCAGGCTACACTCTGGGTCCGTACAGCGCTACACGGAGCACCAGGACTCAGCGGGCAGCCAGGCTGCTGGACCTCACCCTAATGCACTTCAGGAGCCCAAGAGCAGGTTAAGCTCGTTATGGAGACCTAGCCCAGTTGTAATGAAGCAGGAGCCCTGGGACATGCTCCAAAACCAGCTGGCACAGCTCAGGCGATCGGCTCCCGCTCTCTGCAATACCCCCGCTGCTCTGACACAGGCTCTTGGTCCCATCATGCTGCTCTCAGCTGCAGTGGTGTGAAACTGCAGCTGTGCTCACATGGGGGGCTCTCAGCCTCATTCGGGCTATAGGAGTAACCAAGAAGAGAACAAGATCCCCTTCCTTAAAAAAAAAAAATAATGGTTTCACCTACTATAAAAGAAAGAAGAGGCTCGGATTATTCTAGCGTTTGCAACAGGATGAGAAGGGATTTTGCATTGCTCAGGCAGCAGGCATTCTTCATCTCAGACCATGCAAATAGTCAGTCAGGGCTCTGTTTCGTTGAAGGACATGAGGTTTTGATTGCGCAAACACAAAAGCAAAAAGTTTTCTCCAAGTCTGCAATGAAACTCAAAAAGTTCGTTTAAAGCTGCCAGCCTTGCGTGCAGGCTCACAGACGATGCTGGGAGGGAGAGTCACACATGGTATAAATCCAGATTATATGAAGGGATTGGTCTTTCCGTGATTAAACGGGCTGAACTTGGCCTCCTTTCCATAGAGGACCTTTTCATTCTTCAATAGGTGAACTAATGCCCATGGTTAATCCCCATACGCTACGTGTAAGGCCTGCCCTTATATATAATAATCAGTACCCCTGAACACTGTAAGGACACTTATGAAGTGCCCTTAATTTATAGCCCTTCCAGCAGAGCTCAGCTTTAGGCAGGCTCTCGCCGCCTGCCAGGAGCTCACTGTTTAGAAACGCTTTTTGCAACAACCTCTCCCAGCCTCACTAGAAACCTCATGTCTTCCCTCTCGGCACATCAAGACGCTGACGCGGGTATCTGCCAAGTGACCTCATTCAGGGAGGAGGAGGAGGAGGAAGAGAGGTTCTCAGCTATCGCTTACCACCGGCTCAATGGCAAAAATATCACTGGAGAAAAGCATAGAGTCTTCTCGCACCTTTGCCCTCTGGTTCTGGAAGGCACGGGAGAGAAGGGAAAGGCGTTCTTGGAGCGTGGGGTCCATTGCACACTGCTTGAGAAAAGAATCCCTCTCATTCTCCTCCTGCTTCTGCAGCCTGCGACAGCGCCTGCAGCCATGGGGAGACACAAACCAAGCAGATCATTTAATAAACAACATATTTGCAGAGACTGTCGCGTAAGCGCAGGAGCAGCCACGCACTGGGGGAGGAACAGCAGGAGCAGCTCAGCAAGGGGCTGACCCCAAGCCACGGGGTCCCAGGCAGATCAGGTTATCACTTGTTCGCTGGCACGGCAGGTAGTTTTACGCCACACTCACGAGCTAAGAGGAGGTTTTTGAAAGCTAGCAGCCCTCAGGAGAGCCTCCTGGCTCAAAGCTACTGCCACGACTAATGGACAACCCACCAACACCCTCAGATGGCTTTTCCTCCCGTAGAGGTGCTGGGGGAGATGGATGAAGATGAAGGAGCACACACTGCAGTGCTTCGCTGGCAAGGGGAGAGCAGCTGGGATTCAGCTGCAGGTTACCAGCATCACTCTTTTTTACCTTCCCTTTTGGACTGGCAGGGATAAGCAAACTAGATCTGCTCCACTGCCTACACTGCCATCCAGCAGAGGATCCCAGAGCATTTGAAAAGCCAACTCACGGACTTTCAGGCATTGCATCACTTCAGTGAAATTAATGGGTTTATATGCATGAAGACAGAGGCCCCGAGAGGTGAAGGGACTTTGCCTAGCATCACCCAATAACGAAGGCAGGACCAGCATCTCTGAATGCAAACCCTTACATCCAGCCTTGAACCACTTCAACATTTTTCTCTTTTTGGCCTTCTCCTCAGAGCTTTGACACAGGTCACCTCTCCCTCACTCGGTAGTTGTAGCAGCAATCATTCTAGTGTTTAAAGCTCGCAACCGAGAGGTGAGAAGGGAGCACTGCTGCAGAGCACTTGCTTCCCAGCTGGCACGTGGATGTGCCCCCTTCACGCTCCAGTCCCCTGGCCACCAAGGACCAGCAGGTGACTACTCGAGGGGGATGAGGGGAAGGCTCCATACACAGCACATCAGGGCAACGTGGTATAAACAGGACCGCAATCACCACCCAGCTAAATTCCAATACATTTAGAAAGGAAACACAGCCATGGACATTACTAGCAGCACGCAGACAGAGCCTCGGGCAAATGCTGTCACCAGTGCCAAAAATACTTTCTTTGGCTTGCTCCCTGTGGAGTGTCATGAGAAATGTTTTTCCACGGCTGACCTACAGCGCTGTGCATGAGGGGGGCTTCCAGGCACCGAGATGAGCAACCCTCAACTAAGCCTTCATCAACAGACAATAATTCCATTGTTGAATCCCAGAAAGTCCTGCAGGAGGGAGACAGAGCAAACCCCTGGGTAGACCTTGTGATGATCCAGGTCTTTTGGGGTGACAGCCAAGCGCAGGGTGCTGAACTGCCTCCTCCCATTGGAAAGGTCCTCTCTGCTCTGACATCTCAAAAGCTTCTGCTACAGCAGCACAGAGGCCTCGGAGCGATGACCACCCCTAAGACTGCAAGTAAGGAAGAACAAAGCACTCTGCTCAGAGTACAGAACACGAGCTGGCATAAGATCAAGTGCCATTGGAAAAAAATGGGTTGAAGTTAACTGTGGGGAAACCTGGTTGCTTCTGAGGGGAGAGAGGATCACTCAGGGTCCCATCTGAGATAGGCAGGTGGGAAGAGATGCTAAAAGAATGGCGCAGGGACGTACTAAGAGAAGGTCATGAGACTTTTTCTGTTAACACACTGATCTTGCACAGAAGTCACACACTGCGCAATTAAAAACAGAGAAGAGTGGAAAACTAGTTTTGGCCTTCAAGGCATTTCTGACCTAATTACACTGAACTTTATTTGCTCAGAAGCCCTCAAAAAGTTCTCCAGCTGAAGGCAGTTTCCTGACCAGCTCTGGGTTCAGACTAACTCCTATACACCTACAGCCATTCAACTCTGAGAAGGCACACAAGGACTCCCTAAATCACCCCAGCTTCTAAGTGTCTTTTCCAGTGCATCCCCTTGGGCTAGAAGTGTTTCCCTGCTGCCCCAAACGGAATTTCAAAGCTTCAGAGACACCCTGTGGAGAGCCTGCCCCACCTCTCAGCACCACGAAGACACAGGTGCTGACGCCCCAAGGCACTTCCAAGTCCTGTGCTGCCCTGCCTTCCCCGCAGAACCCTCCACCTCCGAACTCTCCGAGCCCCGGAGAAGGGGCAGGGATACCTCGCTGTGCTGGAAGCCGGGACAGCGCAAGGCAATTCAGCATCCTACAGCCGGATGGCCTCAACGTTCGGGGCCAGCAAAGCACCCTGCCCTGCGCACTACTGGACAAGAAGGCTGAAGAAGGTTGCCATCTTATCAAAGCTGGAGGGGAAGAAACTGCAGTGAATATCACAGCAGGTACGCTGCCTGCAGCTGTTAGGTGCTACCGCTCAACGCAGTCCCAGGTAAGGAGCGCCGACACCTTCCTCAGCCTCACAGACCCTCTGCGAGCCCAGGGACCTGGCCTCACTGACTTAGGGCTCCCACAGATGGGAATTTGCTCTCCGAGGAAATGCAACCTTTCCTCCCCAAAACATGAGCTGGAACATGGATGGAACCGGAATGGGAAGCACTGAGCTCCATTACCCTGAAGCCCAGGGGGGGACACCCTGGTGTCGTGGATGGTTTACTTGTCCTACGCCATTCAAAAAAGCACCAACATCCCTCTGAGGCCGTACGTTAGTTTTACCCTTGGGCAGCGTGTCTTACTTAAATGAATCTTCCCAATGAACCTCAGCTTCTCCTGATCCTCCTCTTCTTGACTAACAAAAGCCTTCCACTGGAGTGGGCTATGACTTTACTCCGATTGTGGATGACCACGGATCTGTGGTTTGACAGCGTGATGTAGGTCTTCCCAGCTGTCAAGGAGTTCCTGTCTAGCCTGATGTTGACATCTTCAACTACTGCAAAATGAACTCCACGAAAACTATCATGATCTCGCTGTCTAAACCCATGGCCAGGTGGGTCTTGAAATAATGGGTATAGTTCTGATCTTAAAAACCAGGCTGAAGCCTTTGAAATTTCTGCCCTTCTCCGAAGTACAGAGCAGCTTCTATACGAAGACTGAACAGGATTCCTCAACCTAGAAACCACACAGGAGATAGGTAGGTTTGTAGAAGTATGAATGGCCTGGGAAAAAGTGAACAAGGAAAAAATTGTCACAATTTGTTGTAAAACAGGAACCCGAGGGCCTGAAATGGTATTAGTTAAAATGAGAGAAAAGTAGTTCTAGTACTTTTCCTAGGAATATTCCTTCCTTTGGAACGTACTGCCATAGGTGCCTACAGGCGCTCATCGCTATAAATCCACAAAGCAACTGGACAAAGGCTTGGAAGGTAAAACCATCAGAAGCGATTAAACAAAGACGTGAATAAAGCCTCCAGCACAGAAAAATGCTGCCTCCAAGGCCCACGAGGGAGAAAGCATATGCACTGCCTGCTTCTACACGCTTTGCTAAGCATCCCCTACCGCTGCTCTCCTGGAGAGCACTTACACTCCCGGCTGCAGGCACCGAGGACGCTTCTGAAGGCTGGAGGGCTTTGCCGGAGCACCTTCTACCACAGAGAGAAGGATCTGGCATCGTGCTGACTGTGTAAACCCACAAACCTCCCGGTACAGACGAGAGCGTGCAGACGCCAGCGAGTCAGGAGGGAGCAGCAGGTCTTTCTGCCAGGCAGATAAACTGACACAGCAGAGCTGTCAGGGTTGGCCCAGGGCAGCTGCAGGCTTCATGGCCTGGGTGCCAAATTAGATGTGACATTTATTTAAGACTCTTGATGGTTTAATATATAAGTCTGGAGGAAAAGAAAAAAACAACAACAAAACAATCTCTGTACTGTACCAGCAATGTAGCCCTAGGTATTTCACCTGATGGGGTAATGTCCGTGGGTCTGTGCTTTGGGATGCTTTGCTGCCATGAAAGCACATTTACTGAATCCAGACGTACCTGCCCTATCGTTACTTACACAACACGATGATCTTATTACAGGCTGTCAGCTCTCTCATTCTTACATGCTTTTGACGTATTTCCCAGAGACAGCAGGACACAGCTCACTCTGCAACCTGAACAAAGCAACACCTGAACTTGAAATTAAAAGAGAGGCTTCTTACACAGCAGTAGAGCAGGTGCTTTGGGCTGTGCACTCCTGAGCGATGCTCTCTGAGACAGCGGGAACACCACCGTGTTTTATTCCAGCATCCATCTGCATGGCTATGGCCACCGGTATCTCAGCACATCATGGTAACTTTTAACTATCTGAAAGTAAGAAACCCAGCACTGGGTCATCCTCTGGGGGGCCTGTTGTGCAGGAGGAGAGGGAATTTACAGAAGAGCTAAAATATCTTTCCGAATATTAAGCAAACCCTTGAACAAGATTTCAAAACAAATTTCAGGTTTTATGAAGAATGCGTTCCCAGCATTCAACAGCCAGTACCTTCCTCCATCGATTACTGCTCTAAATATTAGGAAGCTGGTAGCCAGATGGATTAGACTGAAGAGAAACAAAACAGCACTCTGCTGCCTTTCATCCTCACCGTAATATTCTCCCTCTATCCCTGTAACTCCCTCCTCGCTGAATTTGGATTTTAAACCTTTTTAGGAGTGCATGACAGTCAGGTTCAGAATATTTGGGTAACAGGGAAAGCAAGTTTAAGTTAATTTGCCCAGTTTGTCAGAAAACTATGCCTGGCTCTCACCTCTTCTAAAAGAGACAGGTCCTGCTGCTTTTTCACTGAAAATACAAGCAAGCAACGAAAGCCGAGCTCTTCACTCAGAAGTGTCATTGTACCTCCACATCGACCCTTTGAGCAGTTCTTTTGCTCCTGCTACTATCACGATACCCAGCTGCCTCACCATCACCAGCATATTCTGGTTTTTCAAACAGCATGCAAAGGTCTGCTGGTACCACTTCACCACCGGAGAAGGGAGTCACTTCACCAGGCTAACGATCTCTGGAAAGCGAGAGGAGTCCCCTGCGGCTGGATCCAGCCCTCCCCACCATATGCTTTTGGCTGCACCTCCCACAGAGCTACCTCGGTCAGAGTCAGGAGCGCTGCTCTGAGCTGTTTTGCTGTCAGGAAGCTAATGGCATCACCTACAAAGTGTGCTGGGTCTCTGACAAAGGCCACCTGTCAGTCCCCACGCTCCTATTTCCAGCACTAGAGCAAAACACAGGGCAGTGACAGTCATTTTTAAGTGCTTCTCTGAGGCAGTGCTCATGAGCTACCTTCAGACATCATTAAAACCATCGTGCTAGTTACTCCAGCCCTAGGAGCAGCTTGTTTATAAACCTCACCATTAAATAACTGCTGCCAGCACAGGGGTTTCTACAGGACCATTGCCCAGGCTACAACAAAGCTCAGGGCACCCTAATCATCACTGCTGCCACAGCTGATGCTGTCAACAGCTAAAGCCCCCAGCAAAGCCCCCTCTGAGCCCATGCAGCCCATCGCAAGGAAAGGATCTGCTACCCCAGAGCACTGCAAGCCACCGTGAGACAACAGATGGGCAGGAAAAGGCAGATGGAGAGCAATGACCAGCCACAGCGTCTACGGGACAGGTCGCAGGCTCTTCAGACGGCTCTCCTGCACTTAGGAGTCACCTTGCTTTCCACCAGGCTCCTTGTTGTGCATCCTCCTGTAATGGAGCACCCAAAGGATTCCCCATTACCTCCTCCGCACCGTGCTTAGGAAGGGCTGTTGGCTTTCTTACGGGATGGAATACTCCAGCGCAGGAATATCTGGGAGCCAGCACAGAGCCTTTGTGCTGCCCAGTGTGAAGGAGCCTCGCAGAATGGACTGAAAGGACAATGAAACTGTTGGATAACACAAGACAGCGCTGCCGCATATCCAGGATGCCGTGGGCTATATATAATCATTATTGGTACTACAGCCATGATACGCTGGGGTTGCTGATCACTGAAACATTGCTTTTGGCCCACGGGGAAAGACAGGGCAGGAACCTTCCTTCTGATTGCCTGGCAAAGACATGCTTAATACGCCACTTCATAAATCAATCACCCTTCAAGCTACTCTTCTGCTTCTCAGCAAACGCTGATTGATCCACCAGGAAAGGAGACTAATGAATGGTCAGTTCTGCCCCGAAACGCATCCAGGGTTCATGGCACCTAAGAACATACTAGTGATTTCCACTGATGATAGAAGAGACAAGCTGCAGTCCAGGATGCCCTGCAAAGAGATGAAAACTACATTCTCCCAGAAATCCTTCACAGGCTAAGAACGGGATAGGCGGCGTCACATGGAAGTCTGCTTCTGGGGATGAACAAAAGAGCCAAAAGGAGACTTTTAACTCCAAATAACCCTCCGAGCACCCACCCCCAAGCCGTGCTCATGCAGTCAACGCCACGGGTTGCTTTAGCAGCATTGTTGTCAGAAGGGGTGTTACATAGTTTGGGAGATATAAAGCCATGACTAACAAAAAAAAAAAACGATCAAGCAAATGAAGCACAAACTTAATTCCTCTTCTTCTACCCTCAAAGCGACAGACCATCGGCTTTGAAACAGAAGGCCCTAGAGAGGGGCGAAGGCCATACTCTGTTTGCAAGAAATTTAACAACCTTATCTAAAACAGTATATATAAAGAAAAATCATTGTTACAGGCAGTTGTGGAAAAGGGGAACAAAGACAGGAAACAGTTGTTAACTGTTAGCTGATCTGACATAAAGGAACACTTTGGAGAGCAATTATACTCACCCATCAATCTAATTGATTTGAACCATAAAAGCCTATATAACCAATTATTTGTATAACGTATTAGTTACCAATCCTCAGTCCGTTGCAGCACTGCTACGATTAAGATGCAAAGTCAACATATAATTGCATCAACTCCTATTTACACCTTTTTTTGCCTACAGTATATGCCACCCTGCACTCGCTTTGAAGCAGACGTACAAGAACATAAAAGTCCAACAGAAACTAGCCAATCCTGCTGGGAATTCTCACAAGTGAAGGAAGAAAAGCACAACATGCACCCACGACCTGAGGCAAGCAGAAAGGAAAATCCCTTTGCAAAGTTCTTAAATGCCTGGCAGTCCAAGGAAAAGCTGGAGCAGCCTCTTGTAATAACCACGGCGTCAGAGCCTGGCTTACACCTTAGGATAACACAGGAAACAAGATCTTTAAAAATCACCAAACAAAACAAGTTTGTCTGCATCTGCTAGCACTAAACACAAACGGAAATAATTACATCAGTTCACGCACTACAGTAAAGCTTTGGAGCCAAGAGAGGCTGCTGCTTAGGGAAGCAGAAGGTTTCCCCACCTCCCAGCACTGGTAAGAAGCCACTACCAGCCTGCCTGGTGTTGAAGGATCGGAGAATTGCGCGGCGATGAAGAGCTACAGACCTGACCAGCAGTGGCACACAGCGGTGGCCACCAGAAGCTATGGGGCTGTTGCCGTGAATTTAGCTCGATAGGAACCGAACACACTGCGACATCAGAGCCGCTGTGAACGCTCACACCAGACCAAGGTTAAAACCAGAAATGGTTTTGGCATTCCCACCCTGGTACCCTGCACGACACAGGCACAGCTCAGGTCAAGATGCAGCGAGGCAGAGGGTTTGCTCAGGCAAGTCCTGAGCCTCCTCCGCTCCGGCTGGAGTCGGCACAAACCGCGAGGGCTCAGCAACCTGAGTGATCTCAGGAACGTGAAGCGCAACACAGCAAGGGCTGAACCTCAGCTAAACCCTGCTGCCTATCCACATCCATCCGTGGGTTTGCAGAGAGAAAAGACAAAGAAAAAGGCTTGATCTAGAGGCTAAGTCAATAGGATTTTCATTTTGTTTTCAAACAAGTTCCTGGAAGCTACTGATGGTAGTGCCAGCCTGGCAAGATGACAAGACCTTCGGTAGAAAGGGGGTTCTTAAAGGAAAGAGAAGAGAGGCATGCAGAGGTGGTTGTCTTCTCCAAAGTCTGCACAAAACCACAGACTAATATCACAGCAAGGTAATGTTTTACTCTTGCGAGTAGCTGAGATGCCCAGAGGTGATGGCACATCCGTGCTGCCGTTACTCGTTCAGCCTCAAACATCAACAAACACGTAGGGCTGGGATTTAATGAGCTTCCTGCGTGTGTACAGTGGCCACTAACACACCGCCAAGCCCTTGCAGAGGTGGCCTCATTTACCAACGTAAGCTGATTCAGCTAAGCCCAGCATCAATTTCAGCTGAAGAAAGGGATTCAGCACCCCAACACACCGACATTCCCGGCTGGGAACCCCATGCTGATCTGTGCAGGAGCTGAGCAGTCAGCAACGCCCCTGACAATTCCCCTCGGCCCATTTGCAACGCGATGCAGCCCCTACCACAGTTTCCCACCGCGGCCGAGATGCACAGGCTGTGCTTGCCCTGCTGCCAGCCGAGCACACCCGGTTCTGTAGTTACCGTCATCTTCACCAAACCCAAATGGCTCTAACACACCACACCAAACTCTCTGTCGTGCCACAGGTGACTGAAGAGCTCCACATCAGCTCCCTAATTAATCGTGTTTCATATGCCTTGATTTTTCCTGTGATCTCATGCCTCATTTTCCCCCATTTGTGATGAAACCTCGGTGCTTTCTCAAGCTGGCGGTTATCACTCACAGCTCCAGAGGCTGCTGCAGCACAGAGAAGCTGCCTGTGGTTAGGCCGAGAAGGGCAGAGGCACCTCAGGGCAGTGGCTCAGGCCATCCTGCGTAGGGCAGAAGACCCAGATCCTCTTCTGACATCCCCTGCCACCCTGAGCATTGCTGCCGCACTAAATACAGTGATCCCCAGCCAGTTCTTCCAGATCTACCCAAGAAATTCTTTTGTTATTATTTTTTATGCTTACGTTGCCCTAAGGAGATCTTGTCTATCGTGCAAGTGTTGGTGCTGGCTTAGAGGAAGGGGAAGATCTGAGGCCAGCTCATCACGCTTACTGACCAACCCAAACCACACATCCCAGTAGCTCTCCGGTGCTCAGTACCAAACCCCCCTGCAGCAGCCCCCTGAGTGCGGGCAGCCTAAGCAGCAGCTGCTGGCCAGCCTTCGGGACTGGGGGGCTGGTGGGAGCCTGCCAGGGAGGAGACGGCTCCGGCAGGGCTTGCTTCTCCACGCTGCAGGCTGGAATCACCACCCCTGACGCGTTTGACAAACACACAGATGTGGTGCTTCGGGACACAGTTTAGTGGTGGGCTTGGCAATCCGGGGTTAAGTTGGACTTGGTCATCTTCAAGGTCTTTTCCAACCTCCATCATTCTATGATTCTACGAGGCTGCTGGCATTTGCCCCACGCCTAGCAAGCAGCAATGGGGAGGAAACGGTGCTGGGGACCCCCTGCTTCCAGGGCCAGGCAGCAAAGCTCAGCGGCGGGGGAACAAGGCAGCCAGACCCCTCCCTGACCCAGGGCAAGGCAAGCTCTGCTCCACATCCAGCTCCCAGCGTGCTGCACTGAAGAAGCCTATTTAGCTGCTCCCTCCTGCCATATAGGAATAACCTGAATCTGGCACAGAGCAAGTTTTGCTGCCCAGGGCTCAGGAGGGGAGACATGACTTCACCCACTTCCTACGGGGACAGGAACTGAGCCAGCGCAGGAAAACTCACTCTGATTAACAACCACGGAGCCAGAATCAGACCCTGCTCGCACTTTCTACCTGCCCTTGAAGTAAGCAATTGAGGAGCCGAGGCTGAACTCTCCCATCTGTGCCCTGGGTGTGCAGAACCACAAAGGATGCTCTGAGCCTGGGTCTGCCATCCACAGCAAACAAGCCAAGATTTGCTTTAGCACAGCTCCTGCTCAGCAGCTGTCAGCCCTCCTGCAAGCTGTGTGGGAAGTTGAGGGAAAACAGGGTATTCATCTGCCAAACACCTAGACGGTTCCTCAGCAGGCTTTTAGCACAAGGCTGGAGGCTTCCAGCAGGACTAAAACCACCGAGAACTACTCCTGAGCCACACACGTTACCTCTCTTCTGGGGAAACCGCTTTTTGGGGCTCTGAACCAAGGGGAGACAGAAGAGTAATGGAATAGGCAGTTCTGCTTGAGGGCTGCCTCCTCTTGGGTGTGCTGTCTCCTAAAATACTCCTATGGGTATGGGTTCTGATCTCCCCCCTCAAAGAGGGTGAGATCCTGCCCCAGGCTTTTGCTTCTGCATTAGACTCACAGAGCTACTGAAAGAGAGCCATCCGCATCACTACTTTTATTACTGACAGCAATAAAAGCATCTCAATACATAGCGTCCGTCGGCCACGCACAAGCTCAGTGGTGCTTTGCTAATTACTGAAGTTTTCTGTGCTGACAAAGAGATGCCAAGGGATGCAGCAACCGATGGGGAAAAACTGCACAGAGGAATTTCAATACCGCACCACAGATCCCCTGGGCTAGAAGCGTGTTGTAGTGCCTTGCCACAAGGGCCAGTGGGCACTGGAGGCACCCACATACAGGCACAGGATCTGGTCCTACACCTTGAAGACCACCCATCATACTATACTAGTACTCGTTGGAGACAGGAGCCTAATGTGAGTCAGCATTTAGGGAGCTCTGAGTAGAGAAGCAATTCTCCTTCCACAACTCCAAGCATCTCGCCAGCACCTCCTGTCTCTGGCAGCCTTCTTCACCTGCATGGAGCACCTGCCGTAGACGTTATTGTTTTGGATGGCATTGGACTGGTGGATTTGCTTTGCACCTCTGGCACACCTCTGGGAACCCGTCATGCATCTCCTCAGCCACGTGTCCCTGAGCAAAGCTCACCTTCCCACACCAAGCTGGTGCTACGCTGCCAGGTTGCAATAAATGTTGTTACTGCAGCAAACTGGGTTTGGTGTACAATCAGCAGCACTCAGGGCAAGCAGCTTGGGCATCATCTCACTTGAGCAGGACTTGACAGCTGAAAGAATATCGAAACTTTATGAATACTGGATTGGTTGAGACTAGGACTTACCTCCATAAACTTATTTTCCCACATCCACACGGTCCACACAGGGTGGGCTGAACGTCATCTGGGAAAGGCCAAGTGACCGACAGGACTTTCAGTGGTATTGAAACCTTTTCCAAAGCTGTACGAGTGCTTCGCACGCAGGTTTCAGAAACCCTTTCAAGTACCATAATCTGATGTTAAGGTGCTGGACAGGGATATGCTGGAGCCCAGAACATCCCAAGTCACCCTCATTTCAGTACGAGCTGGGATTTTTCACACCCAGACACATGTACACAGGCGAAAAGGAGGAGTTTAGGCATGTAAAGCACTGAAGGACAAGTTTTCATTGTAAATCATTACGCTCATAGCAGCAAACATTTTCTCCACACTCATCCATAAATTTGGAGCAACAGAACCGCCACCACACACACAGTCTATCCAGGGGACAGTACCTGTGCTCCTAACCAGCCCAAAAGACACACAATTTAAATCAACCAAATCATACGCTAAGGGAAAAATTGTGACTTGTTCACATGGAAGAGCTCCATGCTTGCTTAAGCAATGCTAGGGACAGATCTGACCCAGCTTCAGCAGAAATTTAAGCAACGTTCACCTGATCCTGCGTAAGTCACCCTAAGAAGGGTGTGATCCATTGAGAACGACTGCTGCCTGCGAGCAAGTCAGTACTGATACACAGCCAAGCGAGGGAAACGCCTCCCAACACCTTAAACTGCTGTTTTGCTCTTAGCACTTCTGTTTCTTAATAAACACTCCGTTGGTGGCTCTGAAAGAGCAACCCGGCTGCTTTCTGTACGCGCGTCACAGGGAGCCTGCCGTGGTGCCGGACACATTAGCCAGGGCTCGCCACGCGAGGTCAGGGAACGCTGTCTGGTGCTCTGCACTACTCCTGCAATAAACTCTGCACCACACCTCAAAAGACTGATTGATTACACGTTTCTGCTTCACTTTAGCAATTCATCTCAGCAGCCTTTCACTTACCTGTACGCTTCAAAGCTAGAGAGATAATCCCTTCATTATCCCCTTGCTCTCCTTCGCAATTCGTAGTTTATTTCAAAATAACTGCAACATTGTACTGGCAGGCAGGAATGAAATCCTGGGTTCATCTCCCAGGGAGCTGCACGTGTTCCTGGGAAAACACCCATCTCGGAGCCAGCAGAGAGTTTATCCCCGTGGCCTACCCACACAAATGACTTTTGCAAAGATTGACTATGGGGGAACCAGCTGTTTCAGTAAGAACAAGACTCTCAGGTTTTTCAAAGCAAGCCACGAAGATCCTGGCCCTAATTATTCGCTCACTCTGTTCCGTCACAAAGTATAAACCCTACGGCCCTAATCTCCACTGTCACTGCTCATCTGCCCCAGAGAAATTCTAGCCCTCTGAATTTTATCCTATAGATTCTGTATAGGCATACAAATAAGGCACGTTTTTGTGCTTCCCTAGCTGATATTTCAGTCACCCGTCCTAGAAACTGTTACCCAAAACAATAAGCTCCTCTGAGTGAGCATCAACCATTCTCCGTGAATATGTCAATAACTGGAAAACATTAGACAAAGCTGAAATAAGTCGTGAGGCTACATAAGTGTTTGGAAGATACAGGAGCATTTGTAACTTCCACAAACCCAAGACAACTAAAATGCTCTTTGCCGGGCTAAAGCAGCACACAGTATCCCCTCGGTTAGGACACCACACTTCCAAGGACCAACGCTGAGGAACAGGGACAAACCAAACCTCCCTCTCAGGCGAGAGGAAACACACGCCAAGTGCCTTCACGCAACTGAGGAAGCGCCTCGTTCGGCACCACAACATACCCCTGCTGAGCCAAGGCCGACAGAAGCATTCTAACATGGCGCCTTTTCCTAAAGATATTCCCCGCTTACTCTTCAGTGAAGCGTAAAGCTGATGGTGTTTCTGTGGCCTGACCTCAGCTTCTCCTAGCCTAATATAAATGTTACACCTATCTCGGGAGGCAGCGAGCTCTTCCTGCCAAATCCCAAGAGCCCTCAAGTCCTGGCTGCATTAGTCCTGATGTCGTGAGCTGTGGGAGAAGGCAAAAAGAAAGAACAAGGCTCTGCGGCAAAACAACGTAGAAGCAGTGCAGGGGACAGATGTGTAAGAGACAGCGGCATTGGAGCGAGTCTGACAGAGGCACGCATTCCCACGTCGCGCTTCAAACATAGCACCGCCAAGGAATGAAGCTTCACACGTGCATATGCACACCGTAACGGAGAATCAAGGTTCCTCCCGCCTCCGACTCAGCAACTCCCAGCAAAACCCGATTCCAAAAAACCTCATTCCTGCTTGAGGGGATGCACTTTAAAAGCCCCCTAAACACCAACTATTTGTCACTTTTCTTTGAGGCAAAGCCGGGACAGGGGAGATACACCTGGAGAGGCAATTAAGGTGACCGGGACAACAGGGAATGATGGCAGATGGCAGTCATGGGGGGTGCTGGGTGGAGAGCACCCAGCCGACACCAGCATCCCCCAGGGAGAGACCGGCACACAGCCACACAGAACGAGGGCACACGCAGCCTTTGCCCCTTACCTGCTCACTTAAGCACCGAAACATACAGAGGTTTTGAAAGAAAAGGTTTTAGAAGTAGTCTGCAAAGCAAGCTTAACATTTTTCTGCTTTGAAAGGTCTCTGTTTTGAAGGACGCAGAGACTGGGCACCATGCAGTGCCCAGACCTTACCTGTGTCATAGTGAACTGTCAGGGGCCTGGAATAATCACCAGTCTTCTCTGGGTGGAAGTCCACCGTTACTTGCATGGCATCGCCAATCCCAAGAGTCCCAGCAGAGGGATCAACAGAGAAAGGGCTGCAACACGGAGAGGCACATCAGGATTATTGTGGGACCTTTGGGGACTACGTTCCTTCTGCCGTCCAGCTCACTCCAGCTCACCTGTATTAGCAAGGGGCCAAGAAACCACAGTCAGCAGCAGAAAAAGAGAACATACAGGGCCAGGAACTGAGCCACCGACCCAACTCCTGAAGAGCTCCAGCCCTCAGAAGATCCTAAGCGATAAAATGACCTCGTCTCCCCCATACCCTGCATCCAGTTTTCTGCAGCAAGGCTCAAGAGTCTGACTGCTAGCGATACGATCGGAGGAGGGTTTTTGAAGGGCACGGAGATGGCAAGAGTTATTTGCATGCACAACTTGACACTGAGTTCCTCAGGAATCCGTCTTTTCCTGCCACCTATAAACCTCAAGAGATGCAAATGTCAAGGCAATACCTGCCCCAGTGAGATTACAGCCTGGAAATCAGACAGGGAGAACAGAAGTTTATTCTTGAATGACCGGAGAATAATTAGACTTTAATGGCAGAATTAATCTATCTTTCTTTTTTTTTTTTTTTTTTACCTTGAAAGCATCCTGGTTTTGCCTCAGAAAGGGCACATTTTATCAGCATTTCAATGAAAGCTGTTCTAAGCAAAGAAAAATCTGTACGAGTGCAAAGGCAGGTTAGAGTGATACAGAAACAAGAAAACAAGACACAAAAGGAGTATCCCATTTACAGCCTGAACAATTAAATCTCTAGCTAAATGAAGCACCGCTAGCAGGAGCATATCAAGGCACCTTCAACAGGAGGTTTTCTGCGTATTCACAAGCAATGCAGTCTGGGGCTCTGGGTTGTAATCCAGGCTTGGTAACTGTTTGCTTGGCCTACTAGAGAAATTCTGTGCAATGTGTGGGAAATAGTATGAAAATGTGCCGGTGTACTTTAGATTTAACAAGAGCAATTATGATTTGTCGCCAGGTAAACAGCTCTCAGCTGACAGACACATAATTCAGTCCTTTAATGCTCAGGGAAAAGTCAGATGCAACGTGTTTCTGCATAACAGCAGCTGGGCTTTGTGGCTCTTGTACAGCCTCACTTAGAAAGCAAAAGTTATTGGATTTAGTGCTTTGCTGGTGGTCAATTTGTCACCTTAAAAATATTTTCTGCAGAGTTTTACAGTGATTGGGGAGTGCAGCCCACAGAAATAATGAGAAAAAATGGAGCCATGCGCAAGCTTCGCTTCGCTCATGGAAGCAGTGACAGCTGATGAAACTGCTGGAGTTCCTGCTCATTAAGGAGACACTGATGCAATTGGGGGCCTGACCTGCTCCCATCACGACTAGCAAGAACATCGCCAGTGACTAATGGGGAAGCATTGGGCCCGCAATGTTCACGTGCTGGACCTGAGGCTTTTGAGAGGGAGGAGGAAAGCCAAGGCGCCGCCAGCCTCAGAACCGGGCTGCTCTACATGGCCCTGCACCTGTGCTGGGGGTTGTGCCTGGTTATACTGGGCAGGGCTCTGCTGGTGCTTGGCGGGGATCACTGCCTGCTGTGGGAAAGGCACAGAAAAATTCCCCCCCACCTCTTTTAGTTTGTTGTTTTTACCAGAAACATTGCCAGAACAGAAAAGCTGCCGGTTAAGGGCCACACTTCAGCACTACCTCCCATCCCATGCCCTTCCTACTCCATCCCCATGTCTGCATACCCCTGCCCTCAGATAGCTGGGATGGGAATGACACTCCTGAGGATGACTTCAGGGGATGCCTGAGAAAGTAGATACCTTCACATCTTCAAATTACCAGAGAAGAGGATCCCACCGAGGTCAGGACTCATTCTCAGGACTGAGAAACAGAGCACAAGTCAGACACCGCACCTCCTGCCTCCCACCCCACGCTGTACCCACAGGACAACTTGGTTCCTGATGTAGCAGGAGCTTGGTATCCCTCACGTAGACCTGCTTCTCCAAGACCCAGAGGGATGTAAGGTCCGTGCTTCACCTGAACTCTGAACTTCAGTCCACATCACTAAGCTGTTCCCTGCAGCCTACAGATAAGAGATGCTAAGGAAACGTCCCTGACACACTAATAGCCACATGAAAACCACTGCCAACAGATGAAGCTGGCAGGCTAAACTTTGGCCTTTTAGCCATTAATTGTGAGCTGTTCTTTACGGTAATTCTTGTCCTGTTAGATCTACCCTTGTAATGAATAACTACTGCTCCTGACAAAACAGGAAAGATAAGGTTTGGAGGTTTATTAATAGCTCTTCTTCTGACATGCTTTTCAACTACGTCCATTTGTACGTTTGCTTTGATGTACAACATCTAAACTTTCACAGGTCCAGATCTCCCAACGGTGCCTTGCAATCCCCAGCTTGTATAAACTCATCTAGCCGCACCAATCTGAGGGAGACCTTCCCAGCAGAACCTGCTGAGATCTTGCCCGTAATTGCCCTTCAGAAAGGGAACAACACCAGATTAGTAAGCAATTTCATTGTGATCTGTCTTGGCGTTTACATCTTGCTTGCTTTCACCAGGCATCAGCTCCCCAAGCTGGGCAAAAGTTAAATCCCATGAGGATACCACGGGCAAAATACTCCTGACAATTTAGCAACCAACTGACAAGTGAACAACGCTGACAGTTCTGTGGCTCAGGCTTTCCCGACTACCGCGCTGCCTTTCCTCCTGGAACCATACGTTTAGTCAGTGCAGCGTGCAACGAGGCTGCAACATACTTCGTCCCGTGGTATGTTTCTCTTCTACAACCAAAACCCCTTTACTCCTCTGGTGCCTTAATTTGCATTATAAAATCATCTGAGTTTGAGAATTGATTTCATTAAAAGCTGCCTCCAACCCCAAGACCGACAGTAAAATTACTGGTGATTGAATTGCCCCCTCTGTCAACTAAGACCTATTGCAGGAAAAAAACCCCAAAGATCACTTAATCTTGGCATACGTAATTTTTTGGTAATGGTATAAAAGCCAAAGTCGAGCACTGTAACCACTCCAGTAAACACAGTCTGTTAGGTCAAAGCATCCAAGACTCCATCTCCATACTGAAAAAATCCTGCACAGAGCCAGCATCTCACAAGCTCTCTCTTTCCCTCTTTCCCTGCACGTAGGCTCTGTTGTCACATCCCTGTACATCCCATGGTAACTCTCCAGCCCCACACCTCCATGTAGTATAATGGGTACTGCAGGGAGGGATGCAAGGCGGCTCCTGGCACTGTGCCATGTAGGATCATTTCCTGAGCTTCCAGAGCTTGATGGGACATTCCTAAATGGACCTTCTCAGACAGATCCTCTCTAACCCATAGCACAGCACAGCACAGTGTAACGTCAGGAAAAGGCAGTGCTGCACTGAGATCTGCTTCCAGGCACCATTTTCAACTGAAATGTACTGGAATGACATTTATCTCCGTGAATGCCGTGGAGAAGAAACTCACTAACCAGCCTTAACAATGAGAACGGCAGGAAAAGACTTTTTATATTTATACTATTGTTATTTTTTTTTATTACTACACTATGCAGTGAACAGCTGGGTATGGACATGCAGGGGGAGGACAGGCACAGAGCCAAGCTGCATAATGGGGAGTGCTTTGGTGTCAGGGTTCCCACACACACACACACACACACCCTTTACGAAAGAGGAGTCAAAACGTGTCCATGTTTTCTGGTAGATACCACGGCAAGGGAGAGTTCTGAACAAGCAACAGCAGAAGGATGCTGAATTGGCCCCGTGGATTCATTTGAGAGCTCTGCCGTGGAGTAAAATACACCACACAAGTCCTTAGATAAAGTTGTAAGAGGCAAGGAATGTCCTTATGAAGTGACCCGCTGCAAGAGCAGAGCTCGCAGTACTGACCGAGAGGAAAGGTTAGCATTGGAGATGGGCTGAAAAATGCACTGAAGGTGAAAGCTGGTAGGTTACACTTGATGCCAAGGGAATTTTGAGAAAGGAGGCAGAGAGAAGTGATACGAGCAGCGCATTGGACTAGGAAACTGTGGCGCCTGCGGCTGCCTTGCAAAGGGGCAAGAGCCTGAATTCGCCCAGGCCAGAAGACAGAAGTTGCAGCAACTAAGAAGTCTCAGTTGTGCAGAGAGAGAATGAAGGACACAGAGGCCAGCTGATGGTCCACAAACTTTGATCTCTCTTTCCCTTCTACTCCACTAAGCCTCCTCCCCCTCTCACGTGCACGCATGCTTACACATAGCGGCACACAAAACTATTATGTGATATTGATGTTGGCTTTAACACAACACTACATCCATACTCAGCAAAAGTTAAGCACACACTAAAGCTGCTTCAGTTCTCCACTAAATAGGAAGAGACTAAAACAGTCCTGAATGTAAGTCTGTAAGGCTGGCACTCCTACCACCTATGCCATAACTCTTAAATACTGCGTCTCGTATCTACACATTAAGCTCTCCAGGACAGGAAACATCACGCATTAATGTCCAAAGCACAGGTTTAAGTGTTTGTGATGCTGAACAATCATTACGGGAGTCATTCAAAAGAATGCAATGACATTAAACTAAAAACTTCCCCTGTCGTTAATAATGATGCAGCCTTGGTCACAGCCTCTAACGCAGGGAAATTAATCCCCTGACATGAGGAGGAAAACGGTCTCTCCCGCGAAAGCCTCTGTAAGTAGAGTTGTTCAAAGACAATTAACAGCTAATGACCTACTCGCCTGTGGAGCAGTGTATTGGTGAGACTCTCCAGCCAACTTGTCATGCCAGCTGGGAGGCCAGTTCTTTTCTGCTGGGGCTGCTGGAGCCACTGAGCTCACCCGGGACCTCGGGGCAGGCACCTGAGCAACTTCTCACAGCACAAGCAGCAGGGAACCCACTGTCACCCAGCGCAGTCCCCAGCACTGGCTGGAGAAACCACTCCTGGCACACCATGGCCTCATCGCACAGGGAGAACGTGGTTGTTCTGCTCCCAGGCTGCAAGGGGACGTGGTGACCTGGTCAAGAGTGGGGAGCACTCGGATTTTGAGTGGAGGATACAAGCTTGGGGGAGTACAGTCGAGATACTGGAGGGCTGGGCTGCTATTCAGGGGACACAGCAGAACCGCATGCAGCCGAGGGATGGAAAATGCAAAAACCTGTATTTGGGATGGAAGAATCCCTGGCAGTGCAGGCTGGTGGGCACGAAAGCCTTTCTACAGAAGAGGAGCTTAGGGGCTGGAGCACAGCACATACAGGGAGATGCTGGGATCTCAAGGCTTTGCACAGCCTTGAGAAGGAAAGACGAAGGCTGGTATCACTTGGTCTTACTTTTCGTGTTGAGTGCACACCTGATCAAACTTAGACACTGGTCTTGCTTTGAGCACTGTGTTTGCTCACATGATCTCCAGAGGTCTCTTCCAAAGTTATTCTAGGATTTTATCTTCTCCAGCAGCCCAATTCCATTTCACGTGTTCCCCAAATTTCTCATATTATTTCTTATACATCTGTGCATATATATAGGCAGATGGTAGACAGACAGGCATTAGAGGAACTCAACCTTTAAGAAAGTTCCCAATGAGGAATTCATTATGACATTTCGCTGAACACTTAAAGCAAAAAAAAATAAAAGAGCAGAAAGACAGGAACCTCAGAGTATTTAAAAAAGAAATCTGAATGAAAGTGGGGGCGACCTAATTAGAATAAAACGCTGCTTATATTCAAAGATCATCAGTTTGAAATTTCAGACTGGCTTTCAAAAGTTCATAACGAAATGGAAGAGATGACTGATGCCTTTGGCTGACATGGGAAATCTTACCAGCTTTTGATCTCTGCGCACACGCAATCCAGTTATTCAGAATTGTACTTTCTTGTGTAGTTTGAAATAAAGCTTTCGTAACGCTTCCCATCCCTTTGTTGCAAGTCAGGACTGAAACATTCAATTGGTGAAGTTCAGCATAAAATCCAGATCAAGCAGGATTCAACGTACGCCGTATCACGCGATAGAACAGTTGGCAAGGACATTGCCAAGAGATGCTACACACGACTGGGTACTTGTTTTGGTGGTGACAAGTAGATCTGGAAATCCCAGAGGGAAGCTGTACAGGGATTTACAAGTTCCTGCCTATGTATTTCCACAGTGAAAAGAAGCAGCCTGCTTGAACAGCATCCTGGAAGCCTGCTTCAACAGCCTTGCCAGGCTTTGGTAGAAGCCTCTTGGACCTTCGCATTTCCCAGGAGAAAGAGCAAAGAGCCTTCTCTTGACCCCTGTTTTCCTGGGGAAGAAACCGAAGCAACTCAGGTGCACTAAGGCAGACGGCACGTCTTTGCTGCATTCTGGACCTCAGCTCCTACACCAAAACCTCTGGGACCAAGCAACACGGAGCTAACTACCAGCCAGCTGAAGTGGTTTCCTTGCAGGTGCAGTTTCCAAAACGCATTACCCTCTCCAGTTCAGCAAACTGGAAAACCAGTGACTGTCTTCTCAGACCAAGAGGAACAGTACAGGCTGTCCACGACACAGCACACATCAGGCGCTTGACCAGGAGACTGCCGAAATGCCACGTGCTTGTGGCCTCCCAGGGAATGGGTATATTGGGTCAATAGGGCCACATAACCACTTCAGAAGGTACTGAAGATCAAGGGGGTTGCTGGTAGCTACTACAGCATGCTAGAGCACTTTCCAGGAGATCTGAGAGAGACAAAGCTCTAGAAAAGGCTCCCAACCCACGCGCCAGGCATTTGCTGCACCTTTTGCCTGTGCGCCCATCGGCATTCTGCTTTGGGGCTAAAGTGCAGGTTTGAAGCCGCTGCCAGTTCATCTCCACTTAAGAGCTCATTCTAATGAAGAATAGTGGATCCCAGGGACCAGATCAAACCTACTGGAAAACCAGGTTCTGGACCCCACAGGGTTTTTGTCAGGGTCTCAATACCAGTTGCTTTGATCTATCATCTCTGATTGCACTTGCTACTATAGACAAACTGCTGGTAAAGCTGATGATAAATTCTTAAATGTCTCTTCCACCAGCTCAGAGCTTGCCCATTTCTTAACACTGCCTTTGGTCTTCAGGAACTGAGCTCCTAGAGCTGTCGTCTGCCACGCAGGATCTTACACAGCCCGAGGGCAGTCCAGCTGCCTTCCTACATTTGCTCGTTCAATCTAACAGAATCAGTCTTGCACGACTGTGCACTGAAGACACCGTTGCACTATAAAACTCCACTCTGCAGCTTGCAGAGTTTTAGCAGAGGCTGCGCCATGCTTCAAACACTATAATCAACAGCAAACCCCACGTGCCCTGCCCATTTCCAGCCACGGCAGCAGTACAGCAGCTCACACGCTCTGGCTCCTTTTTGTCGCTGTTTACCAACTGTATTATCACACAACAGTGTTTTGCACAAAAAGAGATGAGCTCCCTACCTCTGAGGGCTGATGCAGTAGCGGGCCGCCCCGTTACCGATGTTGCGAACCAGCAGTGTTTTCTGGGTGCTGTACTTGACTGGACAGGCTGAGAAGTTCACCTGGTCGGGGAAGGCCAGGATAGCTCGGGCACCTATAGCTCGGAGAGGCACAACAAACTTCTCCCCTTTCTGTGACGCAGATGAGCTCGTGGAAATAATCCTGCGGGGAAAGAAACAATCTCAGCACAATGCTTTTAGTACTTTCCCCACGGCAGAAGGAAAACTGCTGTTTTCTATGGCTGTAGCAGTATCATTCAGTAACGCAACAGTACTTTTTACCTTCATGAGCTTTCATTCCAGTAGCATGACTTGCACAGGGTCGTTAACTTGCAAAGGAGAAACAACCCCATTGATTCACCTGCTTTTGCAGCAAGCTGGCAGCACCACAATTATCTGATGCTTTGATTCCGAGACACCAGAACAGTCTCTTCATGCAAGGGATCACAGCACTAACGCAACCTGCTTCGATCGCCACTGCAGACTATTGGAAGCACCACTGAGAACCCAGCTGTGCCACAGCACTAACTCCAGTGCCAGCAACGCGGCGACCTCGTTGAAGCTTGGCAGGGGATGCTCAGGTACACTTTCAAAAGGACTTCACCACATGCATAGTCAATGGTCAGTCTTCGGTGAAATACTTCACAAGCTGGACACGGTAATTGCGGCAGCGTCAGGGCAGTGCAGGGTACGGCTGTATTTCCTGCCCCTTCTCACAGCGTTATAGGGCCAAGGCTGGGGACACGCACCCTTCAAAAGCCACCTGATCCATCTCCCCACACCAGAGCTGGCTCAGCTCCAGACCCAAACTGTTTTTGCGAGAGGTTTCACAAGTACCTAAAAGCGCTAACAGTTGCACCCCTGCCCTCAGCAGCCTATGCCACCTCTGCGCTAGAATTAAAGGGTGTTAGTTCTTCCTGTGTCTGAACTCCGTTTCCCTTTACATCTCACCCAGCCTCAGGGGGCACAGGAGACAGCTCTGGCTGATGCCGTAATCACACCCCTCTGTAAGGTCTGTTCTAGAGGAGTAAGTGACGGCGTGCCTGGTTAGCACACCCACCCCAGGCAGGCGGCATCGGGAGCTGCACACGGGGGACACTCAGACACCCCACCAGAGCAAAGCCGGCTGTGCAGTCCCAGCCACTGCCTTCTGCAGAACAGAGCCAGGCAATCCCCCCCGCGCCCCGGCTGTCTGGCGTTTAGCAGCAGGAAGGCAAATCAAATTACCAAAACCATGTTACTGTAGAGATGAGCAGAGCAGTCTCCAGATGTATGGCGTGGCATCGCTGCGCTGGAACTATCACCTTGCCCCCACTGAAATCAGTGGTAAATCTGCTGCCATAGGGCCAGGAGCCATTACCCCCAGCAGCGCTCTTATGGATGAGCTGATAAAAACTCTGCTTCTCGTCACTCACTGGCTGCCCTGATTTTTTCCTCAGTGCTTTTAATTAATTTGATATTTTTATCACTGTTGAAGCAGCAAGCGCTTTAGGATTTTAATGATTTAGGAATTGCATACAGCAGCAAACTCCCTTCAGCAGAACCGATCCAGCCTCCGCCACAGCTGGGATTTCCTGCTCCTGTCCCCATCCCCTCCTGGAAGGGCCCTAAGGCAGCCAGCCCAGGCACAGACACGCACCTATTGCTCTAACGCAAGCGCTGACAGCCAGCGCCTCACCCACCACCCAGCACCTCGCCTACCACCTGCTCAGCTGGGGTTTAAGCTTGTCAATACAGATGCTGCCCCATCCAAGACAAAAAGAATAATCTCCTTTTCTAGACATCTCAAATATTCACCCTAGAAACTGCAGAAGGGCTTTTGCTTTTCCTATTTGGAAGGTAAAATACTAGGAAGGGAACTGCAGCAAGCAACCTGCATGATTTAATACCGCATTTCAGGAAAGCGTTTCATCTTCAGCAAGTCGTTCTGAGTTAGCAATTTTGTACTCAATCTTGCAGCCTAAGCCCTCTAAAATAAAAGCTATGGGCAGCCCATATGAATTTAAAGCACCTATTATCTGGCTACTTCACGTCCTGCACTGTTTCGATCCTCAGAAACTCATTAGCAAATGAAGAATGTTATTTGCTTTTGTTGTTGTTGTTCTTTTGGCCACACTACTGTAACAAAGGCATTGCAAAGCCAATTGAAAGCTACCTGCCTTATTAAGTCTTGGCATGCCATATTTACTTAGCTCCCTCTTCCAGGTGCCAGGTAGGCAGAGGAGGATGCAAGTTCAGATCAGCAGGAGGATAAAGAAAAAAGGAACTTCAACAACTGGAGCTACTTGGAGCAAGTAAAAGGAAGTAATTGTCAAGGTGTTGTCATTGCTAAGGAGCAAATGGATCAACAGCAATGCAATTAAGAGCCCAAGAAATAAATCCCCCCCAAAAGCAAGCACAGGCAGCCTTCCCAGCTCCGTTGCTGGTGAGGGGCGCTGGGACCACCTGCACAGCAATGCACAAGGGATTTCTCCAGGGACCTGAGGGCAAGGCTAAAGCAACAAGGATTTGGTTTCACAGAGACAACCACGACCTTGAGAGAGAAAGATGCCTCTCGCCATTCATGCAGATGCACATTATGCTCCAAGCCCCCTCTCCAGGGACACCGTGGGACATGGCATCCCGTGCAAGGCTTGACTCAGCACTTCAGAGCGGGCTGACCCTTCAGCCACGCTCTACCACCCCACCAACGTGGGACCTTGCACCAGGCTGAATGCAGCGCCAGCCCAAACAGGGGGAAACCCAAGGCAGGAGGGGTGCTAGGCAGAAGCTGGCTGTTTGTGCCACTGTGAACCCATGGTCCCTTAAGCTTTTGAAAGCTGAATTGCCCTCCCTTGGGGGCAACAGGTTGCAAAGTCTCTACTTCAGCACTGCCTCGTGTTACCAGGGCACTAACCCTGCTACGCACTTGCTTGCAGCCTAGGGGCACAGTTGAGACCAGTTCAAAATGTTGTTCTGCTTCGCAACTGCAAACCCTTAGCAGACTGTTTAAGACCAGGTTTCTAAATAAACGTGCCTGGATGACAGAGGGGTTGCATCCCATCTATGCTTTAAAGTTTGCTGTGTTTAGACACAGCTTCAGGCTATAGGTTTTCATGAAAACACGACTTCATCCTGCATACAACTCCCCTCTCAGTTTCACGGAAGATACAGACAGTTGTACGATGGCTCCCCTTCTCGTGCTCCCCTGTGACAAGCAGTAAATTACAAGCTCTGGCCTTCCAGGTATCACCACTGGCGTCTGAACTGGCACCCACTGAGACTGAAGCAGCTGCTCGTCTTGGGTGTTGTTTCAGGCTCTTTGTAAACTCAGGCTAACAGTAATTACTGTCGCAGCAATATCAAGCCTAACTGCCCAGAACCCCAAACTCAGATGTCAGTTTCCCTGCATAACCTATCCCAAATGCTTCACTGAATTCCTTGCAGCAGCCAACCTGCAAAGAAAAGATCCTTGTAGCATGAGGTAACACAGCAAGCCAAGCAGGGAAAGCTCCCGCTGAAACCCTGATATAAAAAAAGGCTGGAAAATAAGGGCCGTGACAACAGAGGAGAGACCAGAGGATGAAGATCCGTTCGCAGCAGAGGGGGTGCCCCTGCGCCTGCCCCCCTCAGCCGCCGGTTCGCAGGAGTCTTTGAAATGAGTCACTTGGCTTCAGGTTCCTGTGGCGCCGCGCCATTTGCCTTGGTCTTCTGCCCCTTTCCTCCTCACAAGAGTCATCTTAAAAGTATTCTTGGAATAGCTTCTGTGCACAACAAAACATCTAGCAGGGCTGGGCTGAATTTTAAAGGACTTCATTTCAGTCATGCAATAACTCACCGTCCTGTCATATTTCAGAGTAATCAATGTGCATTAATTCAGTCTCCACTGAGCATCAGCAATGAATTTCACAAACCTCACAGACTGAACTTGCACTGCCTGAAAACAGTGCACTGCTACAGTGAAAAGAGCAAGAGGACAACACAGAATAAGCTCTGCTATGTTTTTATGTGCTTCTTGCTTCCTTCTTCCTTTACAATAAACTACTAATAAGCCTGAAGGACGCACAAATGGAAGTATTTCTGTCTGTTGTTTATCTGCCGGTCAGTGCCACAATGGTTTCCAGTTCAGCAGAGGCCGTCAGACCATAACGCAAGAACACATGGGAACAGGGGCTGGCACGAGAACACCCACGCTGTACAATGGAGCCATAAAACAGAAACGTGCAAATCAGAAGCAGCAAGAGTAACAAACTGGAAATGTTGCCCAGCAGAAAAATTAGCAGTTCATTTATAACGCAAGTGCCAATAAACCAAGAGGCGCGTCAGCTATTCCTTTTCTGACAGTCTGACCACGTGGCACATTCCCAAATGACTGCGAGAC
The DNA here is from genome assembly GCF_023634155.1 of Falco peregrinus. NCBI lineage: Eukaryota > Metazoa > Chordata > Aves > Falconiformes > Falconidae > Falco > Falco peregrinus. The sequence continues at coordinate 776,231 of NC_073734.1, read as the reverse complement.
AGTAGGAAACTGCTCATTTTCCAAGAAAGGGCTACGTGGCATTTCAGCCACTAACAACTCACATGGCCCTATTACTTAGGGCTGAGGCACAATTTTACTCCTTTCAATCAGGAGTGACTTCACTGAAGTCAGACTTACTCCAGGGAAGAACAGATTCAAAGCAAGAGAATGACACAAACCGGCTCCTCATCAGGAAGACCCAGACCCCACTTCACTGGGTTACCCACAGTCCCTGTGGATCATGCAGTATCAGAGATGTAGGAGTTATTCAAAGGCAGCACTCCTGAGCCTTCCACAACTAACACACAGATACTCTGCAGGCAAGCAACTGCAAGCCCAACACAGGTGGCTTTACAGAACCATCTCCCAAAGCCTGCCTCTTGGCTAAGGGCTTTTCAAGGTGCTCTGCACATCCTGACCATGCTACTGATGCATTTCTAGCTGAGCGACAGCACTCCGGCACTTTCCTGACTCACACTCCATCAAGTACGAGACAAAAAGTTCGATTTATACAACATTCTGGTTCTGCTGTAGAGTCCCCATGTGCTCCTCACCAAGCAGCCCACATCCCTCTCCCAATGCCCTGCAAGGAGCACAAAACCCAGGTCGGCAGAAACCGCCAGGGTGTCGCTCGAGCTGTGCAGAGGACCTCGCTGGCACAGCTCCCTAATGCCACACACTCACCAGTTCAAGGGCAAGACAAGGGACAAAGTACTGGACATGAGTGTTCCTGGGAGTTACCTCACCCTACTTCTATTTGGGGTGATGTTCATGTGTTGCTCTGCTGCTTCTCTGTAGTTGAAGAGCAGCTCTTTGCCCTTCATGGGAACCGATTTACTTCCATCCCAAAAATGAATGCTCATGAATACTAGTCAATCACATTTTAAAGGAAGCAGTGTCCCCTGCAAAGCCTACCTCGGTGGGATTAAGCTCTTATGTCACTTGGGCAGTATGGAGAACTGCCCTAAGCCAACATCATTTTAACCTTCCATACGAATGACGTAAAACAATTTCTCAGTCCCTCCGCAAAGCAAGAGATCATTTCACAAGCATGGGGAGCCAGGCACCACAGGGCATTTCCTCTCTAGTTTGCTACAGCCATGCTGTTTGAGGATAGGACAGGGTGTTCAACTAAGTCTAAGCAGCAAACGGAAGATGAGAGAACAGCTGTGCCCAAAGAGAGCCTGCACCTCTGGCCTGGCGCAGAAACACCAGCTGGCTCAGAGCGACCCCCTCACCTTGCATCACCCACAAAGTCACGCAAAGAACTGTGCCAAGAGGCAGCAGAGTGCTGGTGTAAAGAGTCAGCCTGTCTGTCTGTGTTCCCCTGCAGGGCTTCCTCCCTTCCATGCCAGGTACTAAACCCTTTTGCGTTAACAAGCCTCCAGGTAACACCGCCGCCCCTTCACATCACGGCACAGTGCCAGACTTGCCAGGGCCACAGCACCGATGTTCCAACCTCCGAGCAAAAGCATGGCACACGGGGCAGGGAATAGGTGCCAGCTGACACAGCAACCACAGCCCCATGCACGCAGGCACAGCCACACCAGCGTGACTGCCCAAAGGCTCCAGGCTAACACTCTGCCTGCAGATGCTACCTGCCCCTTCACTCCTGTGTGCGCTCCAGATGCCTCAGTCCTCTGCAGCACACCAGCCTCCTGCTGGTTAAAGACATCTGGAGCTCAGCGTGTCTGGGCCAGGCTGGCTCCCTGCCACGAGCACAGCGCATCTTCTCCCCTAGAATCACAGCTGGAGCACAGGTGGGCAAGTATCCTCAGGGGCAGCACAGCGGCAAGGCTGGAACACAGAGGGTATGAAAAAGCATCACCTTCGCTCCAGCCCAGGGTGAGGCAGGGAACTGGTTGCCAGACGGGAAAGGGGAAAGCTCTCTGGATCTAGCCATTCCCCTAGCGTTTTCCATCATAATTAAGCCCCTAACATCGAGTAGAGAGGTGCGATGGCTAAACACCTTATCAGCACCCCTCCCTGCCATTTCCCTACTGTCCCACGTGCGCCTTCCCCTGAAAACGCCCAGGAAAGCACAGGGAGGGAACGCACAGCTCGTCAGTCCCTGCTGCGGTGGCATCGCATGGTGCTGCCAGCCAGGATGTGACCAGCTGCAGGCTGCCTGACCACAGCCTAGAGCAAACCTCGCAGCACGGCATGGGCTATGACCGGTGTGCAAGAAAAGTGCCGGCTTCAGACAGAACGTTCCGCCGTCTCACTACTGCGGCCAACACGATATGCATTCAAGAAGCAACTCCAGTTTTCAAAGGTGGTGGTCCTCACTCTGATCAGGCTCAGCTTTGGGTCCTCCAAACAACAGGTTTGTATTTATGCAAACAGGCTTTTGTATTTATAATTATCAGAGCAAACCTGTAATTATGCAGCAATAGTCAGATACTAGAAACCAACACCATGAGAGGCCACCCCACCACACAGTGCACTCTTATCCCTGAAGCCAACAGACATGGCATTAAACGTTCCAGCACCAAAGGATAATCACAGTCTGAAGCATAGAAGAGCCTCCAGCCTATGACAGCATCATCTTCACCACAGGAAAAGTTTCCCCCAGCTGCAGATCCAGTGCAATGCCACCGAAACCAGGACAGTGCCTCAAAACCCACAGCAGATGCCCTGTTCTGAACCCAGCCCCGCAGGTTCACCTCCCACTGAAGGCACACACCTCTCGGGACCTCCAGTCTCACCTTGTTCTCATCAGGGGAGAAAACGATGCGGAAAGTCGCAAGCATGCCAGGCAGTACCTTGCGGCACACAGCATGGTGGCTGATCAGCTTGAAATAAGGTGAGCTCTCCAAGATGACCTTCACCAGCCCAGGAACCTGCAGAAAAGAGAGGAAAGTATGATCTTGCAGCTTGTGGAAACAGGGGGAGAAGAGGCCTGGTGATACCACCTTCACAAAGCACTTTTAGCTCTGGAGGTACATACACGTAACACATAAGAGTGAACATTAATCCCTTCTGCCTGGGCAAAACAGCTCGAGGCCAGAGGCAGCAGGGCGATGAAGGAAGGGCCAAGCAGGGAAGACACCAGCAGCACGGCGGTATAATATCTGAATCAAGTCACCCGTGTATTCAATAAGCCCAGAGAATCTGCTGGCTTCTGCCCGTACACATCCAGGCAGACATGCCCCTAGAAGGGGCATGTATTATCTGAACGCCAAACAGTACGTGTTAATCCTGGCGGAAGGAAGAAATTCACTTTAACGTGCTGGGTTTGAGCGGGGCAGTCAAGCTGCGGTGCTACAGTCATGTAGGCAGACCAGCAAGAGGGGACCACAGATACTGTGGCCTTACTGGGAATAAAAGCAGCAAATGAAGAGCAAAAGGAGGAAACACAGGAAGACAAAGAGACAACCCCAGAAACAGAGAGATGGCTGGGGAAAACCAAAGGGAGCTGGAAAGAAGCAAGGGAGAAGCACAATATGCTACAAGGAAAGGCTGATGCAGAGGATGAGAGCCAGCAACCTGGCCAAGTGATGGAAAGCCAGGCGACCCCCCAGGCTGTGCCTATCAACTAGGGGCCTCAAAGGCATTTTCTGCCCCGAGATACATGACTGGCACTGCCTGGCGGTGGTTTCATTATTAAAAGCCAACCTCTGCTCTCCGGAGGCTCCTGCTGCCTGTGACTGTAGCCAGGCAGCTGCCAGCGCAGGCAAGCCAGATCCCTGGGGACCCCTGCCCACCCCCAGCAGTCCCTGCAGGCACCCTGCTGCACGGTTCTGCCCTCTGGGGCACCACCAGCACACAGACAGCACACAGGCATTTCCCTAGCACATAGAGAGCAACCCCTGAGCGCCAAATCTCAAAGTCTGAAGCAGGTGATTTGGACTGGTGGGCAGCTTCACGGATCAACAACAACCCCACATGAGGCTTGGAAAAAATGGAGGCTCACTCTGCGCCACCCACCCAAGCCTGGTAACCCGTGGCCAAGGCAGTCCTGAACTCTCCAAACGCCCTTGGAACCCAGCAATGTCCTGGGGCGGCGAGTTCCAGGAGCCAACTTCACAGTGCAGACAGGCATTTTGGTCACCATGTCCCTTAGAAGGGGAGCACGTGTGGCTCAGACCTTCAGCAAAAGCCACCCAGAACATCTGAGGGTGCTGAGGAACAGCCTGAAAATAGAAAAGCAATTTTACAACACAGGTAAGAGCAGGAAGTATATAGTACAGCACTTCTGTAGTTGCATGATTACAGAGCCTCTATGCGGAATACATTTTGCTGTCAGCTGGATTTTTATGGGGCAGACAACTTCAGGCTACCATGCAGTGTAACTCAGTATGATTCAGGGGAATGTGGGAAACTGGCACGAAAAACTTGAGACGGAGCACAACGTTGCTTTTCTCCAGGACATCGCCAAAAGCCAACCAATTTAGAATGTAACACCCTCGCAGGATTATCCTCTCTGTCTTTCTGTATTTAAAACATACCAAAGATTTTCCTGGAGCTTATCTTACTTTTACACCCATGCTCTCCAGTGGTTGAGCTCTAACTAGCTTCAAAACTACACTGTTTTGGGAAAAAAACCACAGTTCACACATTGCCTCCCCCTTCACAGGGCACGTAAATCCCAAGGTGCAGCTTTACACAGTACAAGTTTATTATCATTTACTGGGAATGGCAGAAATGTTAATGCAGATGATCTTTTCCACTTGAGGAAGCATGAATAGAGCAAATTAACTGTTTGCCTGTTGGCTGGTACTTGGCAAAGATAAACATTTTGAAGTGCTGCATGGATAATGGAGCAGGTGAAGCCAAAGACTCAGTGGGAATGAAGCAGAGAGTAGGAAGAGAGAAAGTGAGGACTGAGGCACATTTTAATCAGGGACGAGGATACCTACAGCAAAGACTGCCCAAAATTCAGCGCAGATCACACCAGTGGCATCCCCCGGGTGCAGGCACACATGCTGCATCTTATCAATGTTCCCAAGTTAAATGCCAGACCAGGAATGGTGCAGTACTCTCCCGGAATAACTGAGGGAGCACACCCGCATCCTTCCTTGCCAAAGGGTCTTCCATTTTCACCCACATCCCTGTCACAACCTGTTATCTCAGGAGATACTTGGACTTGCTGTTCTTCCACCTGCAGTATGCCTCGACAGCTTTTTTTTGTTGTCCACCTGTTTGCCCTCCCCAACAGGGAAATTTGGAAAGGAGGCGAATTCACCGTCTCTTGTGCACACTTCCATCTTCCCATCCCACCCTGCCCTCACGCATACCCCTTCCTCTTCATTACAGAAGAGTATCCTTAATTACACCCCTCTTTCTGACCTGTCTCTACTGCCCGTGCACTTACTGCTACGTATCAAGAGAAACCCCTGCGTGTATGAAAGTGCGCAGGGAGAGAACACCGAGCTCAGCTCCTTTCCTCCCTCCTGCCTTTTCCCACCAGCTTGCCCTTGGCACATGCCTCATTCCAGCAAACGTTTCCCCAGCTGAAGTTCAAAAGGTCCCAATTTCCCTCCTGACAGTGGAACAAAACTGCTGACATTTTTCAACTTTTCCATTCTCAACTTTCTTGGGAAGTCTCAAAATGATCGTTTTTTTCAAGTAAAGGTGGAGACCTTTGAGGGCACTTTACTCCAAACAGGCCGTGGCTCTCCAAAGGGGAAGCAGAGCATCACGTTGTCTCAGGAAAACCTGAGCAGAACCCAATTAAGCTTAGCAGGAGCCTGAAGGGGCACCTAAAGGCCTCCCGCTGCTGCTGCTAAATCAGCCTGCTTCCACTGCTGTTTCAAAACACCTTTCCTGAAGCGCTGTTACCACTAATTATAACTTACTCCAGCATAAAGTGGAGAAGACCCCACCCCGAGCTCTGACAGCCCGTTCAGCTCTCTGTGCAGCTCACCCAGAGGCAGAGGTGCCCTGTGGAAACTGAGATTAACCACGGAGCCACCAGGACGCGGTGCACACTCGAGGGAAAGCACGAGGGCAGGGAAGAACTGTACAGCCCCCAACATTCCCACCCGTGCAGGGCTTCCACGGGGAAAGGTGCTGACCAGAAAAGCTCCTTTCAGCTAGGTACCACCAACACACAGCCAAAACCAGGGGGAGAAACCTCAGCATGGCAAGATTTCCACCGTCTTGCAAAATAAAGGCGGTGAGACGTTTTATTCTGGATGCGCTGTGCTGCAGCAGGCGACTGGCTGTGCTGTGCACCGCACGGATGACACTGCTCTCCAGTTCCAGCACAGGGTTAAACTTCCACATCCCAGCACTTACCTTGTCCACGTTCCTCAGAATCAGTGGCACTTCATAGACCTCATCGGGGACGTAGCTCTGAAATACCACCTCTGATGGGAAAGGCCGGAACAAGCTCTGTTCCAGGGCAACTGCCGAGAACTGGAGATGCAAAAGAGAGCAGAGAGTTTCAGCCGCGGGGAGAAAGACTCATCGGTGAGAGAATACAACACTGGCCTCCAGCGAAGGACAGTCCCTTGGTGAGCACGCCTGCCCAGCTCACGCTAGGGGAACAGAAGCTCACCCACCTGTGTTCTGAGCAGATCAAAAGTTTCTGGGCCACACTAGAGCAGGCTCAAGCGAGCAGCTCTTTTGGCAGGTGTTTCTCCAGGTCGCCTTCTCCAACAGGCAAGGCAGCACTTACCTCCGGCAGAGCCCTGGGCTAACACGGTCACACAGCTCCAGAGCACTCACTGCAAGAGCTGTAAGCACTCGTGGAGCAAGGGAAAGCCAAGAATTTACAGGAGACCCCATGGGAAACAACTTGGGGATCATCTTTACTTTGAGACACAGAGACCGAGCCCAACACATCCTCAAATCTCTTTTTTGACACACAGCCCAGAAACCAGGAAGAAGAGAAGACAGGCCAGAAAGGAACACCGCCGTTAAGAAAGCGACAGATGAGGTGGTAAGTTCCAGGTACTTTCCCAGCATCACTGGGCAATCTGAGTAAAGCTGGACTTGGCATCTCCTTTTCCCACGAGCTTTAAATGGATGCTTCATTATATTCTATTATTGCCATTTTCTTTAATACCACTACAGAAGCAGGTCTGAAAACATACAGAAACAGCAAATGCTTACAGCGCCGAGGCGTTACTTTGAGAAAACTCCTCCCTGCTCTGCCTCCCCCCTTCCAGCTGAACTCTTCACACTCACAAGACACAGGCACGTCTCCTGCTTCTCCACAGGAGTCAGGGTCGTGCTGAAGCCAGCGGCCACAGCACACGGCCAGTTCTGTGTGCGCTCGTCCGAGGCGTTCCCAACCTCACGCGCTGTCTAGGGCAATCCTTAACCAATTTGCTACAGGTCTCTCGCTGGCAGTTTTCCACTCAACAGCCTACCTCAGTCATCTACCCCTTTGGAACGTGTGTTATACTAAGCAGATCTGTAAGAAAAGCAGCTTTAAACACACGTGTAAATAAACATTGATCCAGATAAAGCACACCCACTCCCCTCTGCCCAGGGCCATTCCCCTGTGTACCTGGCAGCCTGAAAAATCTAACACCCTGTACGGGTCCCACTCGTTGTTCCAACCCAAAGCATTCATGCAATTGCTTTAGCTACACCTTGAGTAGTTACCGTAGGCCCTCAGCCCTCAAAGGCCAACGCTGCCACCACTGAGGGCATCCTATGACCCCAAGTGTTCGACAGAGACTACACCAAACCAAGGGCTGGCTATTTCAGCAGGAAGGTGGGAAATTGCAAGCTTGCATCCTTGTGGCCCGCCCCAGCCTTCCCCCAGTATCATGCTTTAGCCGCAGTAGCTCATCTCCAGCAAAAGCCACCAACTTCAACAGAGGTTGTTTATATGGGCTTAGCGCAGGTCAGGACTTCAACATCTCACTGGGGAAAAATGTTTTACCTTTCCCCCAGCAGAAGGAACTCCACACCGGCAGCAGTCTGAAACAACAACAGGACTTAGTCACCAAGGCATTTAGATAAGCTGGAGGCAAGCCTGTCACAAGCACGCGCTCTCTTCAAACGTCACATCAAACAGCAAGGAAAAGGGCAAGAAAAGGCTACCTTACGATGGGAGGCTTCGCTCATGTCTAGAATCTGGATAATCTGGGGTCGACGCATCTCCCGAGTGCTGGCCAGCCTCTGCTTGGTGGTAAGAGACATCTCCTTCAGGAGGGCAGAGGGAGTCAGCTGAAATGCAAAACACCAGCAAGAGCTACAGAACTGCCTTTATTCAGAAAGGCTTTTCTTCTTCAAGAGCCACCGATGAATAATTTGTGATCATAGCCGCTAGGATAGTCCTGGAAGTCCCATAACTACCTGTTGAAATATTTACCATTAGTAAATTAATGATAGAGAGTGCAATACACATGCTCCAAACAAGTAGCTTTGTCCCGTTAGCTTCTCCTTCGTGATTTGATGTGACGTGTTGGGGGTTTTGCTCTTCGGGCATTTGTTTCCTTTCCAGTTTGGCCGGAGTGAGCCAGTGACCTTTGAAAAAGGTTGGGAGGAGTTACCAGAAATCCCTTAACTCCACCCTTGCACAACGCTCACAACCACCACACATGTGGAGATGTCACTGCTGGGTGAGTCAGGAAAGCAGAAAATCAGTGTTGTGCCAAGACTGAGGTGGAGAGGAATGGCTCCAAGTTTTAGTTATCTCTTTTGAATTAGCACTTGTTTTCTCTGTTTGGGCCTCCGAGACCCCTCCACAGAAGTATGCAAAGGTATCTCCTCGACAGAGCTTCAGCACCAGGTCATCTTCAGCCAAGTGAGCTCTGGTCAGCAAAGGGCTGTCTGAGGATGGGGAGGAGGAATTGCCCTGACTCCGCTGCTGTCTGCAGCGCTGGATCTGTGCTCCACACGGGATACGGGACAGAACAACTGTTTTGGAACCTGTTCCATCTGGGACCAGCCATACCTCTCGAAACCTTCAAGCAGAGTTTGAGCAGCCCACCACGTGCCCAGCTGCCTGGAGGGCAGGTATGGTCAGAGCAGCGCTGGCAAGCATCCCGAGGTGACAAAACGTTACTGCCCACACAAAGGGGGCGGAGAGAAGCACACGCTCACGCTTCAGCTATTCCGGTGCAATGCCCGGCACGTTCATTTAAATGGCTCCAGTGGCACATCCAGACACAACTCTGGACCTCCCCTGAAGCAGCACACAGTCCATCCCCTACCGCACCATGGTCACCACCTCCGACAGAAGCATGGCAGCAGAGAGACGGGGAGGTGGTGTCCAGCTTCACAGTGCTGCCAGACAACAGGAGGGGCAGGTAGAGGAAGGACGCGGGGGCAGTTTCCAGCCTTACACAGCTCCTACCTGGCCGCAGCAGGTACTTACAGTTGCAGGCTTCTCTGTCCCTCTGGCTAGCTTCGGCTTACGAGGCACTACCACTTGGCTCGGGAATCTACCAGCCATCCTGGAGGACCCCGTGAACCAGCGGGGCTTTCCAGTGGCCATGCCTCAGTTGACCTGCAAGGAACAGCAACGGGACTTGGAAAACCCAGCATCCCCTTCCATGGCAGACCCAAAGGAGACAGCTGTGTCTCCGGGCTGTGGCTCCTTCATAACTGGAGAGCAGCCGGCATCCCCACCCTGTTTCATAACTAGACCATATTTCAGTGGCAGAGTTAAGACTGATAGAAGTAAAAGCCCAGAACAAACACTCCAAAACAGCCTTTTGCTGTGGGCGCAGTCCCACAAGCCACAAACACACGTCAAAGACTGCTGCCACTTCTCATCTTCTCCCCCTCTTCCATGTATTTTGGAACTATTTGCTGGAATTATTATCCAAATCTCTATTAATACCCAAACTGTCCTTTATTACTCTTTAAAAGTTTTTTGGTGGGAACAATGTCACTTCACTGCTTCATTTTGCAAAAACAGCTGACCCGATGTGACTTTGTGCCTGACCCTACTAAGTGCTCAGACTATTATGAACAACCTTACACCCAGGGATCGCTGCTGCCCCAAGCATCAAAATCAGACTGCTCTCCTACTTTGCAAACCAAACGCCCATCCTTTGTGCAAGGAGCTTGGTGATGTTTTTAACTAAGGGACCATAGAGTTCAACACTCTGATTAACAACTATGGTTTCTCAAAGCTAATTTGGTTAGGTTACAAAACTTATCCAGCAAATATGACTCCTTCCAGGCATGAAATTACCATGCCCAAGAGCCTTTCTCCATGGAGAATGAGGGCCTTATTTTTTTCACTTACTAACACCCAAACTCTAGGCTCCCTACAGGCATGAAAAGCTGTAGCAGCAGAAATAAAAGCATGAAACCATTAAAGTCGCATGAGCAATTAGCTCAAATAGAAATACAACAGATGTGACAGCTTGGCCACTTCAGGCTATCCTAATGGCAGTTCCTCTCAAGCATCCTTATCCTGCAGGCAGCGTGGCTTAACAGGTCCATGGGCCATCCTTCTTCTATCACCAGCCTGCTGACAACCTCCCCATCTGTCTCTCAAAAAGTGGGTGTGCAAGAAAGGGAAAGAAAACACCCCCAGAAAGTGGGTCTCAAGCACCGACAAAAGTCAAAGGTGAGTATGTACAGCATTTACTAAGCACTACTTTGGACGAGAAATCGTTTCCCCTCCCTTTCTGGCTAACTGGACCAAGGAACAGATGGATGTCCCCACCTCTTTTTTTTTCTGGGACTTGAAAGACCAGTGGCCTCAAACCCAGCTCTACCCTAAAATTATTTTACATCCGGACAATAAGTAAAAAATCACAGATCCTACCCCCTCCTGCTTCCTCCTGTTCCACATCGTTTTTCTTCATGTGGACTTGCTGTACACAGCTAGACACCATTCTATGCAAAGACCACCATTCCCTTCCCCTCAAGTTTGACCCACATCCTGCAAACGAGGCAATACTTTCAGCTCATTACTCCCGAAACAGCTACAGCATTGCGCATGTTCACGGTACCAGGCCCTTCATAGTTTCAGGGAACAACAGCGTTGCCATTTCCTTTTGTCCTTGCCGGGAACATGAGAGAACAGCACGGTCCTACGGACACAAGGGCATGCTGCAGCTGGAGCTCGGATTGAAAGCCAGAAATAACTATTCGTTAAGAGAGAAATCTAATGGGGATGATACAACACTAATCTGGGTATCAGTGCTTTATTACTGGGTCTTGAGAGTAACTGGATTATTTCTTTCAATTTTCTAACTATAATTTCACTTCACTTGAAACTAATCCTGCTCATCATGCCCACACCAGTTATTTCCAGAGGGCTTCCAGTCTGCATGCCCCCATACCAGTCCAGCAGCTTCCCCTACCCTCTAGCCCCAGAGTTAGGCACTTCCACAGCCCCACTTCCCTGGAGCCTGCAGGGACCAGCCTCCTGCATTAGGAGGAAAGCAGCAGAACTAAGAAAGCAGCCACATTCTCCTGCGGGGGCAGGACAAAACAGCAACCGCAACACAGCCCACCTCCAGCCACCACCCCTGGCTGCTGCACGGGGAGCTCCATCTTCCCACCTCAGAGAGCCCTTCACCCCCCCCAGAAATTAAGGACAGACTGCAACTGCCCCTCTGCTCCAGGCTCAGGGCACAGACGCCTCGGGCACCTCGACTGTGGGTTCAGAGCATGAACGCCCCAACCCTGGGCAGGGGAACCAGCTGCGCCAGGACACAACAGCTACCATCACCTCAGAAAAGCAATGAGGAAATACACCCGGGGCTGGGGTACAATTCCTGACGTGTCTCAGGAAACCCACATGTGCCAGAGCAGGGTGCCAAGCTCCAGCCTCCTCCCCCACGCTCCCTTTACTCCAGTACCTACTACTATGTACTGCTCTGCTTTTGTGCTGTGCCTCACATGGCTGCCAGGGCAGGGTGAGAAGCAGCAAGAGAATTCCTGCCTGGCACCTTCTCCAGGGGAGCAGCGCTGCACTTTGCCAAGGTGAGGTTTTTTGGCTCTGCATGATTTCAAATGTGAGGGGTCTGTTTTCTCACCACAGAAAGCAGGGAGCAGAAATATTGTGCTGTACCTCACATGGCTGCCAGAGCACGGTGAGAAACAGCAAAACAATTCCTTCCTAGCATCTTCTCCAGGGGAGCAGTGCTGCGCTTTCCCAAGGTGATTTTTTTGTTCTGTGAATGATTCCAAGTATGAGAGGTCAAATTTCTCAGAACAGAATGCATGGAGCAGAACTTTTGTGCTGTTCCTCTCATGGCTGCCAGGGCACGGTGGGAAACAGCAAGAGAATTCCTACCTGGGATCTTCTCACCATGTCCTTGCAGCCACGTCAGGCACAGCAGAAAAGTTCGGCACCCTTCTCTCTGTGGTGAGAAACTGGACGCCTTTACATTGGCAATCATGCAGGGCCCCAAAGAGTCACCTTGGCAAAGTGCTGCACTGTCCCCCTGGAGAAGGTGCCAGGCAGGAATTCTCTTGCTGCTTCTCACCCTGCCCTGGCAGCCATGTGAGGCACAGCACTAAAGTTCTGCTCCCTGCTTTGCGTGGTGATAAAATTGACCCCAAAATTTTGCACTCATGCAGAACCAGAGCTGACCTTGACATAAGTGCAGCACTGTTCCCCCCTGGAGAAGGTGCCAGGGAGGAATTCTCTTGCTGCTTCTCACCCTGCCCTGGCAGCCATGTGAGGCACAGCACAAAAGTGCTGCTCCCTGCTTCCTGTGGTGAGCAAAACTGACCCTTCAAAGCTGCAACCGTTAAGAGCCCAAAAAAGGCACCTTGGGAAAGTGCAGCACTCCTCCCATAAAGAAGGTACCAGGACAAAATTTTCTTGCTGTTCTCACCCTGCCCTGGCAGCCATGCGAGGCACAGCACAAAAGTTCTGCTCCCTGCTTTCTGTGGTGAGAAAATGGAACCAAAGTTTGTGCACTCCTGTAGAGCCAAAAGAAAAAAATATATCTTGGGAAAGTGCAGCACTGCCCCCCTGGAGAAGGTGCCAGGAAGGAATTCTCTTGCTGCTTCTCACCCTGCCCTGGCAGCCATGTGAGGCACAGCACAAAAGTTCTGCTCCCTGCTTCCTGTGGTGAGAAAACTGACCTCTTTTCAGTGGCAATCATGCACAGAAAAAAAATAATCACCTTAAAGCGCAGCGCTGCTTACCTGGAGAAGATGCCAGGCAGGAATTCTCTTGCTGCTTCTCACCCTGCCCTGGCAGCCATGTGAGGCACAGCACAAAAGTTCTGATCTCTGCTTTCTGTGGTGATAAAATTGATCCTTCAGAATTGCAATGGTTAAAAGCCCAAAAAATCACCTTGGGAAAGTACAGCACTCCTCCCATAAAGAAGGTACCAGGAAAAAATTCTCTTGCTGTTCTCTACCCTGCACTTGCAGCCATGTGAGGAACAGCACAAAAGTTCTTCTCCCTGCTTTCTGTGATGAGAAAATGGACCCAAAGTTTTTGCACTCCTGCAGAGCCAAAAGAAAAAATATATCTTGGGAAAGTGCAGCAGTGCTCCCCTGGAGAAGGTGCCAGGCAGGAATTCTCTTGCTGCTTCTCACCCTGCCCTGGCAGCCATGTGAGGCACAGCACAAAAGTTCTGCTCCCCGCTTTCAGTGGTAAGAAATTTGACCCAAGCATTTTGCACTCATGCAGAACCAGAGCTCACCTCAGCAAAGTGCAGCACGGCTCCCTGGAGAAGGTGCCAGGCAGGAATTCTCTTGCTGCTTCTCACCCTGCCCGGGCAGCCATGTGAGGCACAGCAGAAAAGTGCTGCTCCCTGCTTTCTGTGGTGAGAACATTGACCCTTCAGAGTTGCAGTCGTTAAGAGCCAATAAAAATCATCTTGGGAAAGTGCAGCCCTGCCCCCCTGGAGAACATGCCAGAAAGGAATTCTCTTGCTGCTTCTCACCCTGCCCGGGCAGCCATGTGAGTCAGCACTAATGTTCTGCTCCCTGCTTTCTGTGGTGAGAAAATTGACCAAAACCTTCTGCACTCATGCAGAACCAGGGCTCACCTTGTGAAAGTGCAGCGCTGCTCCCCTGGAGAAGGTGCCAGGAAGGAATTCTCTTGCTGCTTCTCACCCTGCCCTGGCAGCCATGTGAGGCACAGCACAAAAGTGCTGCTCCCTGCTTTCTAAAGTCAGCAAAATTGACTGTCCACAGTTGCACTGATGTAGAGATAAGACTTTCTTACTCAAAAGCAAAACCCAGGAAACCACGTACCCCTGGGAACCCCCTTGTCCTTCCGTGTGGCTGGTGACTTCCCATGGCTCTTCCACAAGGCAGGACAGATAACCACGAATTTGGAAGCCCACATTAGTTCAAGTACACTTAGTCCTCTGACAGTCACTACTTATGGGCCAGCGGTCCTCTCACCCCTCCACAGATCTGCCTGTTAGTCCTCTAGCAGTCATTCCCCATGGAGGGACCACAAGTCCTCCACACCTACCCACCAGCTCACCAGAAATGAGTCAGACCACGCCAGAAGTGACACTGCCTGACCTGCAGGAGATCTATTAGACCAGTAACGATGGTTTCAAGACAGAAAAAACACCACCATCCACCAGCACAGCAGAAAAACCACCAGAAGAAACTTCGTACACAAACCAAAGGCACCCATCCGTACTGTACAAAGGAAAAAAAAGCTGAAAAAGGCACTCTCCACAAAAAAAAAACACCACATAGATCACAAGATAAGATAAAAATGCCATAACCCCAGGAACGCAGGGCCAACAAACACAGATTCTGTCCATAACAATAACACACTTTGACACTAACTCGCTTGACCTCTGGCATACCATAACCTTGTTGCCGCCAAACCCCAGCACACTGTAGCCCTAAGGCAACACAAAATGGAACACAAAGTCCCTGGAGATCTCCGCCAGGGCTTTCAGGTGCTCCCTGACCTCAAGTATCACAACCTTCAAGAGAGAACAAGATGGAGGCACCAGGACAACACCGCCATGCGTCTTCACACCCTGGAAAAGGGCCTGAGATAAACGCTCCTGGGCAGAGAGGCTGAGGCACTCGGAGGCTTTGAGCCAGCCCTCCACCACCACAGGGCTTCAGCTCATCATTTCTGTGTCAGAGCCACCAGGCAGGTGGCCCCATCCTCCCTGAGAGACCGCTCAGGGCACCTGTACCCAGCTCCAGGGGGCTGGACACACAGCCTCGGATCCATGGGGGGAGGGGCGCTTTAATCCTGGGAGCAGGATTTCTGACAGTGCCCCTGAGGAGGAAAGCCTCCTCAGGCCTGGAAGCCTGAGAGACATCCCTGCGCTGCTCCACATGTCACCAAAAGCAGGGGCTGAGGAAGGCTGCTTTGGGGCCCGTCGAGGGAACCAGCTCCCCTGGGCTGCTCTGCGGCCACCGGCTGCCGTTGCTGTCGCGCGGGTCTCAGTGCTGCTCTGCAGTCGGCCGTCACCTCCCCGCGGGACACTCCCCAGCGCAGCACACGTCTGCACTGGCTCTCCCTGGGCACAAAGATCACAAGCGAGGGATGGGCTTGGCTTTGCCCCCAGTCCCAGGCTGCCCCCAGAGAGACCTGCCACCCCCGCCCCAGCTGTGCGATGTGGGCACCACGTACAGCTGCAGCTGTGGGTCAGGGCAGCTGTGGGCAGGGGGCAGGCCCCGTGGCGGTGCCCCCGGCGCTGGCAGCAGGCAGAGCTGGGGAGAGCGAGGGGCAGCCCAGGGCAGCCGGCAGCCGGCGGCGGGGCCCGGCAGGGTGCAGCACCCTCAGCAATGCCCGGCTCCTTGCGCCTCGGCCCCAGGGCTGCAGCGCAGGGCTGGCCCCAGCCGGGGCTGGGCTGGGAACAGCCAGGCAGGGCCCCTGGCACCCCGGCACGCACCTGCTCCCTGCGTGGGGCGGCCTGGTCCTTTGCAATCGACCCCGTGGCACCCAGAGAAGAGCCCTGCCCTGGGCCTGAGCCATCGCTGCAGGGATGAGGCCTTCCTCGGCGTCCGTCCCTCAAATCCCTCCCTCCGGCCCCCACGGTCCGTCCCTAAAACACTTCCCCTCGCCCCCGGTCCCTGCTGGCCCTGAAGGCTGGCCACAGCACTTGGTTTCAAGCCTGAGCTGGTCATGTCATGGCTGTTCTGGAATGTGGTACAGTGAAAGGAGAGACTGAAATGGCAAATTTTTCCCCCCAGGGCGGTCAAATGCTGGCAGAGGTTGCCCAAGGAGGTTGTGCAGTCTCTGTCCTTGGGGATCTTCAAAGGCCAAGGGCACACAGTTCTCAGCAACCTGCTCGAGGCGAGCGTGCTGGAGCAGAGGGCTTGGCCCAGAGACCTCCACGGGTCCCTTCCAACCCCCCCTCCTGTGTGGCTCTGTGCTTTGCTTTTCCTCCTAAAGCCCCTCAGCTCAGCCCCAATGCCCGCTGGAAAGGGTGCTGGGGCAAGGGACCATCCCAATCTCCTCCCCGAGGGTCCACCCCAGCACAAGCGCTCCCCACTCCACAAGACCCTATGGCAGACACAGTCAGGAGAGGGAAAAGATTCTTTTATTGTCAACAGCAGCTGCAGGGGCCCAGGAGTCACAGCGGTTCAGCCGGTGAAAATCAGTCGGCACCTGCAACGACAGAGTCAGAAAGCTCTGATAAGCCCCCAGAGGCAGGAAGAGGCAGGATTTGGTTCCCCCCTCTTTGGGGGACGCTGTTTCCGAGGAATTCCTCATGGCCCAGAAGGGACAGCTCTTGCTGGCCTCCACTCGAGGCCGGCTCCGGTGCCTTCTCCCCAGGGGTGATGTCCCTAGGGAGCTGTGCGTGCGCAGGGATGCTGACAGTGCCCCTGTGCCGCGCAGCAGGGCTCGACGGGGAGCCCCCGGGGAGCTGCCGTGGGGCTCATCCCAAACCCTGCTCAGCACCAGCCCTCGCCGGCCCTTGCCAGCCAGCTGGGAAGAGTTAGGGCCGTGTTCAGGGCTGGGAAAGATGGGCAGCAGCGCGTGGTACGCACCTGGCCTTCCTGACATGCTGCACCTTCCTGCATTTTCTCAGGTTTGGGTCCACAAAATCGCTTCCTCTCTTCTCCTTTTTATTTGTGCTTGGCTGTCCCTCTCCTCTGCCCAGGCTTCTTTTCTCTTCCTTTTCCTTGACTTTTCCTTCTCCTGGTGGGAGCCTGCAAACCTTTCCATCCCACAGCGTGATGAGATGGGGAAAGCCCCAAGCCCCTGCAGCGAGCTCTCAGGTCAGGCAAGGGGAGCTCTTCCTACCTGGTTTCCTGGGGCAGGCTGGTCAGTTGTGGCAGGCGTGCCAGGGACTCTGCCGTGCCCTCGGGGGTGCCTGGAGGCAAATCTGGAGGTGCCTAAACCAGAAACTTGGGAGGTAACGGGTGGCAAGTGACAGCCTGGGGTAGTGAGGGCCTGACTGCCAAATTGCTGTATGAGCTCTACAGAGGAGATGCTGGTTTGCATCGTGCACATTTTGCACAGTCCAGCCAACGCAGCCTAGACTTGATGAAGCTGCGACGGAGTAGGATTTGAGCAAAAGCCCTCTCAAGGTGGCAGCTACTCCTTTCTGTCCTATTGTGGGTATTTTGTAGGTATGTTTTGTTTGATGAAGCAGATCATACTTCATGAAGTGCGTTCCAGAAACAGCCTTTCCAGTTTTCCTTAGCACGCACCACTCTGGGGGGAGAGGAGGAACCCCAAAGGCACAAGAGAGCGGCTGCCAGGAGGAGGCCCAGCGGCTGCTTGGCCTCCTGGGAAATTACTGTCCCACCTGAGACATGTTGCCCCAGCGTCTGTGGAGCTGCCGTACCTCTGCCGCTTTGGGCCCTGCCCCTGTGTCTCCCCCAGCTCCGCTGTCGATGTCCAGCAGAGAGGCGGCTGCATCCAGAAAGGCTTTTGCCGGATGCTGGGTCTCTGCTGTGCCTGCAGGGCCACTTTGCTCTTCGCACCGCAGCTCTGGAAAGCAAAAGCACGTGCAGCAGCGCGACTTCTTGGAAGTCAAGAACACCTAAGCAAAGCCCAGCCGAGCCCTACACCACTTGTCTCGTCAGCGTTGAGGTTTCTGGCATCCCAAGCCCCAGTGTCTGTGACAAGCCTCAGTCCCGCCTCCTACCTGTGCCCCTGTCCATGGGTGCTGGCACCTCCTCGGCTGATGGAGGGGAGAGGCCGGCCACCTCCTCCCCAAAGATGTCCCCGCAGTTTTCAATGAGGAACTCCACCAGCACGTTCACCTGCAGACATCAAAGCCTTGGTCTCAAGCCAGGTGCCTGCAGACGTGTCAAGCAGCCTTTCCCACTGCTGACCCTTCGCCTGCGCAGGCGGCTGCGGCTGGGGGTTGCTCTTCCAGGCACCCAGCCCACCAGCACTGGCCCAAGGGAGGAGGCAGCCAGGGACCTCGCAACAGCCAAGCTCCGATGGGCCGGGAAGGCAGCGCTGGCTGCTGGGTAGGGCGTACCTTCTCGGTCACCGCCAGCATGGCCTGCAGCGGGAGCAGGTCCTCGTTGGGTGGGCTCAGCAGGTTGGGCCCGACGCAGATGGCCAGGTTGCTGCAGCTCATTCTGCTGGTGGCTGCGTTGTGGCCGATGTGCTGCAGCAGGGCCATCAGCCGCTTCAGGAGGAGGAGGTTGGCCGCAGGCAACTTGTCAGCCACCCTGAGGGAAGAGGAAGACAAGGCTGATGAAGCAGAGGGTGCCCACAGCCGTCCCCGCAGCTGGCCCCAGGCGGGTGGGAGCCAGCGGCCGTGTTGCACAGCTTTGCAGCTGCCCGAAAAGACAGCTTTCTGAGGAGCCCGTGCCTTTGCAGGCAGGTCCCAGAACTCTCCCGGTCCCTGCTCACCAGGCAGGCTGCTGCCCACACTTACGCTTTCAGCTCCTCCACCTTGGCCTGCTTGCTGGCCCTCTCCATGGCTGCCATCCAGTCCTCGTAGAGGTCGACGACGAGGAGCTTGGTGGGGATGCTTCGCAGGAAGTCCTGCAATGCCAAGGGCTGCAGGTGAGCCTTTGAACGCTGCAGGCCAGCCAGGAGCTCCTCCAGCTGCACGTCAGAAGTGCTCACCTTCAAGATGACGGCCAGCAGCAGCGCAGGCTGGCTTCCTACGTCGATGTCCTTGCCGCGGTCCAGGGCCTCGCGCAGCTGCCGAAGTTCTGTCCCACCGGCAGCTCTGCGGAATATCCCCTCCGTTGCTGGTCCTTGCTGGCGCAGGACAGCCAGCAGCTCCTGCAGGAGAGGCAGGAGGCCACTTGCTTGGCTGAAGAACCAAGCGGTGGCAAGGACCAGAGCTCTGCCCCAGACGTGGTTGCCTAAGCGCCACAAAGGGTCTGGGACCAGAAGCAGGTTCTGGGGGTGCAGAGCCCAGTGCCCTGTCCCCGCAGCTGCTGGGGACATGCAGGCCCTCTCCAGAGCAGCCGGAGGGAGGGCTGGGGACCCCGTCTGTCCAGGCTGGCTTACCTGGATGGGCCGGGGCAGCGTGTTGTCCTCCCCACAGAGGGCTGCCAGGGGCTGCCCAAAGAGCGCCCTGCTGCAGCTGGAGCCCGCCTGCCCTGGCGCCTGGGCAGCGGCCGGGGTGCGCCGCAGGGCGAAGGGCCAGGGCAGCCCCATCCTCCTCCTGCTGGTGCTGCTCCCGCTGCTGCTCCCTCCTGCTGCAGAGGAAAACAGAGTAAGACACCACCAATGGAGACCCCAGGCCAGCGGTCCCAGCGCCTGCCCTGCCCTGCGCTGCCCTGCCGGCAGCACGGTGCTGTGTGGTGCGGCAGGATGGGCAGGGAGGCAGCAGCTGGAACCGCGGCTGTGGCTCGGAGGTGTTGACTTAGAGGCTCTTGAGAGCCATCGTGCCACGGGGTCAGCCTGTGCCAGCCTTCGCCCTGCCCTCCTGCAAGCTGCGGGCAGCAGCAGAGGCTCCGTGTCCCCGCAGAAGCATATCCAGCAGGCACTGCCCAGCAGTTGTCCTTGTCCGTCCAGGTGACATCCTTCCGTGGGCTGCCCAACCTGCATGGCGACACTCGGGGACAAGTGAGCACAGCACTGCAGGAGGTTGCCTTGCTTTCCCAAACTCACCTGGTGCGGGGCAAAGTCCCCCTGCGTTTGCAGATGGGGCCGTCGCAGGCCCTTGCTTGGGATGAGCCTGCAAGAACCAAGAATCGGGCTGTGCTTGGAGAGCAGCCCCGCAGCAGAAAGGGCCACCAGCAGCCTGAGCGCGGCAGAGCTGGGACCCTCTGCCCTCCCGGGCTCTCTTCCCCATGTGGCAGGGTTCCTCCCAGTGTCACCAGTCAGAACGTGCTGGCGTGCTGCTGGCTTCCCAAAACTCTCTGCTCCCTGAGTGGCACCATCAGACCCTCTGTCCCTCCCGCACAAGCTCACCCCAGTCCCTGCGCATCCCGGCGCAGCCAGAGGCAGGTGCAAGGCAGCCATTCTCACCTCTGCCTGTGCCTCCATCAGCCTCTCCAGGCTCCTGGCGCGCAGTGTCCTCCACTGGGCAGGAGAGAAGGAGGGGAAGAAGGTGAGCAGCCATGGCTCTGCTGCTCGGCTGTAGGAGCAGTGCTTGGGGACAGGGCCCAGAGCAGAGAGACACTCACGGCGTGGCGGCGGCTCAGCTCCCTCTCCAGGAGCTTGATGGATGTCAGATGGGTGACGCGGGCTCCCGTGCATCCTTCTCGTGTCCTGTGCACCGGGAAGGGAGAGGGAGAGAGCTGGGTGAGCCCCAAGCCGTCTCTTGTCTCTTGTCAGGCAGCTGTGCCCGAGAGCTGCTCGCAGCCACGGGGGCACCTTCCCCAGCTGGGGGCTGTGTTCCCCCGTCCATCCAGCTTCTCCTGGAGCATCCCCCCGGCTTACCCCAGCAGCGTGGCCACCCACAGCTCCTTCAGTGCCTGGGATCTGCAGATAGAGAGGAGAGAGAGCGTCAGGCCCTGCTGCCCCCAGCCCTGGGCAAAGGTGGGTGCCTGCACAGCCCTGTGCTGTGGGGCAGGACAGAGGCGCTGTCCAAGCCCTGGGTCGCTCTGTCCTGCCTGAGCGGCTGCATTTGCCCTTCCCTTCTGGGGACCAAAAGGTGACCAGGGGATGCAGGATGGGGAAACATCCCACATCCCTCCCTCCCTTCCACCGGGCTGCCTGCTCCCTGCCCAGCTCTGCACGCAAGGCAGAGGCCTGTGTTCATGGGATGGCGTGGGCACGGCTGGGAACCTCTGCTGCCCGACCACGACTCACCCAAAAGTGGCGATGCAGGAGCCGGTGGGCCAGGCGAGGATGACAGAGGTGCTGTCCTCATCGGTGCCTTCCTCCTCCTCCTGTCCCTCCTGCCCCGCAGCCTCCTTCCCGCTGCTGAGCACCCACAGCTGGTCCAGCGCCAGGCGGAGCTGTGGGCGCAGGCTGGTGCCATGTCTGCAGAGAGCAGAGGCGGGCACTGAGCTGGAGGGGGGCTCCTTGGGCTGGGTCCCCACGCGCAGAGCCCTGTCCCCCACCTGCCCTTGGGACGGACATTGGTGCCTCCAGCACCGAGGGGCCGGGGCCTGGGGCTGGTGCCAGGGTGTCCCTGGGCCGGGGCTGGGGGCAAGGATCTGGGCTCTGAGGGTCTTACCGCAACTTGGCGACCACCAGTTCCTCGTGGAGGAGGAGCAGGCGCCTCTCGCTCCTCTTGCGGCCCCGGGTCAGCCGCACGTCCGCGCTCAGCACCGGCTCGGCGTCGCTGAGAGCCTCCCTGCAGAGCAGAGAGCGGCGGGCATGAGCAACGCCAGTGCTGCGTGGCCCAGCTGTGCCCGCGTGTCCCCGAGCCCGGGGGGAGCCCACCTGGAGCCGCAGCAGCAGCTGGCCTGGCCCATCCTGCCCGGGAGAGGAGGGCCCTGGCCGTGCAGCGAGGAGGGGGCCCAGCCGGCGACGGCGAGGCTGGGAAGCGGGGTGCTGGTGCTGTGGCAGCGCTGCTGGGCCAGAGGCTGCCTCCTGCCAGCGCCGCTGCGTGCCAGCACGGCTCTGCCCTGCTGCCTGTGGTGGCCGTGGGCTCCCCGTGACCAACGGTCTGAGCCCAACGGAAAGTGGGCGGGGCCTGCGGGGCGGGGCTGGGGCCCTCTCCAGTATGGCCGGGCCTGCCTCGCCCCGGGGAGCCCCGCGCAGGACAGGGCAGGGGGCAAGGGCCACCTCCCTGCGCCTGCGGCCAGCGCTTTGCCCTGGGGTTTGGGCAGGGCCCTGCTCGATAAAAGAAGCCGTTTTTCCTAGAGGTGACCGTTGTGGCCTGAGGCAGACTCCTCTTGGTGGAGGCCGGCCTAGCGGTCGGAAGGCCTCTGGCACACAGGCCGTGCCAGGCCTCAGGCCCCAAGGCGCTGGAACTGGAGCAGGCCCAGCAGGAGGAAAAACTTCCATTTTTACCAAAAGACGGGGGGACTAGCAGCAGTCAAGAGCCGCTCGTGTCCTGCCAGGCGCCACAGGGAAATGAAATGTGTGGTGAGCTTCGGCAGGAATTGTGGTGCCCCTGGAGCACCACCCTTGCTTGGGAAGGCTTTATTCCACCTGGGTGCTAAGGCTTCACCCTTGGCAATCAGGGCTGGATGAGCGCCACACAGGAGCCCCTGCCCGGTTAGCCATGACCTTCACCCAGCCGGTGGCCGACACGGCCAGGGGCGAGTCTGTGGGGTAGGCCGTGACCATGGCAAAGAAGGGGAAAGGTAGTCACCTTTTGATGGCCCGTGTCTCGTTTCACTGTTGACCCTAAGCAATGCCTTGCTTCAAATAGAAGTGATTCAGAGAGTTACACACCCGCCCTGTTCAGGAAAAATGCAGGAAATCAGAGACATCTAGCAAATTCTCTTGTGGCTGTTGTACACTGCAGCAAGAAGCAGCGTGGGTCCAGTGGCTAATGCTGGAAGGGGAATTCAGCACTTCTGGGAAAGGGAGATAAAGGCACTCTTGTGGGCCAGGCTGGGATTGGAGAGCCTGGGTGGGTGTCTGGGGTCCCAGCTTTCCCGCAGTGCTGACTGTGGTGCCTGCTGCTTGTTCTTCCCTGCAACGCCGGTTGCATCCACCTGCTGGGGCTGTGCTTGGGAAGGGCTCCGGGGGTGAGCAAGCCCATGGGAGAGGCCTGGGGAGAAGCTCTTCTCCAGAGATCTACCAGAAACTGTCCAGAGCATCCGAGAGGATGATCTGTATGACAAGGGAAGGTGCCCGTTGGTCCAATGCATGAGAGCCTGCAGGGCTCCCATCAGGGTCCTTTGACCTACGCATCCTCCAGCCAGCAATCCAGGTGCTGGGGGGTCCCATGTAGGTCTCCTGAGGTACCCTTTAGCCCCGGGCAAGGTGTCGTGCCTCAGTGTGTGCTTGCAGGGCATGTTTCCTTCCTGCTGACAAGGGCGGAATTGCAGTTAAATGCCCCTGGGCGATTCCGAGCCAAGCAAACTTTTTTCTATGGGTCACACTGCTTTGCAGTCCATGTGTGTGGTTCAGCTCCTGCATGGGAGCTGAGGACACGAGGTGACCTAGCTCGGAAGCTGGCCACTCTTGCTCCAGGCAACTCCAGTTGCTTGCGTTTTCCTTCAACTTCCCCAGCCTGATCATCTCCACTGTCACCTCCTCCCTGTCCTACAAGAAGTATCCCTATCCCAGCCATTAGGACAGTGGCACAGCACTCAGAATCCAGATCACTGGTAGAGAAGAAGGACAGAGGAAAAGAGAAGTTCTCCTTTGAAAGAAATCCTTCTTTGTCCTCCTTTAGCTACTAGTGGATGAAAAAAAGGGGGACAGAATTTCAGGCCAGCCACAGCACTGGCTTTCAAGCCTGAGCTTGTCATCTCATGGCTGTTCTGGAATGCAGTACAGTGAAAGGAGAGATAGAAATGGCAAATTTTCCCCCTCGGGGCGATCAAATGCTGGCAGAGGTTGCCCAAGGAGGTTGTGCAGTCTCTGTCCTTGGGGATCTTCAAAGGCCAAGGGCACACAGTTCTCAGCAACCTGCTCGAGGCGAGCGTGCTGGAGCAGAGGGCTTGGCCCAGAGGACCTCCACGGGTCCCTTCCAACCCCCCCTCCTGTGTGGCTCTGTGCTTTGCTTTTGCCCTGGCGGAGATCTTCAGGGACTTTGTGCTCCGTTTTGTGTTGCCTTAGGGCTACGATGTGCTGTGGTTTGGGGGCAACAAGGTCAAGTATGTCAGAGGTCAAGCGAGTTAGTGTCAAAGTGTGTTACTGTTATGGACAGAATCTGTGTTTGTTGGCCCTGTGTTCCTGGGGTTATGGCATTTTTATCTTATCTTGTGATCTGTGTGGTGGGTTTTTTTTGCGGAGAGTGCCTTTTTTCAGCTATTTTGCCTTTGTGGGGTTTGGATGGGTGCCTTTGGTTTGTGTACGAAGTTTCTTCTGGTTGTTTTTCTGCTGTGCTGGTGGATGGTGGTGGGCTTTTCTGTCTTGAAACCATCGTTACTGGTCTAATAGATCTCCTGCAGGTCAGGCAGTGTCACTTCTGGCGTGGTCTGACTCATTTCTGGTGAGCTGGTGGGTAGGTGTGGAGGACTTGTGGTCCCTCCATGGGGAATGACTGCTAGAGGACTAACAGGCAGATCTGTGGAGGGGTGAGAGGACCGCTGGCCCCTAAGTAGTGACTGTCAGAGGACTAAGTGTACTTGAACTAACGTGGGCTTCCAAATTCGTGGTTATCTGTCCTGCCTTGCGGAAGAGCCATGGGAAGTCACCAGCCACACGGAAGGACAAGGGGGTTCCCAAGGCTACATGGCTTCTTGGGTTTTGCTTTTGAGTAAGAAAGTCTTATCTCTACATCAGTGCAACTGTGGACAGTCAATTTTTCTGACTTTAGAAAGCAGGGAGTAGCACTTTTGTGCTGTGCCTCACATGGCTGCCAGGGCAGGGTGAGAAACAGCAAGAGAATTCCTTCCTGTCACTTCTCCAGGGGAGCCGTGCTGCACTTGTCAAGGTGAGGGTTTTTTGGCTCTATATGATTGAAAAGGTGAGGGGTTAATTTTCTCACCACAGAAATTAGGGAGCAGAACATTTGTGCTGTGCCTCACATGGCTGCCAGGGCAGGGCAAGAAGCAGCAAGAGAATTCCTTCCTGGCACCTTCTCCAGGGCAGCCGTGCTGCACTTACCCATAGTGAGGGTTTTTTTGGCTCTTCATGATTGCAAATGTGAGAGGTCCATTTTCTCACCACAGAACGCAGGGAGCAAAACTTTTGTGTTTTGCCTCACATGGCTGCCCGGGCACGGTGAGAAACAGCAAGAGAATTCCTTCATGGCCCCTTCTCCAGGGGAGCCGTGCTGCACTTTGACAGGGTGAGCTCTGGTTCTGCATGAGTGCACAAGGTTTTGGTCAATTTTCTCACCACAGGAAGCAGGGAGCAGAACTCTTGTGCTGTGCCTCACATGGCTGCCAGGGCAGGGTGAGAAGCAGCAAGAGAATTCCTGCCTGGAACCCTCTCCAGGGGAGCAGCGCTGCACTTGGACAAGGTGACTTTTTTTTGGTTCTGCACCATTTCAAAAGTGATGGTTCTGTTTTCTGACCACAGAAAGCAGGGAGCAGAAATTTTCTTTTATGCCTCACATGGCTGCCTGGGCACGGTGAGAAGCAGCAAGAGAATTCCTGCCTGGCCCCTTCTCCAGGGGAGCCGTGCTGCACTTTGACAGGGTGAGCTCTGGTTCTGCATGAGTGCACAAGGTTTTGGTCAATTTTCTCACCACAGGAAGCAGGGAGCAGAACTCTTGTGCTGTGCCTCACATGGCTGCCAGGGCAGGGTGAGAAGCAGCAAGAGAATTCCTGCCTGGAACCCTCTCCAGGGGAGCAGCGCTGCACTTGGACAAGGTGACTTTTTTTTGGTTCTGCACCATTTCAAAAGTGATGGTTCTGTTTTCTGACCACAGAAAGCAGGGAGCAGAAATTTTCTTTTGTGCCTCACATGGCTGCCCGGGCACGGTGAGAAGCAGCAAGAGAATTCCTGCCTGGCCCCTTCTCCAGGGAGCACTGCTGCACTTTGTCAAGGTGAGTTTTTTGGGCTGTGCATTATTGCCACTGAAAAGAGGTCAGTTTTCTCAGCACAGAAAGCAGGGAGCAGCACATTTCTGCTGTGCCTCACATGGTTGTGCGGGCACGGTGAGAAACAGCAACAGAATTCCTTCATGACACCTTCTCCAGGGGAGCAGTGCTGCACTTTGACAGGGTGAGCTCTGGTTCTGCATGAGTGCACAAGGTTTTGGTCAATTTTCTCACCACAGAAAGCAGGGAGCAGAACTCTTGTGCTGTGCCTCACATGGCTGCCAGGGCAGGGTGAGAAGCAGCAAGAGAATTCCTGCCTGGAACCCTCTCCAGGGGAGCAGCGCTGCACTTTCCCAAGCCATGTTTTTTGCTTCTGTATGAGTTCTAAAGTGCTGTGTCAATTTTCTCACCACAGAAAGCAGGGAGCAGAACCCTTGCGCTGTGCCTCACATGGCTACCATGCACGGTGGGAAGCAACAAGAGAATTCCTTCCTGGCACCTTCTCCAGGGGAATTTCCCAGTTCCCGAGAGACTCCTGGCACCAGCTGCAAGGGGGCTCCCAGCCGAAGGGAATTGGGGTGGGAATTGGTGATGTCTCCTTTCCTTAGGCATGTTAACACTTTGGAATAACAATTGGATGCTTCGCTTCT
Organism: Falco peregrinus; assembly: GCF_023634155.1. Lineage (NCBI taxonomy): Eukaryota > Metazoa > Chordata > Aves > Falconiformes > Falconidae > Falco > Falco peregrinus. Next base: position 749,817 of record NC_073734.1, on the reverse strand, counting down.
GTTGCTCTTTTATCATATTGCTCACAGTAACTGCTACTGGTTCCTTTTATCATATTGCATGCTATTTTCTTTTATTGTAATATAAGAAACTGCGTTTGATATATTCCATCATTTGATAGATTTGATAGATTTGATTATATTTGATGTAGAGTTCAGCTTTGCTGTGTATCCAGTCAGTCAGCAAAACATAATTTGGCGTAGTCGGCATCGTGTGAAGTAAAACTCTCTCTATTTAAGAAGAAAAAATGTTCCTCGACTTGCTATTGGCAGGTGGGAACCATTGCCTTACGGTGTTTGGGCCAGAGTGGTCTGGTGGTGCTGGGCAGTTGGGCCGTGCCAGGGACAGAGGGACGGGGGCAGGGGAGGGGGCGGGGGGAAGGGGTTTAGGGACGGACGGGTGGGAATGGATGAAGGTGTTTAGGGATGGAGCGGGGTGTGTGGGGGTGGGGCAAGGATGTGTGTTTGTGGGAGTGGGTGTGGGGGGGGTGGGGGTTGGGGGGAGGTGGGTGTGTGTGTATTGATACACCGGGGGTGGGGGCGTGGGGGGGGTTGAGGGTGTGTGTGTTATTTAGAGAACAGATTGGGGGGCCTGGGGGAAGGGTTTTAGGGACGGACGGGGGGTTAATGGAGGCCTTTAGGGAAGGACCGGGGGGTTGGGGGAAGGATTTTAGGGACGGGCCGAGGGTGGGGGAGGGCTGGACCAGGGTCTGGGGGAAAAGGTTTTAGGGACAGGGCGGGGAGGTGGAGGTGGGGGATGATTTCAGGAACAGCCAGGGTGGAGGAGGGGGTCAAGGGAAGTCTTTCAGGGTTGTTTGGGGGGAAGGATTTTAGGGACGGATGTGGTGTCTGGGCGGACGTTTGATGCCACCGTATAGATTCCACTGTATATACGTTTATGTCCAGGGATTCTGTTAAGGGAAGGCTGCTGGCTCGGCAAAGGGACAAGATGTCTGAGCTCCCCAGTTACCACACTGATTTGGTGTTTAGCTCTACGTTAAACACACCTGCGCACAAAGGTTAGGCCAAGCTGACTCTCTAAAGCTGTTAGAAGTGACAAATTAAGGGACCTCTCATGCAGGGAGTCAGCCTTGGGAAGGATGGGGAATAAAGAATGGATGGGGAAAAGAACTCCGTTCTCTTCAGTGATGCAGAAGGAGCCTCTGGGTGAGGACGTTGTGGCCACAGGAGGAGACAAGCCGATAGAGTGCTGCGATCCGCAGAATGTTGGTTGGAAGTCGGGCAGAGGTAATTGTTGTGGGGGGAGATCGCGACCTCTGACTCAGATACCCCCCCGAGAGAGGGCAAGGCCCCGCTTGGGGAGCACGGGGAGCTAGTAAAAAACCTCAGCAGTGCTGTCTGAGGGTGTGTGCTCATTTGTATTAAAGCAAGAAACTTGTAACCCATCCCGTGCCTGACTGAAAATGCATGTGTAATGCGCTATGAGTGTGCAAGTGCTCTGCTGTCCGTAGTGCGTGCCCTCGAGTAACTGGGTGAGCACGCTCAGAGGAAACATTCCCCCGTGCTCCCAGCACTGCCATAAAGAATGCCTGCCTTCTGAAACTTGCAAGCAAGGCTTAGAGGGTTTCTCTCCATGACCGACTTTATGGCATCATTCCCACCATACTGGAGAAAGCAAATCTTTTATTGTTTGGTGGTGAAAGCAGCTTGGGCAGTGTCACTGATGTGCAGCACTTTTTTAACCTCAGGTCTAAAGTGCCACCGGTCCCACCGTGGGGTACATCCTTCCTCAGGCTTTCACCAAACGGAAAGGATGCATCAAACCCACCCCACAAACACGTCCTGCACTTTTTTTATCTTTCCTGGAACGTGGGGACATGACCCTGCTGGGCCATCAGTGCCACCTGCCTGGGAGCCAAGATGGTGCCTTTGCATTCCAGGCTAGGAACTTACCTTCTTTTTTTCCTTTTCAGTGACTTTAGAGCCATCCTTAGGGAGGCTGGTTAAGCTGGTTTACTGCACAGCTGGTCGCCAGTGGAGGGAAATGGTAAGCTCCGCTGTTGCCTTTGGTGTTTACTTGTTACTGTGTCGCTCATTTGAGTGATCTTCTCATGCCCCGGCAAGCAGAAGCTATCACTCCACTTTAGGCCTTGGTCTAATAGTCATGCAAAGCAATATTGAAAGTCATTCTGAGGTCTGGAACAGGCCCCAATATGCATTTTATAAAAGTGCTTCTTGGCTGCTGTTTCTCTTTGTATGGGTTTTTTTTCCCATTTCCCCAGACTGCTGAAGCTCTGAAAGGCACCGATGAGCTGCTCTCCCTCAGTTTGCTCCTTTGCCTTTGGGGACTGCGGTTCATGTTTTCTTCATGGCCTTGCAGAGGAGAATATCCATGAGTACACCACCTTGTTTTTTTCACCTAAGCTAATTTCAGAAACTGCCTCCTTTAACTTAAACATGAAACTCTTCTTCACCTCTTTGTGCACTTGTAGAAAAGCAGGGTGGGGTGGGGGGTGGGGGTGTCTTCAGGAAGTGCCTGCAAAAGAGCCTTTGGGAGATCCTGTCCCTTGACTCACATGTGGGGTAGTGAAGAGTCTGAGAAAGTCATGGGTGTTTTGGTGTTCACCTAAGCAGGTTTTCGTTTTGGATTTTTTCTTTTTTCTTTTTTATCTTATGTAGCTTATGTCACCAGGTAGTGACAGCCTGGGGATGACAGGAGGGGACAGCAGGCAGTGGCAGTGTGGAGTGTGACCAGAGGGGACAGTAGGCAGGGACAGGCCTGGGGGTTACCGGAGGGGACAGCAGGCAGTGACAGCCTGGGTGGTGACAGGAGGGGACAGCAGGCCATGACAGCCTGGGAGGTGACAGGAGGGGACAGCAGGCCGTGAAAACCTGGGGATGACAGGAGGGGACAGCAGATTGGGACAGCATGGGGGTTACAGGAGGGGACAGCAAGCCGTGACAGCCTGCGTGGTGACAGGAGGGGACAGCAGGCTGTGACAGCCTGGGGGTTACAGGAGGGGACAGCAAGCCGTGACAGCCTGGGGGGTGACAGGGCACGGGGCAGTGATGTGCCCAGGGCTGTTGGGAGAGCCCCCACAGGCGCAAGGGCTGACAGGTGACGCAGGATGGTGAAGGCCCCAGGGGGTGACAGCAGGGACACCGGAGCCCTGGGGGGTGACAGGGCACGGGGCGGTGACAGGCTGGGGGACAGCAGGGACACCGGCGGCCCAGGCGGGGCTGATGAAGGCCCCTCCCCCAGGGGCGCTGAGTGGCCCCCTGAGCCCCTCTGTCACAATGCGGAGCCGCCTGGGTTGCCATAGCGAGCAGCTTGGCCTGGCAGCGCTGGTGCGAGGAGGGAGCGGAGGCCGAGCCAGGGCCTGTCCCCATCGTCCTCCCACCGGGGCTGCGAGGAGGAGCCGGCGGGCTCAGCCCGCGCTGCTGGCCCCAGCCCCTCGGTGGGCCCTGACCTGCTGTGGGGGCCGCGAGGCCAGCTGCTGCGTGAGGTGCCATCGCGGAGCGGGCACCGCCTGGCCCCGGCCATGTCGTGTGTCCACTACAAGTTCTCCTCCAGGCTGAACTCCGATGTGGTCACCTTTCACGGCCCCCACATCTCCCTGCGCGACCTCAGGCGCCAGATCATGGGCCGCGAGAGGCTGAAGGCGACCCACTGCGACCTGCAGGTCACCAACGCCCAGACCATGGAAGGTGCGTGGGGGCGGCGGGCGCGGGGACCGGGGACCGGCCGGCTGGCGATGGCGCAGGCGGCCAGTGAGGCGGTTGGGCCACGGCCGGCAGCGGTGACTTGTGCTGGGGCCTCAGAGCTGCTCTTCCGTGGTTGTGCGCTGGCAGCTGCCGTCAGGGCTGTGTGCGCAGCCAGGCACAGCAGCGTACGGGGCCCGTGTGCGACACCGCGCGTGGAAGAGGTTTGGTTTCTGGGAACCCTACTAGGTAAAACGATAAGGGAATGTGGGACAATGCCTTGTCATCACAGACCTGCCAGATTTCTTTGAAAGCCGGCAGAGAAGGCTGAACGTGATAGAAAAGGAGTGGGTGGCTAATTTAAAGGGGAAAAAAAAGTGGGTTTGGTGACTGAAATTTGTCTTCAGCTACTTTTACTCCACCGCGTTGGAAAAGCGGTGCTTGGCTGCTGCAGAAACTGCTCAGTAGCAACGTTTTGGATCAAGAGTGTATCTGTGAGTGAGAATCTATGCAGACCCTGGAAAGCCATCTTGTAGACGAGTGTTCTGTCTAAAGTATACTTGGCATTTCTTGCTAATACAGCTTCTTTGCTGCACCATGCTACACATTCATTCAGATGCTATTGAGCATCATTTCTTCATTTCTTTCAAACGGTGCATTTTTGTCGTGGTACTGCGTGTTAAACGGTGTCAGGGCAGTACTGAAGTTTTATGGCAGATCAGTTATGGTGAATATACCTAGAAATGTTCTTAGAGAAACCCTAAGTTCTTTTGAATCTGAGAAATGGTGCTTGATTCTCAGAGACGGTAATGGTTTTGTATTACTTAGTGTGCTGTTTCAGTTTGGTAATCTACCGTCTGGCAAAGCTTGCATGTGATTAAAGACTTTGGAATATGACTTGTCAGAAATACAAAGACTTGGAAACCGTCTCCATTCCTTAAACATTCAAATTTTATCGGTTGGGGTTTTTTTTCTTTTTTCCTGTGGTTCTGTGACATTCCCACAACAGTCTTGTCGTTACAATGTGTACTCATAGGATTTTTTCCTCTCCCTGTTTGATGTATTAAAACTTAAACAGAATAACATGCCTGCTGCGGTAACTGTAACTTTGGCCCCAGCCTTTCAAGTGGTTGGACCTAAACACGCTGTTTACCTACAGATAGGTAAAGCAGGTTCAGGAGAGTATCTGTGAGCAGACTTAACAGCACGGTGTTAGGGGTCTTGGGGGTGTTACGGGATCGCGTGTCATATACAGCAGTAGAGACAGACATGCAGGTAGAGGCAGACGTACAGGTTGTGACACAGATGCTTACTGGAACTTTTGTAAGGGTGTTTTCCCCGTGAAAATGCAAAAATCCCCCAGCGGTTGTCAGAGCAAAGCTAAGGAATACATTTCGGTGTCATTTATGTGTATGCCAGATTTTGGGGTTTTATACATAACCGTGACTTTCCGTTTTTATTGAACAGCATCTACGTGCTTAAAGTCACCTTCAGAAGATGAAGGAAAGAACTAGGCCTGGATGTCCTGCCTAAAGGGGGTTCTTGGAGATCCTCCCTGTGGAGATATGGTAGTGGGTTTTATAACTTTGTGCAGGAGTCCTGACTAAATGGTGACGTGATCTTGGAAAGACCCTTCAGTGAACCTTGAGTGAAGATGGCCAACTTGTTCAGAGTTTTCCGAGCCGCGTGATCACGGAAATCTCGTAATAGAAGCAATGCTAATAGAAGCTAAAAGTAAACGGGATTTTACACATCACTGGGGGGAAAAAAAAGAGATGGTGGACTCTTTTTGAAGATGGTGGGAAGGCAAAATGGATGGTTGGGATGTGTTTTAAAAGGTGGGAGGCGGGGTGGGGGTGTCCTCTTCCGTGCTCGCTATTATAGAGACATGTTCTAGGGTTTTGTAAGCTAACAGGAGCAAAAGCAATGAAAGTTAGATCAGGAAAGAGCCTCATGTTTTAGCAGACTCTGCTTTAGTGACTTTAGAGACCATTTTGCTGTTGGCATTGAAACGATTCAAAACAAATGGAAAAGATTTTGCTGCTTGTGTTTGACTATCAGACCTGAAGATTTCTGGAAAGGTACCGTGAGTGTGTGGACATGATAAAAGCATGACGCTGTGTGTAAAATGTTGCTTTTCTATCCATAAAGGGTTCCCTGAAGTGCTATGTCATGACATATTAATATCACTCTTACGAACTGACTGATGCTTTCTCTGTATTGATGTTGTTTTCAGAATACACAGATGACAATGCCCTGATTCCAAGGCACTCATCGGTAACTGTTAGGAGAGTCCCTGTTAGAGGAGTTAAAGCTACCGGCAAGACAGACCTTGGGTAAGTAGCCCTAACGCGTTGTGTTCTGTGGGAGGGGTTTCAGTGTGTTCACCTTCTTTGTGCCTGTTGGGTTACGGAGGCATTCCGGTTGTCTCTTTCTTGTTAAAGCTGCTGTTAAATTGTGTTGTGACAGGGCAGATTTGAATGTATCTGTCCCAAAGCAGACTTAGATTTTTCAGCCCGCTGGGACGTGGCATTCAAAGTCCAACAGTGGTAGCTGTTCAGACGTTTGAATTGGGTTTGTTCTTGGGGTTGGTTTTTCTGAGAGTCAAGTTCTCCATCCTGTTTCCTCTATGCAGAGAGATTCCTTATTTCATGCTTTTGCGTGTATTGCTTTTAGAGTAAACGGAGAGACACATTGCAGTGTGAACTGGTAATTGGTTCCCATCTGCCAGCAGTCCGAGTCCCAGTGTTTGACTGCTTCCTTTGTTTGGGGGCGGGGGGGCAGGGTATTCTTACACCCCAGAGGGGTGGGGGTGGCGGGGCTGCATGCTGTCTCCAGAGGAAAGACTGAGAGTGGCCAGCTGGCAAACCGTGCAAACAAGAAGTTTCATTCTTAAGTGATTCCTATTAGTTTCCTAAAGACAATGCCTGTGTCGGGCAAGAGAAAAAGAGCAACGTCCTAAAGTGTATTGCCTTTTGTGCCAGGACGGTGAAGGAGCAGTTGATCTTTTCCAAACCTGAAGCTCAGAAAGCAGTTGGGCACATTCCCAAATGTTGGTAGTTACCTTTCTAAGTTTGATTTCACCCTAAGCTGCTCTCTGTGCTCCAGGTATTACTGCTGTATTCCTCAGATTTATGGAGGACAGAGAATCTGATTACAATTGCAGATATTCAAATGTAAGCCTGACTACAGCATTGTTGCTGTCATCGATGTATTCGTCCAGTCCAGTTCTGTATCAGCTGCGTCAGCATGGTTTGAATGGTCATGTTTTCCAGCCTTCTTCAAGACAGACCTCTCCTCCACCATTAGTAGATATTATTGATTTGTGGTTATGCCGTGTCTTTCTAATGTTAGTTCTCAATAAATAAAGTGTACTGGCGAGTTACAGCGTGTCTCTAAGACTTATCTCTAAGACTTAACCTTGAGACATAACCATAAGTCTTAACCTAAAGACCTAACCTTAAGACTTAACCCTAAGACTCAACCCTAAGACCTAATGGGTAGAAGCTCCTGATCTGGCTCCGGTCAATCTGGGATCATCACTGGGAACCACGGAACTTGGCCAGCACAAGGTCTGTGAGGTAGCAGGTTAAATGAGGCAGAGGAGAAGCCCACCACTCTGATGAGCTGGGTTCTTGGCACCAAGGTACCTCTGTGACATTTTCACTGTGCTGCAGTGTAAAGACGGCCTGTGATTTTCAAAAACTGAAGATCAGTCTTTAAAATGCAATTCCTTGGACAATAATAACATTGTGTCAGGTAAATACATACACCCCTCACCAACGGAGTTTTGGTTTTTTTCTTTGTACCTTTGCTGCTTCTGCAGAAGCCAGTAGTGCAGAGGGCTGAGGGTACAGCTACACAGAGTGGCTTCTGTTCTGTGAGCTCTAACTAGACGTGCAATGGACAGCCATTAAGATTGGGAAAGCTCACAAAAAGCTTAAAAACAGATAAACCACAACATTTCTTTCTTTTTTATAGAACTCCTTAGACTACTCCTTTTTTTATAAAAATGAGAAATCAGGGGTTAGTCATGCTTTGTATGCTATCTAAAGGCTTTAATCAGCAGTGCCTCCCCTGTCCATGCAGAGGAGGTCATGTCCATCTTTTTTCAGATTTTCTGTAGCTGGAAGAAGTGTTTTTGCCAGCCACCACAGACAAGTTTTCCTAAAAGGCATAATCTGTCCATTTAAGTGTTCCTTCAGCCTGATAATGATTTAAAAACTGTGCCTGCTGGTCTGAACCTGGATTTCATGTTCTAGTTCCCTCCTAACCAAATAAATAGAATGTTCTTTGCTGTAGATGCCCCATTGCAACGGGGTCTTCAGGAAGGGATTCTGCATCCAGCCCATCATAAATAATCACGCAGAATTCCAGAGAATATTTTAAGACCAACACGCTCTGCACTGATATACGTCTTCACCACTGTCATCTACAGTGGTGAAGATGACAATGAGGAGTACAATGAAGAGGAAGAGAACTGTAAACAGTTTTTTTCTCTTTTTTTGCAAGGAAGAAGAATGAGGGGCTTTTCAACTCTTGCAATGCACTGCGTGAACGATTTCTTAGAAAGAGCATTACAATTCTAGGAAAGACTTGTCAACAAGTTTTTTGAAATAGTTTCCTAATCTTCAAAATATTGGAGCTGGTAGTCACCAGCTGTGGCTGACGCACCATTTTCTGACTCCTGTGAAGTGCCTAACTGTCTGTTTCCATAGTGGTATCATTCCCATACCTCCTTTTCCTTAAATAGAGTTTAAAATGGGGTCCACAAATCAGATGATGCGGTCCACAATTCAGATGGCCATCAAAGAGTCTTCAAAATTTCTCAAAATTCAGGTACTTCTTTTCTGGGAAACATACTCTTTGCGACTTTAACAGAACGTGTATGTGTAGGTATTTACAAAGAGGCATTTTGTAAAACATTAGTTAAAACGTTGACTGTCTCTCACTTAGAGGTGAGAGATTCCGGGGGAAGGAATGGATTGCACATTCCCAGCGAGTGAAAGCGAGAGAACACCCTGCTCCCGCACGTTCCCTCCGTAAATGCCTGTGCTAGTTCTCAGGCAGCCCCAAGCTGCTTTTCACATCCCCCCTGCCCTTCAGGCTGGCTGGCAGGGCTGCCGGTTAGCGCTCCCTCACCGCCTTTCAGGCTGAGCACGCCTGTCAACAAGACAAACAGGAGGGCTTTGCTAACCTTAGTATCCTCAGCGGAGACGGGGAAGGAGCACTCGCGTCACCAGCTCTGCTGGCAGGCATCACAGGACAGCAGGTCTGCGCAGAGGTTTTGTGTCGAGCCCTCCCTGGGGACACGCTGATCCCAAAGGTTTCCTTTTGGGTGTCAAAGGGCGATTGTTTTGAAAAGGAGTGCTGAGGATGGTTTTGGAATCATTTAAGATCAACAAAGAGCAGCTTCTGAGTACGTGTTGGACCTGCAGTTCCACTGCACTTGGCAATAGCTGCTGTTAAGGACTCCTTTTCCTGGCCAGGAGCAGAGCTTGTGGGCAGACAAAAGCCAACAGAAAATCCAGTACCAACAGAAAATTCTTAAATCCCTTGCTAAGGGATTATCAAAAGCTTGATTCCTTTTAGTGCTTCCGGGTCTGAAGCTGAATTTCAGCAAGCAAAAGCATCTGCCACAACTCTTAAGTTGTGTGTCCTTTTAATGCTGCAAAACATAACTAATGCTACTTGCATGCATCCCAGTTAAATGTACCGTGGCTAGCTTCTTCAACCAGTCTGGAGCTTAAAGGCCAGCTTCAAAATGCTGGTGGTGTGCTTTTTTCTACACATAGCTTCAGTCCGCTTGGAAGAAAACCGGATTGGTTCAACAAGTCTTTATGTAAGGTACAAAGAGAGCCTATTTGTAGCCTAACATGAGTGTCAAATAATCAGTACCTGTTAAACAGACTGACAACCTGGCTGAAGACAATGCTACCAAAGAGGATAAGGTACAGGCTATGATGGTACAGTCTTGCTGTGAATACAACCCAGTCAAGGAAGTGTCAGGTATGTTCCTTGAAGGTTATGGGAACATTGTAGAGATGTTTGTTTTAAGAAGAGAGATGCATGCATACCTTTTCCTTTTTTTTTTTTTCTTTTTCAAAAAACTTCTAGTTACATGAAAGACCCCTGGGATCCACCTCCACCATAGTACATTTGCTTTCGTTTTGGAAAACCTGGCCACCATAAGGTTAAGTCTTAGGTTGAAGTCTCATTGTTGAGACCTAGGCATAAGTCTTGGAGCTAAGTCTTAATGTTAGAGTCTTAGGGTTAAGTCCTAAGTTTAAGTCTCAGGGTTAATTCTTAAGTTTAAGCCTTACGGATTGAGTCCTAGGGTTAAGTCTTAAGTTTAAGTCTTAAGTTTAGGTCTAGGGGTTAAGCCTTAGGGTCGAGTCTTGGGGATAAGTCTCAGGGTTATGTCTTAGAGTTAAGTCTCAGTGTTAAGTCTTATGGATAAGACTTAGGGTTAATTTGTAGGGTTAAGTTTTAGTGTTAAGCCTTAGGGTTAGATCTTATTGTTAAGCCTTAAGGTTAATTCTTAGGGTTAAGTCTCAGGGTTAAGATTTAGGGTTAAGTCTTAAAGGTTAAATCTCACGGTTAAGTCTCAAGGTTAATTCTTAAGGTTAAATCTTATGGTTAAGTCTTAGGGTTAAGTATTAAGGTTAAAACTTAAGGTTAAATCTTAGGGTTAAGTTTAGGGTTAAGTCTTAGGGATAACTGTTAGGGTTAAGTCTTAGGGCTAAGTCTTAGGGTTAACTATTAGGGTTAAGACACAGGGTTAAGTCCCATGGTTATATCTTAGTGTTAAGTCTTAGGGTTAAATCTTACCTTTAAGTCTCAGGGTTAAGTCTTAAGGTTAAATCTTAATTTAAGTCTTAGTGTAAAGTCTCAGGGTTGAGTCTTAAGGTTAAGTCATAAGGTTAAATCTTAAGGTTAAGTCTTTGGTTTAAGTTTTACGGTTAAGTCATAGGGTTAAGTCTTATACTTTAAATCTCACGGTTAATTCTCAAGGTTAACTTATAAGGTTAAGTGTTAGGGTTAATTCTTGTAGTTAAGTCTGGGGATAAGTCTAAGGGTTAAGTCTCAAGGTTAAGTCAGGTTTAAGTCTCAGTGTTAAGTCTTAGGTTTAAGTTTTAGGGTTAAATATTAAGGTGAAGTCTTAAAGGTAAGTGTTAGTGTTAAGTCTAAGGGTTAAGTCTTAAGGTTAAGTTTTAAATTTAACTCTTAAGGTTAAGTCTTAAGGTTAAATCTTAAGGTTAAGTCTTAGGGTTAAGTCTCAGGGTTAAGTCTTAAGGTTAAATCTTTAAGGTTAACTATTCAGGTTAATACTTACGGTTAAATCTTAAGGTAAAATCTTAAGGACAAGTTTTAGGGTTAAATCTTAGGGTTAACTCTCAGAGTTAAGACTTAACATTAAGTCTTAAGTTTGAGCCTTATGAATAAGTCTTAGGGCTAAGTCTGAACGGTGAGCCTTAGGGTTAAGTCTTAGGGTTCAGTATTAAGATTAAGTCTGAAGGTTAAGTCTTAGGGTTCACTCTTATGGTTCAGTCTTAGGGTTAAGTCTGAAGGCAAAATCCTAAAGGTTAAATCTCAGGGTTAAGTTTTGCGGTTAAGTCATAGGATTACATCTTATGGTAAAGTCTCACGGTTAACTCTTAAGGTTAAGTTTTAGGATTAAGTCTTAGGGATAAGTCTTAGGGTTAAGTCTCAGAGTTAAGTCTCAAGGATAAGTTCCAGGGTTATGTCTTAGGGTTAAATCTCAGGGTTAAGTCTTAAGATTAAGTCCTAGGCTTAAGTCTTAAGTTTATGTCTTAAGGTTAAGTCTTGGGTTAAGTCATAGGGTTCAGACGTAGGGTTGAGTCTTAAGTTTCATCCTTTAAGGTTAACCCTTCACCTTAATTCTTAAGGTTAAATCTTAAGGTTAAGTTTTAGGGTTAAGTCTTAGGGTTAGTTCTCAGGCTTAAGTCTTAAAGTTAAGTCTTAAGGTTGAGCCATAAGTATAAATCATAGGGTTAAGTCTTAAGGTTAAGTCTATAGGGTTAAGTCTATAGTGTATATCTTATGGATTGAGACTCAGGGTTAAGTCTTTAGGTTAAGTCTTAAGGTTAAGTCTTATGGATGAGTCTTAGGGTTAAGTCAAAAGTTTAATTCTTAAGTTTAAGTGTTAGGGTTAACTCTTAGAGTTAAGTCTTGGGGATAAGTCTTAGGGTTAAGTCTTAAAGTTAAGTCTTAAGGTTGAGTCCTAGGGTTAAAACTTAATGTTAAGTCTTGGGTTCAGTATTAGGGTTAAGTTTTATGGTTAAGTCTTAGGGTTAAGTAGTCTTAAAGGTTATATCTCAGGGTTAAGTCTTAGGGTTAAGTTTTAAGGTTAGATCTTAGGGTTAAATCTTAGGATAGAGCCTTAAGGTTGAGTCTTAAGGTTAAATCTTAAAGATAAGTCTTAGGGTTAATTCTCAGGGTTAAGTCTAAACGTTATATCTTTAAGTTTGAGCCTTAAGGTTAGGTCTTAGGGTTAAATCTTAGGTTTAAGTCTTAAAGGTTGAGTCTTAGGGTTAAGTCTTAGGCATATAGTCTTAGGTCTCAGTCTTAAGGTTAAGTCTTAAATTAAAGTCTTAAGGTTACGTCCTAGGGTTAAGTCTTAGGGTTAAGTCTTAGGGTAAAGTCTTAACATTAAGTTTTAAATTTAAGTCTTAAGGTTAAGTCTCAGGGTTAAGTCTTAGGTTAATACTTAGTGGTAAGTCTTAGGGTTATGTTTTAAGGTTAAGTCTTAGGGTGAAGTCTCGGTGTTGAGTCTTAGGGTTAAGTCCTAAATTTAAGTCTTAGGGTTAAGACTTAAGGTTAAGTCTTAAGGTTGAGTCTTAGGGTTAAGTCTTAGGGTTACTATTATTACCGGGAACAGAGGTCTATTTCTCAAGTTCTTGCAACTTAGTCTTCTGCAAGATTGATCGATAGATAGATAGTCAGACGGACAGAAAAATTATGCAATAGCTGCCGTAAATGGTTCAGAGATTTGTTTCCATCAGGGTAGGGCGCAGAACTTCCTACATGGTGGTTATCTACTTCCTCATGCGGCCAAGAACTCCATCGTGTTTGCCGTCACTGCTACCAGTTGCTCTGTTCCTTGCTTCTTTGGGCAACTTTGGAGCCTTTGCTGTGGAAACAGGCTGGTGTGATGAAATTTAGCACATAGGAATACTTCATGGTTTGCTGGCTCTTCAGCAGGGGTTTCCTTCCTCCACTCCCTGCCCAGCTCCACCCCTGTTCTCTTCATTCCTCTGTCCCTCTCCTGTCCCTCTCCTGCCACCACACCGCCCCATCTCACCCCCCTCTGCTGCTCGAAATATTAAGGGAACTAGACCTGTATTGAAAAAAGTGGGGTTTCTCTTTCCTCTCCTGAGGATTTACCACCCAGAGCAGGCTCAGGTTCTGATCCTGCCAACTGCTCCCCAGCGCCTGGATGCTTGCTCTGGGAAACAAGGACAGCTGCTCTAATTCTTTTGCAGGCACAATCTTTGTTTAAATTCTAGTGGAAATGAAATAAAGAGCTGTCATCAGTCCCACCTGTGGCACAGAGAGACACCTGTGTTTCATGCACATGTCTGCACAGAAACACACACAGAGGGAAAAAAGCCCAGAACCGCTTTGTGCAAGGAAGTACGTAAACTCTCCCTATCAGCATTGCTGCTTTGAGCAATTGAATTGTTCTACAGTCAACTGACAAGCCGACACGCTGCCCATCAAATGAGAACCAGAATGTATGCCATTTGCAAGATGGGGCAGCAATAAGCTTTCGACCACTTTCCAGCAAGATCATGTCAAGCAAGGTGGTGTATTCATGGATTTTCTCCTCTGCAAAGCCATGAAGAAAACATGAACCGCAGTCCCCAAAGGCAAAGGAGCAAACTGAGGGAGAGCAGCTCATCGGTGCCTTTCAGAGCTTCAACAGTCTGGAGAAATGGGAAAAAACCCCATACAAAGAGAAACAGCAGCCAAGAAGCACTTTTATAAAATGCATATTGGGGCCTGTTCCAGACCTCAGAATGACTTTCAATATTGCTTTGCATGACTATTAGACCAAGGCCTAAAGTGGAGTGATAGCTTCTGCTTGCCGGGGCATGAGAAGATCACTCAAATGAGCGACACAGTAACAAGTAAACACCAAAGGCAACAGCGGAGCTTACCATTTCCCTCCACTGGCAACCAGCTGTGCAGTAAACCAGCTTAACCAGCCTCCCTAAGGATGGCTCTAAAGTCGCTGAAAAGGAAAAAAAGAAGGTAAGTTCCTAGCCTGGAATGCAAAGGCACCATCTTGGCTCCCAGGCAGGTGGCACTGATGGCCCAGCAGGGTCATGTCCCCACGTTCCAGGAAAGATAAAAAAAGTGCAGGACGTGTTTGTGGGGTGGGTTTGATGCATCCTTTCCGTTTGGTGAAAGCCTGAGGAAGGATGTACCCCACGGTGGGACCGGTGGCACTTTAGACCTGAGGTTAAAAAAGTGCTGCACATCAGTGACACTGCCCAAGCTGCTTTCACCACCAAACAATAAAAGATTTGCTTTCTGCAGTATGGTGGGAATGATGCCATAAAGTCGGTCATGGAGAGAAACCCTCTAAGCCTTGCTTGCAAGTTTCAGAAGGCAGGCATTCTTTATGGCAGTGCTGGGAGCACGGGGGAATGTTTCCTCTGAGCGTGCTCACCCAGTTACTCGAGGGCACGCACTACGGACAGCAGAGCACTTGCACACTCATAGCGCATTACACATGCATTTTCAGTCAGGCACGGGATGGGTTACAAGTTTCTTGCTTTAATACAAATGAGCACACACCCTCAGACAGCACTGCTGAGGTTTTTTACTAGCTCCCCATGCTCCCCAAGCGGGGCCTTGCCCTCTCTCGGGGGGGTATCTGAGTCAGAGGTCGCGATCTCCCCCCACAACAATTACCTCTGCCCGACTTCCAACCAACATTCTGCGGATCGCAGCACTCTATCGGCTTGTCTCCTCCTGTGGCCACAACGTCCTCACCCAGAGGCTCCTTCTGCATCACTGAAGAGAACGGAGATCTTTTCCCCATCCATTCTTTGTTCCCCATCCTTCCCAAGGCTGACTCCCTGGATGAGAGGTCCCTTAATTTGTCACTTCTAACAGCTTTAGAGAGTCAGCTTGGCCTAACCTTTGTGCGCAGGTGTGTTTAACGTAGAGCTAAACACACCAAATCAGTGTGGTAACTGGGGAGCTCAGACATCTTGTCCCTTTGCCGAGCCAGCAGCCTTCCCTTAACAGAATCCCTGGACATAAACGTATATACAGTGGAATCTATACGGTGGCATCAAACGTCCGCCCAGACACCACATCCGTCCCTAAAATCCTTCCCCCCAAACAACCCTGAAAGACTTCCCTTGACCCCCTCCTCCACCCTGGCTGTTCCTGAAATCATCCCCCACCTCCACCTCCCCGCCCTGTCCCTAAAACCTTTTCCCCCAGACCCTGGTCCAGCCCTCCCCCACCCTCGGCCCGTCCCTAAAATCCTTCCCCCAACCCCCCGGTCCTTCCCTAAAGGCCTCCATTAACCCCCCGTCCGTCCCTAAAACCCTTCCCCCAGGCCCCCCAATCTGTTCTCTAAATAACACACACACCCTCAACCCCCCCCACGCCCCCCACCCCCGGTTTATCAATACACACACACCCACCTCCCCCCAACCCCCACCCCCCCCACACCCACTCCCACAAACACACATCCTTGCCCCACCCCCACACACCCCGCTCCATCCCTAAACACCTTCATCCATTCCCACCCGTCCGTCCCTAAACCCCTTCCCCCCGCCCCCTCCCCTGCCCCCGTCCCTCTGTCCCTGGCACGGCCCAACTGCCCAGCACCACCAGACCACTCTGCCCCAAACACCGTAAGGCAATGGTTCCCACCTGCCAATAGCAAGTCGAGGAACATTTTTTCTTCTTAAATAGAGAGAGTTTTACTTCACACGATGCCGACTACGCCAAATTATGTTTTGCTGACTGACTGGATACACAGCAAAGCTGAACTCTACATCAAATATAATCAAATCTATCAAATCTATCAAATGATGGAATATATCAAACGCAGTTTCTTATATTACAATAAAAGAAAATAGCATGCAATATGATAAAAGGAACCAGTAGCAGTTACTGTGAGCAATATGATAAAAGAGCAACAGAAGCGAAGCATCCAATTGTTATTCCAAAGTGTTAACATGCCTAAGGAAAGGAGACATCACCAATTCCCACCCCAATTCCCTTCGGCTGGGAGCCCCCTTGCAGCTGGTGCCAGGAGTCTCTCGGGAACTGGGAAATTCCCCTGGAGAAGGTGCCAGGAAGGAATTCTCTTGCTGCTTCCCACCGTGCATGGCATCCATGCGAGGCACAGCGCAAGGGTTCTGCTCCCTGCTTTCTGTGGTGAGAAAATTGACACAGCACTTTAGAACTCATACAGAAGCAAAAAACATGGCTTGGGAAAGTGCAGCGCGGCTCCCCTGGAGAGGGTTCCAGGCAGGAATTCTCTTGCTGCTTCTCACCCTGCCCTGGCAGCCATGTGAGGCACAGCACAAGAGTTCTGCTCCCTGCTTTCTGTGGTGAGAAAATTGACCAAAACCTTGTGCACTCATGCAGAACCAGAGCTCACCCTGTCAAAGTGCAGCACTGTTCCCCTGGAGAAGGTGCCATGAATGAATTCTCTTGCTGTTTCTCACCCTGCCCGGGCAGCCATGTGAGTCACAGCAGAAAAGTGCTGCTCCCTGCTTTCTGTGGTGAGAACATTGACCCTTCAGAGTTGCAGTTGTTAAGAGCCAATAAAAATCATCTTGGGAAAGTGCAGCCCTGCCCCCCTGGAGAACATGCCAGAAAGGAATTCTCTTGCTGCTTCTCACCCTGCCCGGGCAGCCATGTGAGTCAGCACTAAAGTTCTGCTCCTGCTTTCTGTGGTGAGAAAACTGACCTCTCACATTTGCAATCATGCAGAGCCGAAAAAACCCTCACTATTGGTAAGTGCAGCACAGTTCCCCTGGAGAAGATGCCAGAAAGGAATTCTCTTGCTGCTTCTCACCCTGCCCTGGCAGCCATGTGAGGCACAGCACAAATGTTCTGCTCCCTAATTTCTGTGGTGAGAAAATTAACCCCTCACATTTTCAATCATACAGAGCCAAAAAAAGCCTCACCTTGACAAGTGCAGCACGGCTCCCCTGGAGAAGGTGCCAGGAAGGAATTCTCTTGCTGCTTCTCACCCTGCCCTGGCAGCCATGTGAGGCACAGCACAAAAGTGCTACTCCCTGCTTTCTAAAGTCAGCAAAATTGACCGTTCACAGTTGTACTCATGTTGAGACAAGACTTTCTTACTCAAAAGCAAAACCCAAGAAGCCACGTACCCGTGGGAACCCCCTTGTCCTTCCGTGTGGCTGGTGACTTCCCATGGCTCTTCCACAAGGCAGGACAGATAACCACGAATTTGGAAGCCCACGTTAGTTCAAGTACACTTAGTCCTCTGACAGTCACTACTTATGGGCCAGCGGTCCTCTCACCCCTCCACAGATCTGCCTGTTAGTCCTCTAGCAGTCATTCCCCATGGAGGGACCACAAGTCCTCCACACCTACCCACCAGCTCACCAGAAATGAGTCAGACCACGCCAGAAGTGACACTGCCTGACCTGCAGGAGATCTATTAGACCAGTAACGATGGTTTCAAGACAGAAAAGCCCACCACCATCCACCAGCACAGCAGAAAAACAACCAGAAGAAACTTCGTACACAAACCAAAGGCACCCATCCAAACCCCACAAAGGCAAAATAGCTGAAAAAAGGCACTCTCCGCAAAAAAAACCCACCACACAGATCACAAGATAAGATAAAAATGCCATAACCCCAGGAACACAGGGCCAACAAACACAGATTCTGTCCATAACAGTAACACACTTTGACACTAACTCGCTTGACCTCTGACATACTTGACCTTGTTGCCCCCAAACCACAGCACATCGTAGCCCTAAGGCAACACAAAACGGAGCACAAAGTCCCTGAAGATCTCCGCCAGGGCAAAAGCAAAGCACAGAGCCACACAGGAGGGGGGGTTGGAAGGGACCCGTGGAGGTCCTCTGGGCCAAGCCCTCTGCTCCAGCACGCTCGCCTCGAGCAGGTTGCTGAGAACTGTGTGCCCTTGGCCTTTGAAGATCCCCAAGGACAGAGACTGCACAACCTCCTTGGGCAACCTCTGCCAGCATTTGATCGCCCCGAGGGGGAAAATTTGCCATTTCTATCTCTCCTTTCACTGTACTGCATTCCAGAACAGCCATGAGATGACAAGCTCAGGCTTGAAAGCCAGTGCTGTGGCTGGCCTGAAATTCTGTCCCCCTTTTTTTCATCCACTAGTAGCTAAAGGAGGACAAAGAAGGATTTCTTTCAAAGGAGAACTTCTCTTTTCCTCTGTCCTTCTTCTCTACCAGTGATCTGGATTCTGAGTGCTGTGCCACTGTCCTAATGGCTGGGATAGGGATACTTCTTGTAGGACAGGGAGGAGGTGACAGTGGAGATGATCAGGCTGGGGAAGTTGAAGGAAAACGCAAGCAACTGGAGTTGCCTGGAGCAAGAGTGGCCAGCTTCCGAGCTAGGTCACCTCGTGTCCTCAGCTCCCATGCAGGAGCTGAACCACACACATGGACTGCAAAGCAGTGTGACCCATAGAAAAAAGTTTGCTTGGCTCGGAATCGCCCAGGGGCATTTAACTGCAATTCCGCCCTTGTCAGCAGGAAGGAAACATGCCCTGCAAGCACACACTGAGGCACGACACCTTGCCCGGGGCTAAAGGGTACCTCAGGAGACCTACATGGGACCCCCCCAGCACCTGGATTGCTGGCTGGAGGATGCGTAGGTCAAAGGACCCTGATGGGAGCCCTGCAGGCTCTCATACATTGGACCAACGGGCACCTTCCCTTGTCATACAGAGCATCCTCTCGGATGCTCTGGACAGTTTCTGGTAGATCTCTGGAGAAGAGCTTCTCCCCAGGCCTCTCCCATGGGCTTGCTCACCCCCGGAGCCCTTCCCAAGCACAGCCCCAGCAGGTGGATGCAGCCAGCGTTGCAGGGAAGAACAAGCAGCAGGCACCACAGTCAGCACTGCGGGAAAGCTGGGACCCCAGACACCCACCCAGGCTCTCCAATCCCAGCCTGGCCCACAAGAGTGCCTTTATCTCCCTTTCCCAGAAGTGCTGAATTCCCCTTCCAGCATTAGCCACTGGACCCACGCTGCTTCTTGCTGCAGTGTACAACAGCCACAAGAGAATTTGCTAGATGTCTCTGATTTCCTGCATTTTTCCTGAACAGGGCGGGTGTGTAACTCTCTGAATCGCTTCTATTTGAAGCAAGGCATTGCTTAGGGTCAACAGTGAAACGAGACACGGGCCATCAAAAGCTGACTGCTTTTCCCCTTCTTTGCCATGGTCACGGCCTACCCCACAGACTCGCCCCTGGCCGTGTCGGCCACCGGCTGGGTGAAGGTCATGCCTAACCGGGCAGGGGCTCCTGTGTGGCGCTCATCCAGCCCTGATTGCCAAGGGTGAAGCCTTAGCACCCAGGTGGAATAAAGCCTTCCCAAGCAAGGGTGGTGCTCCAGGGGCACCACAATTCCTGCCGAAGCTCACCACACATTTCATTTCCCTGTGGCGCCTGGCAGGACACGAGCGGCTCTTGACTGCTGCTAGTCCCCCCGTCTTTTGGTAAAAATGGAAGTTTTTCCTCCTGCTGGGCCTGCTCCAGTTCCAGCGCCTTGGGGCCTGAGGCCTGGCACGGCCTGTGTGCCAGAGGCCTTCCGACCGCTAGGCCGGCCTCCACCAAGAGGAGTCTGCCTCAGGCCACAACGGTCACCTCTAGGAAAAACGGCTTCTTTTATCGAGCAGGGCCCTGTCCAAACCCCAGGGCAAAGCGCTGGCCGCAGGCGCAGGGAGGTGGCCCTTGCCCCCTGCCCTGTCCTGCGCGGGGCTCCCCGGGGCGAGGCAGGCCCGGCCATACTGGAGAGGGCCCCAGCCCCGCCCCGCAGGCCCCGCCCACTTTCCGTTGGGCTCAGACCGTTGGTCACGGGGAGCCCACGGCCACCACAGGCAGCAGGGCAGAGCCGTGCTGGCACGCAGCGGCGCTGGCAGGAGGCAGCCTCTGGCCCAGCAGCGCTGCCACAGCACCAGCACCCCCGCTTCCCAGCCTCGCCGTCGCCGGCTGGGCCCCCTCCTCGCTGCACGGCCAGGGCCCTCCTCTCCCGGGCAGGATGGGCCAGGCCAGCTGCTGCTGCGGCTCCAGGTGGGCTCCCCCCGGGCTCGGGGACACGCGGGCACAGCTGGGCCACGCAGCACTGACGTTGCTCATGCCCGCCGCTCTCTGCTCTGCAGGGAGGCTCTCAGCGACGCCGAGCCGGTGCTGAGCGCGGACGTGCGGCTGACCCGGGGCCGCAAGAGGAGCGAGAGGCGCCTTCTGCTCCTCCACGAGGAACTGGTGGTCGCCAAGTTGCGGTAAGACCCTCAGAGCCCAGATCCTTGCCCCCAGCCCCGGCCCAGGGACACCCTGGCACCAGCCCCAGGCCCCGGCCCCTCGGTGCTGGAGGCACCAATGTCCGTCCCAAGGGCAGGTGGGGGACAGGGCTCTGCGCGTGGGGACCCAGCCCAAGGAGCCCCCCTCCAGCTCAGTGCCCGCCTCTGCTCTCTGCAGACATGGCACCAGCCTGCGCCCACAGCTCCGCCTGGCGCTGGACCAGCTGTGGGTGCTCAGCAGCGGGAAGGAGGCTGCGGGGCAGGAGGGACAGGAGGAGGAGGAAGGCACCGATGAGGACAGCACCTCTGTCATCCTCGCCTGGCCCACCGGCTCCTGCATCGCCACTTTTGGGTGAGTCGTGGTCGGGCAGCAGAGGTTCCCAGCCGTGCCCACGCCATCCCATGAACACAGGCCTCTGCCTTGCGTGCAGAGCTGGGCAGGGAGCAGGCAGCCCGGTGGAAGGGAGGGAGGGATGTGGGATGTTTCCCCATCCTGCATCCCCTGGTCACCTTTTGGTCCCCAGAAGGGAAGGGCAAATGCAGCCGCTCAGGCAGGACAGAGCGACCCAGGGCTTGGACAGCGCCTCTGTCCTGCCCCACAGCACAGGGCTGTGCAGGCACCCACCTTTGCCCAGGGCTGGGGGCAGCAGGGCCTGACGCTCTCTCTCCTCTCTATCTGCAGATCCCAGGCACTGAAGGAGCTGTGGGTGGCCACGCTGCTGGGGTAAGCCGGGGGGATGCTCCAGGAGAAGCTGGATGGATGGGGGAACACAGCCCCCAGCTGGGGAAGGTGCCCCCGTGGCTGCGAGCAGCTCTCGGGCACAGCTGCCTGACAAGAGACAAGAGACGGCTTGGGGCTCACCCAGCTCTCTCCCTCTCCCTTCCCGGTGCACAGGACACCAGAAGGACGCACGGGAGCCCGCGTCACCCATCTGACATCCATCAAGCTCCTGGAGAGGGAGCTGAGCCGCCGCCACGCCGTGAGTGTCTCTCTGCTCTGGGCCCTGTCCCCAAGCACTGCTCCTGCAGCCGAGCAGCAGAGCCATGGCTGCTCACCTTCTTCCCCTCCTTCTCTCCTGCCCAGTGGAGGACACTGCGCGCCAGGAGCCTGGAGAGGCTGATGGAGGCACAGGCAGAGGTGAGAATGGCTGCCTTGCACCTGCCTCTGGCTGCGCCGGGATGCGCAGGGACTGGGGTGAGCTTGTG
Organism: Falco peregrinus; assembly: GCF_023634155.1. NCBI lineage: Eukaryota > Metazoa > Chordata > Aves > Falconiformes > Falconidae > Falco > Falco peregrinus. The sequence goes on along the minus strand of NC_073734.1, from coordinate 728,413 downwards.
CGGGAGGGACAGAGGGTCTGATGGTGCCACTCAGGGAGCAGAGAGTTTTGGGAAGCCAGCAGCACGCCAGCACGTTCTGACTGGTGACACTGGGAGGAACCCTGCCACATGGGGAAGAGAGCCCGGGAGGGCAGAGGGTCCCAGCTCTGCCGCGCTCAGGCTGCTGGTGGCCCTTTCTGCTGCGGGGCTGCTCTCCAAGCACAGCCCGATTCTTGGCTCTTGCAGGCTCATCCCAAGCAAGGGCCTGCGACGGCCCCATCTGCAAACGCAGGGGGACTTTGCCCCGCACCAGGTGAGTTTGGGAAAGCAAGGCAACCTCCTGCAATGCTGTGCTCACTTGTCCCGAGTGTCGCCATGCAGGTTGGGCAGCCCACGGAAGGATGTCACCTGGACGGACAAGGACAACTGCTGGGCAGTGCCTGCTGGATATGCTTCTGCGGGGACACGGAGCCTCTGCTGCTGCCCGCAGCTTGCAGGAGGGCAGGGCGAAGGCTGGCACAGGCTGACCCCGTGGCACGATGGCTCTCAAGAGCCTCTAAGTCAACACCTCCGAGCCACAGCCGCGGTTCCAGCTGCTGCCTCCCTGCCCATCCTGCCGCACCACACAGCACCGTGCTGCCGGCAGGGCAGCGCAGGGCAGGGCAGGCGCTGGGACCGCTGGCCTGGGGTCTCCATTGGTGGTGTCTTACTCTGTTTTCCTCTGCAGCAGGAGGGAGCAGCAGCGGGAGCAGCACCAGCAGGAGGAGGATGGGGCTGCCCTGGCCCTTCGCCCTGCGGCGCACCCCGGCCGCTGCCCAGGCGCCAGGGCAGGCGGGCTCCAGCTGCAGCAGGGCGCTCTTTGGGCAGCCCCTGGCAGCCCTCTGTGGGGAGGACAACACGCTGCCCCGGCCCATCCAGGTAAGCCAGCCTGGACAGACGGGGTCCCCAGCCCTCCCTCCGGCTGCTCTGGAGAGGGCCTGCGTGTCCCCAGCAGCTGCGGGGACAGGGCACTGGGCTCTGCACCCCCAGAACCTGCTTCTGGTCCCAGACCCTTTGTGGCGCTTAGGCAACCACGTCTGGGGCAGAGCTCTGGTCCTTGCCACCGCTTGGTTCTTCAGCCAAGCAAGTGGCCTCCTGCCTCTCCTGCAGGAGCTGCTGGCTGTCCTGCGCCAGCAAGGACCAGCAACGGAGGGGATATTCCGCAGAGCTGCCGGTGGGACAGAACTTCGGCAGCTGCGCGAGGCCCTGGACCGCGGCAAGGACATCGACGTAGGAAGCCAGCCTGCGCTGCTGCTGGCCGTCATCTTGAAGGTGAGCACTTCTGACCTGCAGCTGGAGGAGCTCCTGGCTGGCCTGCAGCGTTCAAAGGCTCACCTGCAGCCCTTGGCATTGCAGGACTTCCTGCGAAGCATCCCCACCAAGCTCCTCGTCGTCGACCTCTACGAGGACTGGATGGCAGCCATGGAGAGGGCCAGCAAGCAGGCCAAGGTGGAGGAGCTGAAAGCGTAAGTGTGGGCAGCAGCCTGCCTGGTGAGCAGGGACCGGGAGAGTTCTGGGACCTGCCTGCAAAGGCACGGGCTCCTCAGAAAGCTGTCTTTTCGGGCAGCTGCAAAGCTGTGCAACACGGCCGCTGGCTCCCACCCGCCTGGGGCCAGCTGCGGGGACGGCTGTGGGCACCCTCTGCTTCATCAGCCTTGTCTTCCTCTTCCCTCAGGGTGGCTGACAAGTTGCCTGCGGCCAACCTCCTCCTCCTGAAGCGGCTGATGGCCCTGCTGCAGCACATCGGCCACAACGCAGCCACCAGCAGAATGAGCTGCAGCAACCTGGCCATCTGCGTCGGGCCCAACCTGCTGAGCCCACCCAACGAGGACCTGCTCCCGCTGCAGGCCATGCTGGCGGTGACCGAGAAGGTACGCCCTACCCAGCAGCCAGCGCTGCCTTCCCGGCCCATCGGAGCTTGGCTGTTGCGAGGTCCCTGGCTGCCTCCTCCCTTGGGCCAGTGCTGGTGGGCTGGGTGCCTGGAAGAGCAACCCCCAGCCGCAGCCGCCTGCGCAGGCGAAGGGTCAGCAGTGGGAAAGGCTGCTTGACACGTCTGCAGGCACCTGGCTTGAGACCAAGGCTTTGATGTCTGCAGGTGAACGTGCTGGTGGAGTTCCTCATTGAAAACTGCGGGGACATCTTTGGGGAGGAGGTGGCCGGCCTCTCCCCTCCATCAGCCGAGGAGGTGCCAGCACCCATGGACAGGGGCACAGGTAGGAGGCGGGACTGAGGCTTGTCACAGACACTGGGGCTTGGGATGCCAGAAACCTCAACGCTGACGAGACAAGTGGTGTAGGGCTCGGCTGGGCTTTGCTTAGGTGTTCTTGACTTCCAAGAAGTCGCGCTGCTGCACGTGCTTTTGCTTTCCAGAGCTGCGGTGCGAAGAGCAAAGTGGCCCTGCAGGCACAGCAGAGACCCAGCATCCGGCAAAAGTCTTTCTGCATGCAGCCGCCTCTCTGCTGGGCATCGACAGCGGAGCTGGGGGAGACACAGGGGCAGGGCCCAAAGCGGCAGAGGTACGGCAGCTCCACAGACGCTGGGGCAACATGTCTCAGGTGGGACAGTAATTTCCCGGGAGGCCAAGCAGCCGCTGGGCCTCCTCCTGGCAGCCGCTCTCTTGTGCCTTTGGGGTTCCTCCTCTCCCCCCAGAGTGGTGCGTGCTAAGGAAAACTGGAAAGGCTGTTTCTGGAATGCACTTCATGAAGTATGATCTGCTTCATCAAACAAAACATACCTACAAAATACCCACAATAGGACAGAAAGGAGTAGCTGCCACCTTGAGAGGGCTTTTGCTCAAATCCTACTCCGTCGCAGCTTCATCAAGTCTAGGCTGCGTTGGCTGGACTGTGCAAAATGTGCACGATGCAAACCAGCATCTCCTCTGTAGAGCTCATACAGCAATTTGGCAGTCAGGCCCTCACTACCCCAGGCTGTCACTTGCCACCCGTTACCTCCCGAGTTTCTGGTTTAGGCCCCTCCAGATTTGCCTCCAGGCACCCCCGAGGGCACGGCAGAGTCCCTCGCACGCCTGCCACAACTGACCAGCCTGCCCCAGGAAACCAGGTAGGAAGAGCTCCCCTTGCCTGACCTGAGAGCTCGCTGCAGGGGCTTGGGGCTTTCCCCATCTCATCACGCTGTGGGATGGAAAGGTTTGCAGGCTCCCACCAGGAGAAGGAAAAGTCAAGGAAAAGGAAGAGAAAAGAAGCCTGGGCAGAGGAGAGGGACAGCCAAGCACAAATAAAAAGGAGAAGAGAGGAAATGACTTTGTGGACCCAAACCTGAGAAAATGCAGGAAGCTGCAGCACGTCAGGAAGGCCAGGTGCGTACCACGCGCTGCTGCCCATCTTTCCCAGCCCTGAACACGGCCCTAAGTCAGCCCAGCTGGCTGGCAAGGGCCGGCGAGGGCTGGTGCTGAGCAGGGTTTGGGATGAGCCCCACGGCAGCTCCCCGGGGGCTCCCCGTCGAGCCCTGCTGCGCGGCACAGGGGCACTGTCAGCATCCCTGCGCACGCACAGCTCCCTAGGGACATCACCCCTGGGGAGAAGGCACCGGAGCCAGCCTCGAGTGGAGGCCAGCAAGAGCTGTCCCTTCTGGGCCATGAGGAATTCCTCGGAAACAGCGTCCCCCAAAGAGGGGGGAACCAAATCCTGCCTCTTCCTGCCTCTGGGGGCTTATCAGAGCTTTCTGACTCTGTCGTTGCAGGTGCCGACTGATTTTCACCGGCTGAACCGCTGTGACTCCTGGGCCCCTGCAGCTGCTGTTGACAATAAAAGAATCTTTTCCCTCTCCTGACTGTGTCTGCCATAGGGTCTTGTGGAGTGGGGAGCGCTTGTGCTGGGGTGGACCCTCGGGGAGGAGATTGGGATGGTCCCTTGCCCCAGCACCCTTTCCAGCGGGCATCGGGGCTGAGCTGAGGGCTTTAGGAGGAAAAGCAAAGCACAGAGCCACACAGGAGGGGGGGTTGGAAGGGACCCGTGGAGGTCTCTGGGCCAAGCCCTCTGCTCCAGCACGCTCGCCTCGAGCAGGTTGCTGAGAACTGTGTGCCCTTGGCCTTTGAAGATCCCCAAGGACAGAGACTGCACAACCTCCTTGGGCAACCTCTGCCAGCATTTGACCGCCCTGGGGGGAAAAATTTGCCATTTCAGTCTCTCCTTTCACTGTACCACATTCCAGAACAGCCATGACATGACCAGCTCAGGCTTGAAACCAAGTGCTATGGCCAGCCTTCAGGGCCAGCAGGGACCGGGGGCGAGGGGAAGTGTTTTAGGGACGGACCGTGGGGGCCGGAGGGAGGGATTTGAGGGACGGACGCCGAGGAAGGCCTCATCCCTGCAGCGATGGCTCAGGCCCAGGGCAGGGCTCTTCTCTGGGTGCCACGGGGTCGATTGCAAAGGACCAGGCCGCCCCACGCAGGGAGCAGGTGCGTGCCGGGGTGCCAGGGGCCCTGCCTGGCTGTTCCCAGCCCAGCCCCGGCTGGGGCCAGCCCTGCGCTGCAGCCCTGGGGCCGAGGCGCAAGGAGCCGGGCATTGCTGAGGGTGCTGCACCCTGCCGGGCCCCGCCGCCGGCTGCCGGCTGCCCTGGGCTGCCCCTCGCTCTCCCCAGCTCTGCCTGCTGCCAGCGCCGGGGGCACCGCCACGGGGCCTGCCCCCTGCCCACAGCTGCCCTGACCCACAGCTGCAGCTGTACGTGGTGCCCACATCGCACAGCTGGGGCGGGGGTGGCAGGTCTCTCTGGGGGCAGCCTGGGACTGGGGGCAAAGCCAAGCCCATCCCTCGCTTGTGATCTTTGTCCCCAGGGAGAGCCAGTGCAGACGTGTGCTGCGCTGGGGAGTGTCCCGCGGGGAGGTGACGGCCGACTGCAGAGCAGCACTGAGACCCGCGCGACAGCAACGGCAGCCGGTGGCCGCAGAGCAGCCCAGGGGAGCTGGTTCCCTCGACGGGCCCCAAAGCAGCCTTCCTCAGCCCCTGCTTTTGGTGACATGTGGAGCAGCGCGGGGATGTCTCTCAGGCTTCCAGGCCTGAGGAGGCTTTCCTCCTCAGGGGCACTGTCAGAAATCCTGCTCCCAGGATTAAAGCACCCCTCCCCCCATGGATCCGAGGCTGTGTGTCCAGCCCCCTGGAGCTGGGTACAGGTGCCCTGAGCAGTCTCTCAGGGAGGATGGGGCCACCTGCCTGGTGGCTCTGACACAGAAATGATGAGCTGAAGCCCTGTGGTGGTGGAGGGCTGGCTCAAAGCCTCCGAGTGCCTCAGCCTCTCTGCCCAGGAGCGTTTATCTCAGGCCCTTTTCCAGGGTGTGAAGACGCATGGCGGTGTTGTCCTGGTGCCTCCATCTTGTTCTCTCTTGAAGGTTGTGATACTTGAGGTCAGGGAGCACCTGAAAGCCCTGGCGGAGATCTCCAGGGACTTTGTGTTCCATTTTGTGTTGCCTTAGGGCTACAGTGTGCTGGGGTTTGGCGGCAACAAGGTTATGGTATGCCAGAGGTCAAGCGAGTTAGTGTCAAAGTGTGTTATTGTTATGGACAGAATCTGTGTTTGTTGGCCCTGCGTTCCTGGGGTTATGGCATTTTTATCTTATCTTGTGATCTGTGTGGTGGTTTTTTTTTGTGGAGAGTGCCTTTTTCAGCTTTTTTTTCCTTTGTACAGTACGGATGGGTGCCTTTGGTTTGTGTACGAAGTTTCTTCTGGTTGTTTTTCTGCTGTGCTGGTGGATGGTGGTGTTTTTTCTGTCTTGAAACCATCGTTACTGGTCTAATAGATCTCCTGCAGGTCAGGCAGTGTCACTTCTGGCGTGGTCTGACTCATTTCTGGTGAGTTGGTAGGTAGGTGTGGAGGACTTGTGGTCCCTCCATGGGGAATGACTGCTAGAGGACTAACAGGCAGATCTGTGGAGGGGTGAGAGGACCGCTGGCCCATAAGTAGTGACTGTCAGAGGACTAAGTGTACTTGAACTAACGTGGGCTTCCAAATTCGTGGTTATCTGTCCTGCCTTGTGGAAGAGCCATGGGAAGTCACCAGCCACACGGAAGGACAAGGGGGTTCCCAGGGGTACGTGGTTTCCTGGGTTTTGCTTTTGAGTAAGAAAGTCTTATCTCTACATCAGTGCAACTGTGGACAGTCAATTTTGCTGACTTTAGAAAGCAGGGAGCAGCACTTTTGTGCTGTGCCTCACATGGCTGCCAGGGCAGGGTGAGAAGCAGCAAGAGAATTCCTTCCTGGCACCTTCTCCAGGGGAGCCGTGCTGCACTTTCACAAGGTGAGCCCTGGTTCTGCATGAGTGCAGAAGGTTTTGGTCAATTTTCTCACCACAGAAAGCAGGGAGCAGAACTTTAGTGCTGACTCACATGGCTGCCCGGGCAGGGTGAGAAGCAGCAAGAGAATTCCTTTCTGGCATGTTCTCCAGGGGGGCAGGGCTGCACTTTCCCAAGATGATTTTTATTGGCTCTTAACGACTGCAACTCTGAAGGGTCAATGTTCTCACCACAGAAAGCAGGGAGCAGCACTTTTCTGCTGTGACTCACATGGCTGCCCGGGCAGGGTGAGAAGCAGCAAGAGAATTCCTGCCTGGCACCTTCTCCAGGGAGCCGTGCTGCACTTTGCTGAGGTGAGCTCTGGTTCTGCATGAGTGCAAAATGCTTGGGTCAAATTTCTTACCACTGAAAGCGGGGAGCAGAACTTTTGTGCTGTGCCTCACATGGCTGCCCAGGCAGGGTGAGAAGCAGCAAGAGAATTCCTGCCTGGCACCTTCTCCAGGGGAGCACTGCTGCACTTTCCCAAGATATATTTTTTTCTTTTGGCTCTGCATGAGTGCAAAAACTTTGGTTCCATTTTCTCATCACAGAAAGCAGGGAGAAGAACTTTTGTGCTGTTCCTCACATGGCTGCAAGTGCAGGGTAGAGAACAGCAAGAGGATTTTTTCCTGGTACCTTCTTTATGGGAGGAGTGCTGTACTTTCCCAAGGTGATTTTTTGGGCTTTTAACCATTGCAATTCTGAAGGATCAATTTTATCACCACAGAAAGCAGAGATCAGAACTTTTGTGCTGTGCCTCACATGGCTGCCAGGGCAGGGTGAGAAGCAGCAAGAGAATTCCTGCCTGGCATCTTCTCCAGGTAAGCAGCGCTGCGCTTTAAGGTGATTATTTTTTTTCTGTGCATGATTGCCACTGAAAAGAGGTCAGTTTTCTCACCACAGGAAGCAGGGAGCAGAACTTTTGTGCTGTGCCTCACATGGCTGCCAGGGCAGGGTGAGAAACAGCAAGAGAATTCCTGCCTGGCACCTTCTCCAGGGGGGCAGTGCTGCACTTTCCCAAGATATATTTTTTTCTTTTGGCTCTACAGGAGTGCACAAACTTTGGTTCCATTTTCTCACCACAGAAAGCAGGGAGCAGAACTTTTGTGCTGTGCCTCGCATGGCTGCCAGGGCAGGGTGAGAACAGCAAGAAAATTTTGTCCTGGTACCTTCTTTATGGGAGGAGTGCTGCACTTTCCCAAGGTGCCTTTTTTGGGCTCTTAACGGTTGCAGCTTTGAAGGGTCAGTTTTGCTCACCACAGGAAGCAGGGAGCAGAACTTTTGTGCTGTGCCTCGCATGGCTGCCAGGGCAGGGTGAGAAGCAGCAAGAGAATTCCTCCCTGGCACCTTCTCCAGGGGGGAACAGTGCTGCACTTATGTCAAGGTCAGCTCTGGTTCTGCATGAGTGCAAAATTTTGGGGTCAATTTTATCACCACGCAAAGCAGGGAGCAGAACTTTAGTGCTGTGCCTCACATGGCTGCCAGGGCAGGGTGAGAAGCAGCAAGAGAATTCCTTTCTGGCACCTTCTCCAGGGGGACAGTGCAGCACTTTGCCAAGGTGACTCTTTGGGGCCCTGCATGATTGCCAATGTAAAGGCGTCCAGTTTCTCACCACAGAGAGAAGGGTGCCGAACTTTTCTGCTGTGCCTGACGTGGCTGCAAGGACATGGTGAGAAGATCCCAGGTAGGAATTCTCTTGCTGTTTCCCACCGTGCCCTGGCAGCCATGAGAGGAACAGCACAAAAGTTCAGCTCCATGCATTCTGTTCTGAGAAATTTGACCTCTCATACTTGGAATCATTCACAGAACAAAAAAATCACCTTGGGAAAGCGCAGCGCTGCTCCCCTGGAGAAGATGCTAGGAAGGAATTGTTTTGCTGTTTCTCACCGTGCTCTGGCAGCCATGTGAGGTACAGCACAATATTTCTGCTCCCTGCTTTCTGTGGTGAGAAAACAGACCCCTCACATTTGAAATCATGCAGAGCCAAAAAACCTCACCTTGGCAAAGTGCAGCGCTGCTCCCCTGGAGAAGGTGCCAGGCAGGAATTCTCTTGCTGCTTCTCACCCTGCCCTGGCAGCCATGTGAGGCACAGCACAAAAGCAGAGCAGTACATAGTAGTAGGTACTGGAGTAAAGGGAGCGTGGGGGAGGGGGCTGGAGCTTGGCACCCTGCTCTGGCACATGTGGGTTTCCTGAGACACGTCAGGAATTGTACCCCAGCCCTGGGTATATTTCCTCATTGCTTTTCTGAGGTGATGGTAGCTGTTGTGTCCTGGCGCAGCTGGTTCCCCTGCCCAGGGTTGGGGCGTTCATGCTCTGAACCCACAGTCGAGGTGCCCGAGCCGTCTGTGCCCTGAGCCTGGAGCAGAGGGGCAGTTGCAGTCTGTCCTTAATTTCTGGGGGGGGTGAAGGGCTCTCTGAGGTGGGAAGATGGAGCTCCCCGTGCAGCAGCCAGGGGTGGTGGCTGGAGGTGGGCTGTGTTGCGGTTGCTGTTTTGTCCTGCCCCCGCAGGAGAATGTGGCTGCTTTCTTAGTTCTGCTGCTTTCCTCCTAATGCAGGAGGCTGGTCCCTGCAGGCTCCAGGGAAGTGGGGCTGTGGAAGTGCCTAACTCTGGGGCTAGAGGGTAGGGGAAGCTGCTGGACTGGTATGGGGGCATGCAGACTGGAAGCCCTCTGGAAATAACTGGTGTGGGCATGATGAGCAGGATTAGTTTCAAGTGAAGTGAAATTATAGTTAGAAAATTGAAACAAATAATCCAGTTACTCTCAAGACCCAGTAATAAAGCACTGATACCCAGATTAGTGTTGTATCATCCCCATTAGATTTCTCTCTTAACGAATAGTTATTTCTGGCTTTCAATCCGAGCTCCAGCTGCAGCATGCCCTTGTGTCCGTAGGACCGTGCTGTTCTCTCATGTTCCCGGCAAGGACAAAAGGAAATGGCAACCCTGTTGTTCCCTGAAACTATGAAGGGCCTGGTACCGTGAACATGCGCAATGCTGTAGCTGTTTCGGGAGTAATGAGCTGAAAGTATTGCCTCGTTTGCAGGATGTGGGTCAAACTTGAGGGGAAGGGAATGGTGGTCTTTGCATAGAATGGTGTCTAGCTGTGTACAGCAAGTCCACATGAAGAAAAACGATGTGGAACAGGAGGAAGCAGGAGGGGGTAGGATCTGTGATTTTTTACTTATTGTCCGGATGTAAAATAATTTTAGGGTAGAGCTGGGTTTGAGGCCACTGGTCTTTCAAGTCCCAGAAAAAAAAAGAGGTGGGGACATCCATCTGTTCCTTGGTCCAGTTAGCCAGAAAGGGAGGGGAAACGATTTCTCGTCCAAAGTAGTGCTTAGTAAATGCTGTACATACTCACCTTTGACTTTTGTCGGTGCTTGAGACCCACTTTCTGGGGGTGTTTTCTTTCCCTTTCTTGCACACCCACTTTTTGAGAGACAGATGGGGAGGTTGTCAGCAGGCTGGTGATAGAAGAAGGATGGCCCATGGACCTGTTAAGCCACGCTGCCTGCAGGATAAGGATGCTTGAGAGGAACTGCCATTAGGATAGCCTGAAGTGGCCAAGCTGTCACATCTGTTGTATTTCTATTTGAGCTAATTGCTCATGCGACTTTAATGGTTTCATGCTTTTATTTCTGCTGCTACAGCTTTTCATGCCTGTAGGGAGCCTAGAGTTTGGGTGTTAGTAAGTGAAAAAAATAAGGCCCTCATTCTCCATGGAGAAAGGCTCTTGGGCATGGTAATTTCATGCCTGGAAGGAGTCATATTTGCTGGATAAGTTTTGTAACCTAACCAAATTAGCTTTGAGAAACCATAGTTGTTAATCAGAGTGTTGAACTCTATGGTCCCTTAGTTAAAAACATCACCAAGCTCCTTGCACAAAGGATGGGCGTTTGGTTTGCAAAGTAGGAGAGCAGTCTGATTTTGATGCTTGGGGCAGCAGCGATCCCTGGGTGTAAGGTTGTTCATAATAGTCTGAGCACTTAGTAGGGTCAGGCACAAAGTCACATCGGGTCAGCTGTTTTTGCAAAATGAAGCAGTGAAGTGACATTGTTCCCACCAAAAAACTTTTAAAGAGTAATAAAGGACAGTTTGGGTATTAATAGAGATGTGGATAATAATTCCAGCAAATAGTTCCAAAATACATGGAAGAGGGGGAGAAGATGAGAAGTGGCAGCAGTCTTTGACGTGTGTTTGTGGCTTGTGGGACTGCGCCCACAGCAAAAGGCTGTTTTGGAGTGTTTGTTCTGGGCTTTTACTTCTATCAGTCTTAACTCTGCCACTGAAATATGGTCTAGTTATGAAACAGGGTGGGGATGCCGGCTGCTCTCCAGTTATGAAGGAGCCACAGCCCGGAGACACAGCTGTCTCCTTTGGGTCTGCCATGGAAGGGGATGCTGGGTTTTCCAAGTCCCGTTGCTGTTCCTTGCAGGTCAACTGAGGCATGGCCACTGGAAAGCCCCGCTGGTTCACGGGGTCCTCCAGGATGGCTGGTAGATTCCTGAGCCAAGTGGTAGTGCCTCGTAAGCCGAAGCTAGCCAGAGGGACAGAGAAGCCTGCAACTGTAAGTACCTGCTGCGGCCAGGTAGGAGCTGTGTAAGGCTGGAAACTGCCCCCGCGTCCTTCCTCTACCTGCCCCTCCTGTTGTCTGGCAGCACTGTGAAGCTGGACACCACCTCCCCGTCTCTCTGCTGCCATGCTTCTGTCGGAGGTGGTGACCATGGTGCGGTAGGGGATGGACTGTGTGCTGCTTCAGGGGAGGTCCAGAGTTGTGTCTGGATGTGCCACTGGAGCCATTTAAATGAACGTGCCGGGCATTGCACCGGAATAGCTGAAGCGTGAGCGTGTGCTTCTCTCCGCCCCCTTTGTGTGGGCAGTAACGTTTTGTCACCTCGGGATGCTTGCCAGCGCTGCTCTGACCATACCTGCCCTCCAGGCAGCTGGGCACGTGGTGGGCTGCTCAAACTCTGCTTGAAGGTTTCGAGAGGTATGGCTGGTCCCAGATGGAACAGGTTCCAAAACAGTTGTTCTGTCCCGTATCCCGTGTGGAGCACAGATCCAGCGCTGCAGACAGCAGCGGAGTCAGGGCAATTCCTCCTCCCCATCCTCAGACAGCCCTTTGCTGACCAGAGCTCACTTGGCTGAAGATGACCTGGTGCTGAAGCTCTGTCGAGGAGATACCTTTGCATACTTCTGTGGAGGGGTCTCGGAGGCCCAAACAGAGAAAACAAGTGCTAATTCAAAAGAGATAACTAAAACTTGGAGCCATTCCTCTCCACCTCAGTCTTGGCACAACACTGATTTTCTGCTTTCCTGACTCACCCAGCAGTGACATCTCCACATGTGTGGTGGTTGTGAGCGTTGTGCAAGGGTGGAGTTAAGGGATTTCTGGTAACTCCTCCCAACCTTTTTCAAAGGTCACTGGCTCACTCCGGCCAAACTGGAAAGGAAACAAATGCCCGAAGAGCAAAACCCCCAACATGTCACATCAAATCATGAAGGAGAAGCTAACGGGACAAAGCTACTTGTTTGGAGCATGTGTATTGCACTCTCTATCATTAATTTACTAATGGTAAATATTTCAACAGGTAGTTATGGGACTTCCAGGACTATCCTAGCGGCTATGATCACAAATCATTCATCGGTGGCTCTTGAAGAAGAAAAGCCTTTCTGAATAAAGGCAGTTCTGTAGCTCTTGCTGGTGTTTTGCATTTCAGCTGACTCCCTCTGCCCTCCTGAAGGAGATGTCTCTTACCACCAAGCAGAGGCTGGCCAGCACTCGGGAGATGCGGCGACCCCAGATTATCCAGATTCTAGACATGAGCGAAGCCTCCCATCGTAAGGTAGCCTTTTCTTGCCCTTTTCCTTGCTGTTTGATGTGACGTTTGAAGAGAGCGCGTGCTTGTGACAGGCTTGCCTCCAGCTTATCTAAATGCCTTGGTGACTAAGTCCTGTTGTTGTTTCAGACTGCTGCCGGTGTGGAGTTCCTTCTGCTGGGGGAAAGGTAAAACATTTTTCCCCAGTGAGATGTTGAAGTCCTGACCTGCGCTAAGCCCATATAAACAACCTCTGTTGAAGTTGGTGGCTTTTGCTGGAGATGAGCTACTGCGGCTAAAGCATGATACTGGGGGAAGGCTGGGGCGGGCCACAAGGATGCAAGCTTGCAATTTCCCACCTTCCTGCTGAAATAGCCAGCCCTTGGTTTGGTGTAGTCTCTGTCGAACACTTGGGGTCATAGGATGCCCTCAGTGGTGGCAGCGTTGGCCTTTGAGGGCTGAGGGCCTACGGTAACTACTCAAGGTGTAGCTAAAGCAATTGCATGAATGCTTTGGGTTGGAACAACGAGTGGGACCCGTACAGGGTGTTAGATTTTTCAGGCTGCCGGGTACACAGGGGAATGGCCCTGGGCAGAGGGGAGTGGGTGTGCTTTATCTGGATCAGTGTTTATTTACACGTGTGTTTAAAGCTGCTTTTCTTACAGATCTGCTTAGTATAACACACGTTCCAAAGGGGTAGATGACTGAGGTAGGCTGTTGAGTGGAAAACTGCCAGCGAGAGACCTGTAGCAAATTGGTTAAGGATTGCCCTAGACAGCGCGTGAGGTTGGGAACGCCTCGGACGAGCGCACACAGAACTGGCCGTGTGCTGTGGCCGCTGGCTTCAGCACGACCCTGACTCCTGTGGAGAAGCAGGAGACGTGCCTGTGTCTTGTGAGTGTGAAGAGTTCAGCTGGAAGGGGGGAGGCAGAGCAGGGAGGAGTTTTCTCAAAGTAACGCCTCGGCGCTGTAAGCATTTGCTGTTTCTGTATGTTTTCAGACCTGCTTCTGTAGTGGTATTAAAGAAAATGGCAATAATAGAATATAATGAAGCATCCATTTAAAGCTCGTGGGAAAAGGAGATGCCAAGTCCAGCTTTACTCAGATTGCCCAGTGATGCTGGGAAAGTACCTGGAACTTACCACCTCATCTGTCGCTTTCTTAACGGCGGTGTTCCTTTCTGGCCTGTCTTCTCTTCTTCCTGGTTTCTGGGCTGTGTGTCAAAAAAGAGATTTGAGGATGTGTTGGGCTCGGTCTCTGTGTCTCAAAGTAAAGATGATCCCCAAGTTGTTTCCCATGGGGTCTCCTGTAAATTCTTGGCTTTCCCTTGCTCCACGAGTGCTTACAGCTCTTGCAGTGAGTGCTCTGGAGCTGTGTGACCGTGTTAGCCCAGGGCTCTGCCGGAGGTAAGTGCTGCCTTGCCTGTTGGAGAAGGCGACCTGGAGAAACACCTGCCAAAAGAGCTGCTCGCTTGAGCCTGCTCTAGTGTGGCCCAGAAACTTTTGATCTGCTCAGAACACAGGTGGGTGAGCTTCTGTTCCCCTAGCGTGAGCTGGGCAGGCGTACTCACCAAGGGACTGTCCTTCGCTGGAGGCCAGTGTTGTATTCTCTCACCGATGAGTCTTTCTCCCCGCGGCTGAAACTCTCTGCTCTCTTTTGCATCTCCAGTTCTCGGCAGTTGCCCTGGAACAGAGCTTGTTCCGGCCTTTCCCATCAGAGGTGGTATTTCAGAGCTACGTCCCCGATGAGGTCTATGAAGTGCCACTGATTCTGAGGAACGTGGACAAGGTAAGTGCTGGGATGTGGAAGTTTAACCCTGTGCTGGAACTGGAGAGCAGTGTCATCCGTGCGGTGCACAGCACAGCCAGTCGCCTGCTGCAGCACAGCGCATCCAGAATAAAACGTCTCACCGCCTTTATTTTGCAAGACGGTGGAAATCTTGCCATGCTGAGGTTTCTCCCCCTGGTTTTGGCTGTGTGTTGGTGGTACCTAGCTGAAAGGAGCTTTTCTGGTCAGCACCTTTCCCCGTGGAAGCCCTGCACGGGTGGGAATGTTGGGGGCTGTACAGTTCTTCCCTGCCCTCGTGCTTTCCCTCGAGTGTGCACCGCGTCCTGGTGGCTCCGTGGTTAATCTCAGTTTCCACAGGGCCCCTCTGCCTCTGGGTGAGCTGCACAGAGAGCTGAACGGGCTGTCAGAGCTCGGGGTGGGGTCTTCTCCACTTTATGCTGGAGTAAGTTATAATTAGTGGTAACAGCGCTTCAGGAAAGGTGTTTTGAAACAGCAGTGGAAGCAGGCTGATTTAGCAGCAGCAGCGGGAGGCCTTTAGGTGCCCCTTCAGGCTCCTGCTAAGCTTAATTGGGTTCTGCTCAGGTTTTCCTGAGACAACGTGATGCTCTGCTTCCCCTTTGGAGAGCCACGGCCTGTTTGGAGTAAAGTGCCCTCAAAGGTCTCCACCTTTACTTGAAAAAAACGATCATTTTGAGACTTCCCAAGAAAGTTGAGAATGGAAAAGTTGAAAAATGTCAGCAGTTTTGTTCCACTGTCAGGAGGGAAATTGGGACCTTTTGAACTTCAGCTGGGGAAACGTTTGCTGGAATGAGGCATGTGCCAAGGGCAAGCTGGTGGGAAAAGGCAGGAGGGAGGAAAGGAGCTGAGCTCGGTGTTCTCTCCCTGCGCACTTTCATACACGCAGGGGTTTCTCTTGATACGTAGCAGTAAGTGCACGGGCAGTAGAGACAGGTCAGAAAGAGGGGTGTAATTAAGGATACTCTTCTGTAATGAAGAGGAAGGGGTATGCGTGAGGGCAGGGTGGGATGGGAAGATGGAAGTGTGCACAAGAGACGGTGAATTCGCCTCCTTTCCAAATTTCCCTGTTGGGGAGGGCAAACAGGTGGACAACAAAAAAAAGCTGTCGAGGCATACTGCAGGTGGAAGAACAGCAAGTCCAAGTATCTCCTGAGATAACAGGTTGTGACAGGGATGTGGGTGAAAATGGAAGACCCTTTGGCAAGGAAGGATGCGGGTGTGCTCCCTCAGTTATTCCGGGAGAGTACTGCACCATTCCTGGTCTGGCATTTAACTTGGGAACATTGATAAGATGCAGCATGTGTGCCTGCACCCGGGGGATGCCACTGGTGTGATCTGCGCTGAATTTTGGGCAGTCTTTGCTGTAGGTATCCTCGTCCCTGATTAAAATGTGCCTCAGTCCTCACTTTCTCTCTTCCTACTCTCTGCTTCATTCCCACTGAGTCTTTGGCTTCACCTGCTCCATTATCCATGCAGCACTTCAAAATGTTTATCTTTGCCAAGTACCAGCCAACAGGCAAACAGTTAATTTGCTCTATTCATGCTTCCTCAAGTGGAAAAGATCATCTGCATTAACATTTCTGCCATTCCCAGTAAATGATAATAAACTTGTACTGTGTAAAGCTGCACCTTGGGATTTACGTGCCCTGTGAAGGGGGAGGCAATGTGTGAACTGTGGTTTTTTTCCCAAAACAGTGTAGTTTTGAAGCTAGTTAGAGCTCAACCACTGGAGAGCATGGGTGTAAAAGTAAGATAAGCTCCAGGAAAATCTTTGGTATGTTTTAAATACAGAAAGACAGAGAGGATAATCCTGCGAGGGTGTTATATTCTAAATTGGTTGGCTTTTGGCGATGTCCTGGAGAAAAGCAACGTTGTGCTCCGTCTCAAGTTTTTCGTGCCAGTTTCCCACATTCCCCTGAATCATACTGAGTTACACTGCATGGTAGCCTGAAGTTGTCTGCCCCATAAAAATCCAGCTGACAGCAAAATGTATTCCGCATAGAGGCTCTGTAATCATGCAACTACAGAAGTGCTGTACTATATACTTCCTGCTCTTACCTGTGTTGTAAAATTGCTTTTCTATTTTCAGGCTGTTCCTCAGCACCCTCAGATGTTCTGGGTGGCTTTTGCTGAAGGTCTGAGCCACACGTGCTCCCCTTCTAAGGGACATGGTGACCAAAATGCTTGTCTGCACTGTGAAGTTGGCTCCTGGAACTCGCCGCCCCAGGACATTGCTGGGTTCCAAGGGCGTTTGGAGAGTTCAGGACTGCCTTGGCCACGGGTTACCAGGCTCGGGTGGGTGGTGCAGAGTGAGCCTCCATTTTTTCCAAGCCTCATGTGGGGTTGTTGTTGATCCGTGAAGCTGCCCACCAGTCCAAATCACCTGCTTCAGACTTTGAGATTTGGCGCTCAGGGGTTGCTCTCTATGTGCTAGGGAAATGCCTGTGTGCTGTCTGTGTGCTGGTGGTGCCCCAGAGGGCAGAACCGTGCAGCAGGGTGCCTGCAGGGACTGCTGGGGGTGGGCAGGGGTCCCCAGGGATCTGGCTTGCCTGCGCTGGCAGCTGCCTGGCTACAGTCACAGGCAGCAGGAGCCTCCGGAGAGCAGAGGTTGGCTTTTAATAATGAAACCACCGCCAGGCAGTGCCAGTCATGTATCTCGGGGCAGAAAATGCCTTTGAGGCCCCTAGTTGATAGGCACAGCCTGGGGGGTCGCCTGGCTTTCCATCACTTGGCCAGGTTGCTGGCTCTCATCCTCTGCATCAGCCTTTCCTTGTAGCATATTGTGCTTCTCCCTTGCTTCTTTCCAGCTCCCTTTGGTTTTCCCCAGCCATCTCTCTGTTTCTGGGGTTGTCTCTTTGTCTTCCTGTGTTTCCTCCTTTTGCTCTTCATTTGCTGCTTTTATTCCCAGTAAGGCCACAGTATCTGTGGTCCCCTCTTGCTGGTCTGCCTACATGACTGTAGCACCGCAGCTTGACTGCCCCGCTCAAACCCAGCACGTTAAAGTGAATTTCTTCCTTCCGCCAGGATTAACACGTACTGTTTGGCGTTCAGATAATACATGCCCCTTCTAGGGGCATGTCTGCCTGGATGTGTACGGGCAGAAGCCAGCAGATTCTCTGGGCTTATTGAATACACGGGTGACTTGATTCAGATATTATACCGCCGTGCTGCTGGTGTCTTCCCTGCTTGGCCCTTCCTTCATCGCCCTGCTGCCTCTGGCCTCGAGCTGTTTTGCCCAGGCAGAAGGGATTAATGTTCACTCTTATGTGTTACGTGTATGTACCTCCAGAGCTAAAAGTGCTTTGTGAAGGTGGTATCACCAGGCCTCTTCTCCCCCTGTTTCCACAAGCTGCAAGATCATACTTTCCTCTCTTTTCTGCAGGTTCCTGGGCTGGTGAAGGTCATCTTGGAGAGCTCACCTTATTTCAAGCTGATCAGCCACCATGCTGTGTGCCGCAAGGTACTGCCTGGCATGCTTGCGACTTTCCGCATCGTTTTCTCCCCTGATGAGAACAAGGTGAGACTGGAGGTCCCGAGAGGTGTGTGCCTTCAGTGGGAGGTGAACCTGCGGGGCTGGGTTCAGAACAGGGCATCTGCTGTGGGTTTTGAGGCACTGTCCTGGTTTCGGTGGCATTGCACTGGATCTGCAGCTGGGGGAAACTTTTCCTGTGGTGAAGATGATGCTGTCATAGGCTGGAGGCTCTTCTATGCTTCAGACTGTGATTATCCTTTGGTGCTGGAACGTTTAATGCCATGTCTGTTGGCTTCAGGGATAAGAGTGCACTGTGTGGTGGGGTGGCCTCTCATGGTGTTGGTTTCTAGTATCTGACTATTGCTGCATAATTACAGGTTTGCTCTGATAATTATAAATACAAAAGCCTGTTTGCATAAATACAAACCTGTTGTTTGGAGGACCCAAAGCTGAGCCTGATCAGAGTGAGGACCACCACCTTTGAAAACTGGAGTTGCTTCTTGAATGCATATCGTGTTGGCCGCAGTAGTGAGACGGCGGAACGTTCTGTCTGAAGCCGGCACTTTTCTTGCACACCGGTCATAGCCCATGCCGTGCTGCGAGGTTTGCTCTAGGCTGTGGTCAGGCAGCCTGCAGCTGGTCACATCCTGGCTGGCAGCAGCATGCGATGCCACCGCAGCAGGGACTGACGAGCTGTGCGTTCCCTCCCTGTGCTTTCCTGGGCGTTTTCAGGGGAAGGCGCACGTGGGACAGTAGGGAAATGGCAGGGAGGGGTGCTGATAAGGTGTTTAGCCATCGCACCTCTCTACTCGATGTTAGGGGCTTAATTATGATGGAAAACGCTAGGGGAATGGCTAGATCCAGAGAGCTTTCCCCTTTCCCGTCTGGCAACCAGTTCCCTGCCTCACCCTGGGCTGGAGCGAAGGTGATGCTTTTTCATACCCTCTGTGTTCCAGCCTTGCCGCTGTGCTGCCCCTGAGGATACTTGCCCGCCTGTGCTCCAGCTGTGATTCTAGGGGAGAAGATGCGCTGTGCTCGTGGCAGGGAGCCAGCCTGGCCCAGACACGCTGAGCTCCAGATGTCTTTAACCAGCAGGAGGCTGGTGTGCTGCAGAGGACTGAGGCATCTGGAGCGCACACAGGAGTGAAGGGGCAGGTAGCATCTGCAGGCAGAGTGTTAGCCTGGAGCCTTTGGGCAGTCACGCTGGTGTGGCTGTGCCTGCGTGCATGGGGCTGTGGTTGCTGTGTCAGCTGGCACCTATTCCCTGCCCCGTGTGCCGTGCTTTTGCTCGGAGGTTGGAACATCGGTGCTGTGGCCCTGGCAAGTCTGGCACTGTGCCGTGATGTGAAGGGGCGGCGGTGTTACCTGGAGGCTTGTTAACGCAAAAGGGTTTAGTACCTGGCATGGAAGGGAGGAAGCCCTGCAGGGGAACACAGACAGACAGGCTGACTCTTTACACCAGCACTCTGCTGCCTCTTGGCACAGTTCTTTGCGTGACTTTGTGGGTGATGCAAGGTGAGGGGGTCGCTCTGAGCCAGCTGGTGTTTCTGCGCCAGGCCAGAGGTGCAGGCTCTCTTTGGGCACAGCTGTTCTCTCATCTTCCGTTTGCTGCTTAGACTTAGTTGAACACCCTGTCCTATCCTCAAACAGCATGGCTGTAGCAAACTAGAGAGGAAATGCCCTGTGGTGCCTGGCTCCCCATGCTTGTGAAATGATCTCTTGCTTTGCGGAGGGACTGAGAAATTGTTTTACGTCATTCGTATGGAAGGTTAAAATGATGTTGGCTTAGGGCAGTTCTCCATACTGCCCAAGTGACATAAGAGCTTAATCCCACCGAGGTAGGCTTTGCAGGGGACACTGCTTCCTTTAAAATGTGATTGACTAGTATTCATGAGCATTCATTTTTGGGATGGAAGTAAATCGGTTCCCATGAAGGGCAAAGAGCTGCTCTTCAACTACAGAGAAGCAGCAGAGCAACACATGAACATCACCCCAAATAGAAGTAGGGTGAGGTAACTCCCAGGAACACTCATGTCCAGTACTTTGTCCCTTGTCTTGCCCTTGAACTGGTGAGTGTGTGGCATTAGGGAGCTGTGCCAGCGAGGTCCTCTGCACAGCTCGAGCGACACCCTGGCGGTTTCTGCCGACCTGGGTTTTGTGCTCCTTGCAGGGCATTGGGAGAGGGATGTGGGCTGCTTGGTGAGGAGCACATGGGGACTCTACAGCAGAACCAGAATGTTGTATAAATCGAACTTTTTGTCTCGTACTTGATGGAGTGTGAGTCAGGAAAGTGCCGGAGTGCTGTCGCTCAGCTAGAAATGCATCAGTAGCATGGTCAGGATGTGCAGAGCACCTTGAAAAGCCCTTAGCCAAGAGGCAGGCTTTGGGAGATGGTTCTGTAAAGCCACCTGTGTTGGGCTTGCAGTTGCTTCCCTGCAGAGTATCTGTGTGTTAGTTGTGGAAGGCTCAGGAGTGCTGCCTTTGAATAACTCCTACATCTCTGATACTGCATGATCCACAGGGACTGTGGGTAACCCAGTGAAGTGGGGTCTGGGTCTTCCTGATGAGGAGCCGGTTTGTGTCATTCTCTTGCTTTGAATCTGTTCTTCCCTGGAGTAAGTCTGACTTCAGTGAAGTCACTCCTGATTGAAAGGAGTAAAATTGTGCCTCAGCCCTAAGTAATAGGGCCATGTGAGTTGTTAGTGGCTGAAATGCCACGTAGCCCTTTCTTGGAAAATGAGCAGTTTCCTACTGTCTCGCAGTCATTTGGGAATGTGCCACGTGGTCAGACTGTCAGAAAAGGAATAGCTGACGCGCCTCTTGGTTTATTGGCACTTGCGTTATAAATGAACTGCTAATTTTTCTGCTGGGCAACATTTCCAGTTTGTTACTCTTGCTGCTTCTGATTTGCACGTTTCTGTTTTATGGCTCCATTGTACAGCGTGGGTGTTCTCGTGCCAGCCCCTGTTCCCATGTGTTCTTGCGTTATGGTCTGACGGCCTCTGCTGAACTGGAAACCATTGTGGCACTGACCGGCAGATAAACAACAGACAGAAATACTTCCATTTGTGCGTCCTTCAGGCTTATTAGTAGTTTATTGTAAAGGAAGAAGGAAGCAAGAAGCACATAAAAACATAGCAGAGCTTATTCTGTGTTGTCCTCTTGCTCTTTTCACTGTAGCAGTGCACTGTTTTCAGGCAGTGCAAGTTCAGTCTGTGAGGTTTGTGAAATTCATTGCTGATGCTCAGTGGAGACTGAATTAATGCACATTGATTACTCTGAAATATGACAGGACGGTGAGTTATTGCATGACTGAAATGAAGTCCTTTAAAATTCAGCCCAGCCCTGCTAGATGTTTTGTTGTGCACAGAAGCTATTCCAAGAATACTTTTAAGATGACTCTTGTGAGGAGGAAAGGGGCAGAAGACCAAGGCAAATGGCGCGGCGCCACAGGAACCTGAAGCCAAGTGACTCATTTCAAAGACTCCTGCGAACCGGCGGCTGAGGGGGGCAGGCGCAGGGGCACCCCCTCTGCTGCGAACGGATCTTCATCCTCTGGTCTCTCCTCTGTTGTCACGGCCCTTATTTTCCAGCCTTTTTTTATATCAGGGTTTCAGCGGGAGCTTTCCCTGCTTGGCTTGCTGTGTTACCTCATGCTACAAGGATCTTTTCTTTGCAGGTTGGCTGCTGCAAGGAATTCAGTGAAGCATTTGGGATAGGTTATGCAGGGAAACTGACATCTGAGTTTGGGGTTCTGGGCAGTTAGGCTTGATATTGCTGCGACAGTAATTACTGTTAGCCTGAGTTTACAAAGAGCCTGAAACAACACCCAAGACGAGCAGCTGCTTCAGTCTCAGTGGGTGCCAGTTCAGACGCCAGTGGTGATACCTGGAAGGCCAGAGCCTGTAATTTACTGCTTGTCACAGGGGAGCACGAGAAGGGGAGCCATCGTACAACTGTCTGTATCTTCCGTGAAACTGAGAGGGGAGTTGTATGCAGGATGAAGTCGTGTTTTCATGAAAACCTATAGCCTGAAGCTGTGTCTAAACACAGCAAACTTTAAAGCATAGATGGGATGCAACCCCTCTGTCATCCAGGCACGTTTATTTAGAAACCTGGTCTTAAACAGTCTGCTAAGGGTTTGCAGTTGCGAAGCAGAACAACATTTTGAACTGGTCTCAACTGTGCCCCTAGGCTGCAAGCAAGTGCGTAGCAGGGTTAGTGCCCTGGTAACACGAGGCAGTGCTGAAGTAGAGACTTTGCAACCTGTTGCCCCCAAGGGAGGGCAATTCAGCTTTCAAAAGCTTAAGGGACCATGGGTTCACAGTGGCACAAACAGCCAGCTTCTGCCTAGCACCCCTCCTGCCTTGGGTTTCCCCCTGTTTGGGCTGGCGCTGCATTCAGCCTGGTGCAAGGTCCCACGTTGGTGGGGTGGTAGAGCGTGGCTGAAGGGTCAGCCCGCTCTGAAGTGCTGAGTCAAGCCTTGCACGGGATGCCATGTCCCACGGTGTCCCTGGAGAGGGGGCTTGGAGCATAATGTGCATCTGCATGAATGGCGAGAGGCATCTTTCTCTCTCAAGGTCGTGGTTGTCTCTGTGAAACCAAATCCTTGTTGCTTTAGCCTTGCCCTCAGGTCCCTGGAGAAATCCCTTGTGCATTGCTGTGCAGGTGGTCCCAGCGCCCCTCACCAGCAACGGAGCTGGGAAGGCTGCCTGTGCTTGCTTTTGGGGGGGATTTATTTCTTGGGCTCTTAATTGCATTGCTGTTGATCCATTTGCTCCTTAGCAATGACAACACCTTGACAATTACTTCCTTTTACTTGCTCCAAGTAGCTCCAGTTGTTGAAGTTCCTTTTTTCTTTATCCTCCTGCTGATCTGAACTTGCATCCTCCTCTGCCTACCTGGCACCTGGAAGAGGGAGCTAAGTAAATATGGCATGCCAAGACTTAATAAGGCAGGTAGCTTTCAATTGGCTTTGCAATGCCTTTGTTACAGTAGTGTGGCCAAAAGAACAACAACAACAAAAGCAAATAACATTCTTCATTTGCTAATGAGTTTCTGAGGATCGAAACAGTGCAGGACGTGAAGTAGCCAGATAATAGGTGCTTTAAATTCATATGGGCTGCCCATAGCTTTTATTTTAGAGGGCTTAGGCTGCAAGATTGAGTACAAAATTGCTAACTCAGAACGACTTGCTGAAGATGAAACGCTTTCCTGAAATGCGGTATTAAATCATGCAGGTTGCTTGCTGCAGTTCCCTTCCTAGTATTTTACCTTCCAAATAGGAAAAGCAAAAGCCCTTCTGCAGTTTCTAGGGTGAATATTTGAGATGTCTAGAAAAGGAGATTATTCTTTTTGTCTTGGATGGGGCAGCATCTGTATTGACAAGCTTAAACCCCAGCTGAGCAGGTGGTAGGCGAGGTGCTGGGTGGTGGGTGAGGCGCTGGCTGTCAGCGCTTGCGTTAGAGCAATAGGTGCGTGTCTGTGCCTGGGCTGGCTGCCTTAGGGCCCTTCCAGGAGGGGATGGGGACAGGAGCAGGAAATCCCAGCTGTGGCGGAGGCTGGATCGGTTCTGCTGAAGGGAGTTTGCTGCTGTATGCAATTCCTAAATCATTAAAATCCTAAAGCGCTTGCTGCTTCAACAGTGATAAAAATATCAAATTAATTAAAAGCACTGAGGAAAAAATCAGGGCAGCCAGTGAGTGATGAGAAGCAGAGTTTTTATCAGCTCATCCATAAGAGCGCTGCTGGGGGTAATGGCTCCTGGCCCTATGGCAGCAGATTTACCACTGATTTCAGTGGGGGCAAGGTGATAGTTCCAGCGCAGCGATGCCACGCCATACATCTGGAGACTGCTCTGCTCATCTCTACAGTAACATGGTTTTGGTAATTTGATTTGCCTTCCTGCTGCTAAACGCCAGACAGCCGGGGCGCGGGGGGGATTGCCTGGCTCTGTTCTGCAGAAGGCAGTGGCTGGGACTGCACAGCCGGCTTTGCTCTGGTGGGGTGTCTGAGTGTCCCCCGTGTGCAGCTCCCGATGCCGCCTGCCTGGGGTGGGTGTGCTAACCAGGCACGCCGTCACTTACTCCTCTAGAACAGACCTTACAGAGGGGTGTGATTACGGCATCAGCCAGAGCTGTCTCCTGTGCCCCCTGAGGCTGGGTGAGATGTAAAGGGAAACGGAGTTCAGACACAGGAAGAACTAACACCCTTTAATTCTAGCGCAGAGGTGGCATAGGCTGCTGAGGGCAGGGGTGCAACTGTTAGCGCTTTTAGGTACTTGTGAAACCTCTCGCAAAAACAGTTTGGGTCTGGAGCTGAGCCAGCTCTGGTGTGGGGAGATGGATCAGGTGGCTTTTGAAGGGTGCGTGTCCCCAGCCTTGGCCCTATAACGCTGTGAGAAGGGGCAGGAAATACAGCCGTACCCTGCACTGCCCTGACGCTGCCGCAATTACCGTGTCCAGCTTGTGAAGTATTTCACCGAAGACTGACCGTTGACTATGCATGTGGTGAAGTCCTTTTGAAAGTGTACCTGAGCATCCCCTGCCAAGCTTCAACGAGGTCGCCGCGTTGCTGGCACTGGAGTTAGTGCTGTGGCACAGCTGGGTTCTCAGTGGTGCTTCCCATAGTCTGCAGTGGCGATCGAAGCAGGTTGCGTTAGTGCTGTGATCCCTTGCATGAAGAGACTGTTCTGGTGTCTCGGAATCAAAGCATCAGATAATTGTGGTGCTGCCAGCTTGCTGCAAAAGCAGGTGAATCAATGGGGTTGTTTCTCCTTTGCAAGTTAACGACCCTGTGCAAGTCATGCTACTGGAATGAAAGCTCATGAAGGTAAAAAGTACTGTTGCGTTACTGAATGATACTGCTACAGCCATAGAAAACAGCAGTTTTCCTTCTGCCGTGGGGAAAGTACTAAAAGCATTGTGCTGAGATTGTTTCTTTCCCCGCAGGATTATTTCCACGAGCTCATCTGCATCACAGAAAGGGGAGAAGTTTGTTGTGCCTCTCCGAGCTATAGGTGCCCGAGCTATCCTGGCCTTCCCCGACCAGGTGAACTTCTCAGCCTGTCCAGTCAAGTACAGCACCCAGAAAACACTGCTGGTTCGCAACATCGGTAACGGGGCGGCCCGCTACTGCATCAGCCCTCAGAGGTAGGGAGCTCATCTCTTTTTGTGCAAAACACTGTTGTGTGATAATACAGTTGGTAAACAGCGACAAAAAGGAGCCAGAGCGTGTGAGCTGCTGTACTGCTGCCGTGGCTGGAAATGGGCAGGGCACGTGGGGTTTGCTGTTGATTATAGTGTTTGAAGCATGGCGCAGCCTCTGCTAAAACTCTGCAAGCTGCAGAGTGGAGTTTTATAGTGCAACGGTGTCTTCAGTGCACAGTCGTGCAAGACTGATTCTGTTAGATTGAACGAGCAAATGTAGGAAGGCAGCTGGACTGCCCTCGGGCTGTGTAAGATCCTGCGTGGCAGACGACAGCTCTAGGAGCTCAGTTCCTGAAGACCAAAGGCAGTGTTAAGAAATGGGCAAGCTCTGAGCTGGTGGAAGAGACATTTAAGAATTTATCATCAGCTTTACCAGCAGTTTGTCTATAGTAGCAAGTGCAATCAGAGATGATAGATCAAAGCAACTGGTATTGAGACCCTGACAAAAACCCTGTGGGGTCCAGAACCTGGTTTTCCAGTAGGTTTGATCTGGTCCCTGGGATCCACTATTCTTCATTAGAATGAGCTCTTAAGTGGAGATGAGCTGGCAGCGGCTTCAAACCTGCACTTTAGCCCCAAAGCAGAATGCCGATGGGCGCACAGGCAAAAGGTGCAGCAAATGCCTGGCGCGTGGGTTGGGAGCCTTTTCTAGAGCTTTGTCTCTCTCAGATCTCCTGGAAAGTGCTCTAGCATGCTGTAGTAGCTACCAGCAACCCCCTTGATCTTCAGTACCTTCTGAAGTGGTTATGTGGCCCTATTGACCCAATATACCCATTCCCTGGGAGGCCACAAGCACGTGGCATTTCGGCAGTCTCCTGGTCAAGCGCCTGATGTGTGCTGTGTCGTGGACAGCCTGTACTGTTCCTCTTGGTCTGAGAAGACAGTCACTGGTTTTCCAGTTTGCTGAACTGGAGAGGGTAATGCGTTTTGGAAACTGCACCTGCAAGGAAACCACTTCAGCTGGCTGGTAGTTAGCTCCGTGTTGCTTGGTCCCAGAGGTTTTGGTGTAGGAGCTGAGGTCCAGAATGCAGCAAAGACGTGCCGTCTGCCTTAGTGCACCTGAGTTGCTTCGGTTTCTTCCCCAGGAAAACAGGGGTCAAGAGAAGGCTCTTTGCTCTTTCTCCTGGGAAATGCGAAGGTCCAAGAGGCTTCTACCAAAGCCTGGCAAGGCTGTTGAAGCAGGCTTCCAGGATGCTGTTCAAGCAGGCTGCTTCTTTTCACTGTGGAAATACATAGGCAGGAACTTGTAAATCCCTGTACAGCTTCCCTCTGGGATTTCCAGATCTACTTGTCACCACCAAAACAAGTACCCAGTCGTGTGTAGCATCTCTTGGCAATGTCCTTGCCAACTGTTCTATCGCGTGATACGGCGTACGTTGAATCCTGCTTGATATGGATTTTATGCTGAACTTCACCAATTGAATGTTTCAGTCCTGATTTGCAACAAAGGGATGGGAAGCGTTACGAAAGCTTTATTTCAAACTACACAAGAAAGTACAATTCTGAATAACTGGATTGCGTGTGCGCAGAGATCAAAAGCTGGTAAGATTTCCCATGTCAGCCAAAGGCATCAGTCATCTCTTCCATTTCGTTATGAACTTTTGAAAGCCAGTCTGAAATTTCAAACTGATGATCTTTGAATATAAGCAGCGTTTTATTCTAATTAGGTCGCCCCCACTTTCATTCAGATTTCTTTTTTAAATACTCTGAGGTTCCTGTCTTTCTGCTCTTTTATTTTTTTTTGCTTTAAGTGTTCAGTGAAATGTCATAACGAATTCCTCATTGGGAACTTTCTTAAAGGTTGAGTTCCTCTAATGCCTGTGTGTCTACCATCTGCCTATATATATGCACAGATGTATAAGAAATAATATGAGAAATTCGGGGAACATGTGAAATGGAATTGGGCTGCTGGAGAAGATAAAATCCTAGAATAACTTTGGAAGAGACCTCTGGAGATCATGTGAGCAAACACAGTGCTCAGAGCAAGACCAGTGTCAAAGTTTGATCAGGTGTGCACTCAACACGAAAAGTAAGACCAAGTGATACCAGCCTTCGTCTTTCCTTCTCAAGGCTGTGCAAAGCCATTTATCCCAGCATCTCCCTGTATGTGCTGTGCTCCAGCCCCTAAGCTCCTCTTCTGTAGAAAGGCTTTCGTGCCCACCAGCCTGCACTGCCAGGGATTCTTCCATCCCAAATACAGGTTTTTGCATTTTCCATCCCTCGGCTGCATGCGGTTCTGCTGTGTCCCCTGAATAGCAGCCCAGCCCTCCAGTATCTCGACTGTACTCCCCCAAGCTTGTATCCTCCACTCAAAATCCGAGTGCTCCCCACTCTTGACCAGGTCACCACGTCCCCTTGCAGCCTGGGAGCAGAACAACCACGTTCTCCCTGTGCGATGAGGCCATGGTGTGCCAGGAGTGGTTTCTCCAGCCAGTGCTGGGGACTGCGCTGGGTGACAGTGGGTTCCCTGCTGCTTGTGCTGTGAGAAGTTGCTCAGGTGCCTGCCCCGAGGTCCCAGGTGAGCTCAGTGGCTCCAGCAGCCCCAGCAGAAAAGAACTGGCCTCCCAGCTGGCATGACAAGTTGGCTGGAGAGTCTCACCAATACACTGCTCCACAGGCGAGTAGGTCATTAGCTGTTAATTGTCTTTGAACAACTCTACTTACAGAGGCTTTCGCGGGAGAGACTGTTTTCCTCCTCATGTCAGGGGATTAATTTCCCTGCGTTAGAGGCTGTGACCAAGGCTGCATCATTATTAACGACAGGGGAAGTTTTTAGTTTAATGTCATTGCATTCTTTTGAATGACTCCCGTAATGATTGTTCAGCATCACAAACACTTAAACCTGTGCTTTGGACATTAATGCGTGGTGTTTCCTGTCCTGGAGAGCTTAATGTGTAGATACGAGACGCAGTATTTAAGAGTTATGGCATAGGTGGTAGGAGTGCCAGCCTTACAGACTTACATTCAGGACTGTTTTAGTCTCTTCCTATTTAGTGGAGAACTGAAGCAGCTTTAGTGTGTGCTTAACTTTTGCTGAGTACGGATGTAGTGTTGTGTTAAAGCCAACATCAATATCACATAATAGTTTTGTGTGCCGCTATGTGTAAGCATGCGTGCACGTGAGAGGGGGAGGAGGCTTAGTGGAGTAGAAGGGAATGAGAGATCAAAGTTTGTGGACCATCAGCTGGCCTCTGTGTCCTTCATTCTCTCTCTGCACAACTGAGACTTCTTAGTTGCTGCAACTTCTGTCTTCTGGCCTGGGCGAATTCAGGCTCTTGCCCCTTTGCAAGGCAGCTGCAGGCGCCACAGTTTCCTAGTCCAGTGCGCCGCTCGTATCACTTCTCTCTGCCTCCTTTCTCAAAATTCCCTTGGCATCAAGCGTAACCTACCAGCTTTCACCTTCAGTGCATTTTTCAGCCCATCTCCAATGCTAACCTTTCCTCTCGGTCAGTACTGCGAGCTCTGCTCTTGCAGCGGGTCACTTCATAAGGACATTCCTTGCCTCTTACAACTTTATCTAAGGACTCGTGTGGTGTATTTTACTCCACGGCAGAGCTCTCAAATGAATCCACGGAGCCAATTCAGCATCCTTCTGCTGTTGCTTGTTCAGAACTCTCCCTTGCCGTGGTATCTACCAGAAAACATGGACACGTTTTGACTCCTCTTTCGTAAAGGGTGTGTGTGTGTGTGTGTGTGTGGGAACCCTGACACCAAAGCACTCCCCATTATGCAGCTTGGCTCTGTGCCTGTCCTCCCCCTGCATGCCCATACCCAGCTGTTCACTGCATAGTGTAGTAATAAAAAAAATAATAATAGTATAAATATAGAAAGTCTTTTCCTGCCGTTCTCATTGTTAAGGCTGGTTAGTGAGTTTCTTCTCCACGGCATTCACGGAGATAAATGTCATTCCAGTACATTTCAGTTGAAAATGGTGCCTGGAAGCAGATCTCAGTGCAGCACTGCCTTTTCCTGACGTTACACTGTGCTATGCTGTGCTATGGGTTAGAGAGGATCTGTCTGAGAAGGTCCATTTAGGAATGTCCCATCAAGCTCTGGAAGCTCAGGAAATGATCCTACATGGCACAGTGCCAGGAGCCGCCTTGCATCCCTCCCTGCAGTACCCATTATACTACATGGAGGTGTGGGGCTGGAGAGTTACCATGGGATGTACAGGGATGTGACAACAGAGCCTACGTGCAGGGAAAGAGGGAAAGAGAGAGCTTGTGAGATGCTGGCTCTGTGCAGGATTTTTTCAGTATGGAGATGGAGTCTTGGATGCTTTGACCTAACAGACTGTGTTTACTGGAGTGGTTACAGTGCTCGACTTTGGCTTTTATACCATTACCAAAACATTACGTATGCCAAGATTAAGTGATCTTTGGGGTTTTTTTCCTGCAATAGGTCTTAGTTGACAGAGGGGGCAATTCAATCACCAGTAATTTTACTGTCGGTCTTGGGGTTGGAGGCAGCTTTTAATGAAATCAATTCTCACAAACTCAGATGATTTTATAATGCAAATTAAGGCACCAGAGGAGTAAAGGGGTTTTGGTTGTAGAAGAGAAACATACCATGGGACGAAGTATGTTGCAGCCTCGTTGCACGCTGCACTGACTAAACATATGGTTCCCGGAGGAAAGGCAGCGCGGTAGTCGCGAAAGCTGAGCCACAGAACTGTCAGCGTTGTTCACTTGTCAGCTGGTTGCTAAATTGTCAGGAGTATTTTGCCCGTGGTATCCTCATGGGATTTAACTTTTGCCCAGCTTGGGGAGCTGATGCCTGGTGAAAGCAAGCAAGATGTAAACGCCAAGGCAGATCACAATGAAATTGCTTACTAATCTGGTGTTGTTCCCTTTCTGAAGGGCAATTACGGGCAAGATCTCAGCAGGTTCTGCTGGGAAGGTCTCCCTCAGATTGGTGCGGCTAGATGAGTTTATACAAGCTGGGGACTGCAAGGCACCGTTGGGAGATCTGGACCTGTGAAAGTTTAGATGTTGTACAACAAAGCAAACGTACAAATGGACGTAGTTGAAAAGCATGTCAGAAGAAGAGCTATTAATAAACCTCCAAACCTTATCTTTCCTGTTTTGTCAGGAGCGGTAGTTATTCATTACAAGGGTAGATCTAACAGGACAAGAATTACCGTAAAGAACAGCTCACAATTAATGGCTAAAAGGCCAAAGTTTAGCCTGCCAGTTTCATCTGTTGGCAGTGGTTTCCGTGTGGCTATTAGTGTGTCAGGGACGTTTCCTTAGCATCTCTTATCTGTAGGCTGCAGGGAACAGCTTAGTGATGTGGACTGAAGTTCAGAGTTCAGGTGAAGCATGGACCTTACATCCCTCTGGGTCTTGGAGAAGCAGGTCTACGTGAGGGATACCAAGCTCCTGCTACAGCAGGAACCAAGTTGTCCTGCAGGTACAGCGTGGGGTGGGAGGCAGGAGGTGCGGTGTCTGACTTGTGCTCTGTTTCTCAGTCCTGAGAATGAGTCCTGACCTCGGTGGGATCCTCTTCTCTGGTAATTTGAAGATGTGAAGGTATCTACTTTCTCGGGCATCCCCTGAAGTCATCCTCAGGAGTGTCATTCCCATCCCAGCTATCTGAGGGCAGGGGTATGCAGACATGGGGATGGAGTAGGAAGGGCATGGGATGGGAGGTAGTGCTGAAGTGTGGCCCTTAACCGGCAGCTTTTCTGTTCTGGCAATGTTTCTGGTAAAAACAACAAACTAAAAGAGGTGGGGGGGAATTTTTCTGTGCCTTTCCCACAGCAGGCAGTGATCCCCGCCAAGCACCAGCAGAGCCCTGCCCAGTATAACCAGGCACAACCCCCAGCGCAGGTGCAGGGCCATGTAGAGCAGCCCGGTTCTGAGGCTGGCGGCGCCTTGGCTTTCCTCCTCCCTCTCAAAAGCCTCAGGTCCAGCACGTGAACATTGCGGGCCCAATGCTTCCCCATTAGTCACTGGCGATGTTCTTGCTAGTCGTGATGGGAGCAGGTCAGGCCCCCAATTGCATCAGTGTCTCCTTAATGAGCAGGAACTCCAGCAGTTTCATCAGCTGTCGCTGCTTCCATGAGCGAAGCTCAGCTTGCGCATGGCTCCATTTTTTCTCATTATTTCTGTGGGCTGCACTCCCCAATCACTGTAAAACTCTGCAGAAAATATTTTTAAGGTGACAAATTGACCACCAGCAAAGCACTAAATCCAATAACTTTTGCTTTCTAAGTGAGGCTGTACAAGAGCCGCAAAGCCCAGCTGCTGTTGTGCAGAAACATGTTGCATCTGACTTTTCCCTGAGCATTAAAGGACTGAATTATGTGTCTGTCAGCTGAGAGCTGTTTACCTGGCGACAAATCATAATTGCTCTTGTTAAATCTAAAGTACACCGACACATTTTCATACTATTTCCCACACATTGCACAGAATTTCTCTAGTAGGCCAAGCAAACAGTTACCAAGCCTGGATTACAACCCAGAGCCCCAGACTGCATTGCTTGTGAATACGCAGAAAACCTCCTGTTGAAGGTGCCTTGATATGCTCCTGCTAGCGGTGCTTCATTTAGCTAGAGATTTAATTGTTCAGGCTGTAAATGGGATACTCCTTTTGTGTCTTGTTTTCTTGTTTCTGTATCACTCTAATCTGCCTTTGCACTCGTACAGATTTTTCTTTGCTTAGAACAGCTTTCATTGAAATGCTGATAAAATGTGCCCTTTCTGAGGCAAACCCAGGATGCTTTCAAGGTAAAAAAAAAAAAAAGAAAGATAGATTAATTCTGCCATTAAAGTCTAATTATTCTCCGGTCATTCAAGAATAAACTTCTGTTCTCCCTGTCTGATTTCCAGGCTGTAATCTCACTGGGACAGGTATTGCCTTGACATTTGCATCTCTTGAGGTTTATAGGTGGCAGGAAAAGACGGATTCCTGAGGAACTCAGTGTCAAGTTGTGCATGCAAATAACTCTTGCCATCTCCGTGCCCTTCAAAAACCCTCCTCCGATCGTATCGCTAGCAGTCAGACTCTTGAGCCTTGCTGCAGAAAACTGGATGCAGGGTATGGGGGAGACGAGGTCATTTTATCGCTTAGGATCTTCTGAGGGCTGGAGCTCTTCAGGAGTTGGGTCGGTGGCTCAGTTCCTGGCCCTGTATGTTCTCTTTTTCTGCTGCTGACTGTGGTTTCTTGGCCCCTTGCTAATACAGGTGAGCTGGAGTGAGCTGGACGGCAGAAGGAACGTAGTCCCCAAAGGTCCCACAATAATCCTGATGTGCCTCTCCGTGTTGCAGCCCTTTCTCTGTTGATCCCTCTGCTGGGACTCTTGGGATTGGCGATGCCATGCAAGTAACGGTGGACTTCCACCCAGAGAAGACTGGTGATTATTCCAGGCCCCTGACAGTTCACTATGACACAGGTAAGGTCTGGGCACTGCATGGTGCCCAGTCTCTGCGTCCTTCAAAACAGAGACCTTTCAAAGCAGAAAAATGTTAAGCTTGCTTTGCAGACTACTTCTAAAACCTTTTCTTTCAAAACCTCTGTATGTTTCGGTGCTTAAGTGAGCAGGTAAGGGGCAAAGGCTGCGTGTGCCCTCGTTCTGTGTGGCTGTGTGCCGGTCTCTCCCTGGGGGATGCTGGTGTCGGCTGGGTGCTCTCCACCCAGCACCCCCCATGACTGCCATCTGCCATCATTCCCTGTTGTCCCGGTCACCTTAATTGCCTCTCCAGGTGTATCTCCCCTGTCCCGGCTTTGCCTCAAAGAAAAGTGACAAATAGTTGGTGTTTAGGGGGCTTTTAAAGTGCATCCCCTCAAGCAGGAATGAGGTTTTTTGGAATCGGGTTTTGCTGGGAGTTGCTGAGTCGGAGGCGGGAGGAACCTTGATTCTCCGTTACGGTGTGCATATGCACGTGTGAAGCTTCATTCCTTGGCGGTGCTATGTTTGAAGCGCGACGTGGGAATGCGTGCCTCTGTCAGACTCGCTCCAATGCCGCTGTCTCTTACACATCTGTCCCCTGCACTGCTTCTACGTTGTTTTGCCGCAGAGCCTTGTTCTTTCTTTTTGCCTTCTCCCACAGCTCACGACATCAGGACTAATGCAGCCAGGACTTGAGGGCTCTTGGGATTTGGCAGGAAGAGCTCGCTGCCTCCCGAGATAGGTGTGACATTTATATTAGGCTAGGAGAAGCTGAGGTCAGGCCACAGAAACACCATCAGCTTTACGCTTCACTGAAGAGTAAGCGGGGAATATCTTTAGGAAAAGGCGCCATGTTAGAATGCTTCTGTCGGCCTTGGCTCAGCAGGGGTATGTTGTGGTGCCGAACGAGGCGCTTCCTCAGTTGCGTGAAGGCACTTGGCGTGTGTTTCCTCTCGCCTGAGAGGGAGGTTTGGTTTGTCCCTGTTCCTCAGCGTTGGTCCTTGGAAGTGTGGTGTCCTAACCGAGGGGATACTGTGTGCTGCTTTAGCCCGGCAAAGAGCATTTTAGTTGTCTTGGGTTTGTGGAAGTTACAAATGCTCCTGTATCTTCCAAACACTTATGTAGCCTCACGACTTATTTCAGCTTTGTCTAATGTTTTCCAGTTATTGACATATTCACGGAGAATGGTTGATGCTCACTCAGAGGAGCTTATTGTTTTGGGTAACAGTTTCTAGGACGGGTGACTGAAATATCAGCTAGGGAAGCACAAAAACGTGCCTTATTTGTATGCCTATACAGAATCTATAGGATAAAATTCAGAGGGCTAGAATTTCTCTGGGGCAGATGAGCAGTGACAGTGGAGATTAGGGCCGTAGGGTTTATACTTTGTGACGGAACAGAGTGAGCGAATAATTAGGGCCAGGATCTTCGTGGCTTGCTTTGAAAAACCTGAGAGTCTTGTTCTTACTGAAACAGCTGGTTCCCCCATAGTCAATCTTTGCAAAAGTGATTTGTGTGGGTAGGCCACGGGGATAAACTCTCTGCTGGCTCTGAGATGGGTGTTTTCCCAGGAACACGTGCAGCTCCCTGGGAGATGAACCCAGGATTTCATTCCTGCCTGCCAGTACAATGTTGCAGTTATTTTGAAATAAACTACGCATTGCGAAGGAGAGCAAGGGGATAATGAAGGGATTATCTCTCTAGCTTTGAAGCGTACAGGTAAGTGAAAGGCTGCTGAGATGAATTGCTAAAGTGAAGCAGAAACGTGTAATCAATCAGTCTTTCGAGGTGTGGTGCAGAGCTTATTGCAGGAGTAGTGCAGAGCACCAGACAGCGTTCCCTGACCTCGCGTGGCGAGCCCTGGCTAATGTGTCCGGCACCACGGCAGGCTCCCTGTGACGCGCGTACAGAAAGCAGCCGGGTTGCTCTTTCAGAGCCACCAACAGAGTGTTTATTAAGAAGCAGAAGTGCTAAGAGCAAAACAGCAGTTTAAGGTGTTGGGAGGCGTTTCCCTCGCTTGGCTGTGTATCAGTACTGACTTGCTCGCAGGCAGCAGTCGTTCTCAATGGATCACACCCTTCTTAGGGTGACTTACGCAGGATCAGGTGAACATTGCTTAAATTTCTGCTGAAGCTGGGTCAGATCTGTCCCCAGCATTGCTTAAGCAAGCATGGAGCTCTTCCATGTGAACAAGTCACAATTTTTCCCTTAGCGTATGATTTGGTTGATTTAAATTGTGTGTCTTTTGGGCTGGTTAGGAGCACAGGTACTGTCCCCTGGATAGACTGTGTGTGTGGTGGCGGTTCTGTTGCTCCAAATTTATGGATGAGTGTGGAGAAAATGTTTGCTGCTATGAGCGTAATGATTTACAATGAAAACTTGTCCTTCAGTGCTTTACATGCCTAAACTCCTCCTTTTCGCCTGTGTACATGTGTCTGGGTGTGAAAAATCCCAGCTCGTACTGAAATGAGGGTGACTTGGGATGTTCTGGGCTCCAGCATATCCCTGTCCAGCACCTTAACATCAGATTATGGTACTTGAAAGGGTTTCTGAAACCTGCGTGCGAAGCACTCGTACAGCTTTGGAAAAGGTTTCAATACCACTGAAAGTCCTGTCGGTCACTTGGCCTTTCCCAGATGACGTTCAGCCCACCCTGTGTGGACCGTGTGGATGTGGGAAAGTAAGTTTATGGAGGTAAGTCCTAGTCTCAACCAATCCAGTATTCATGAAGTTTTGATATTCTTTCAGCTGTCAAGTCCTGCTCAAGTGAGATGATGCCCAAGCTGCTTGCCCTGAGTGCTGCTGATTGTACACCAAACCCAGCTTGCTGCAGTAACAACATTTATTGCAACCTGGCAGCGTAGCACCAGCTTGGTGTGGGAAGGTGAGCTTTGCTCAGGGACACGTGGCTGAGGAGATGCATGACGGGTTCCCAGAGGTGTGCCAGAGGTGCAAAGCAAATCCACCAGTCCAATGCCATCCAAAACAATAACGTCTACGGCAGGTGCTCCATGCAGGTGAAGAAGGCTGCCAGAGACAGGAGGTGCCGGCGAGATGCTTGGAGTTGTGGAAGGAGAATTGCTTCTCTACTCAGAGCTCCCTAAATGCTGACTCACATTAGGCTCCTGTCTCCAACGAGTACTAGTATAGTATGATGGGTGGTCTTCAAGGTGTAGGACCAGATCCTGTGCCTGTATGTGGGTGCCTCCAGTGCCCACTGGCCCTTGTGGCAAGGCGCTACAACACGCTTCTAGCCCAGGGGATCTGTGGTGCGGTATTGAAATTCCTCTGTGCAGTTTTTCCCCATCGGTTGCTGCATCCCTTGGCATCTCTTTGTCAGCACAGAAAACTTCAGTAATTAGCAAAGCACCACTGAGCTTGTGCGTGGCTGACGGACGCTATGTATTGAGATGCTTTTATTGCTGTCAGTAATAAAAGTAGTGATGCGGATGGCTCTCTTTCAGTAGCTCTGTGAGTCTAATGCAGAAGCAAAAGCCTGGGGCAGGATCTCACCCTCTTTGAGGGGGGAGATCAGAACCCATACCCATAGGAGTATTTTAGGAGACAGCACACCCAAGAGGAGGCAGCCCTCAAGCAGAACTGCCTATTCCATTACTCTTCTGTCTCCCCTTGGTTCAGAGCCCCAAAAAGCGGTTTCCCCAGAAGAGAGGTAACGTGTGTGGCTCAGGAGTAGTTCTCGGTGGTTTTAGTCCTGCTGGAAGCCTCCAGCCTTGTGCTAAAAGCCTGCTGAGGAACCGTCTAGGTGTTTGGCAGATGAATACCCTGTTTTCCCTCAACTTCCCACACAGCTTGCAGGAGGGCTGACAGCTGCTGAGCAGGAGCTGTGCTAAAGCAAATCTTGGCTTGTTTGCTGTGGATGGCAGACCCAGGCTCAGAGCATCCTTTGTGGTTCTGCACGCCCAGGGCACAGATGGGGGAGTTCAGCCTCGGCTCCTCAATTGCTTACTTCAAGGGCAGGTAGAAAGTGCGAGCAGGGTCTGATTCTGGCTCCGTGGTTGTTAATCAGAGTGAGTTTTCCTGCGCTGGCTCAGTTCCTGTCCCCGTAGGAAGTGGGTGAAGTCATGTCTCCCCTCCTGAGCCCTGGGCAGCAAAACTTGCTCTGTGCCAGATTCAGGTTATTCCTATATGGCAGGAGAGAGCAGCTAAACAGACTTCTTCAGTGCAGCACGCTGGGAGCTGGAGACGATGTGGAGCAGAGCTTGCCTTGCCCTGGGTCAGGGAGGGGTCTGGCTGCCTTGTTCCCCCGCCGCTGAGCTTTGCTGCCTGGCCCTGGAAGCAGGGGGTCCCCAGCACCGTTTCCTCCCCATTGCTGCTTGCTAGGCGTGGGGCAAATGCCAGCAGCCTCGTAGAATCATAGAATGATGGAGGTTGGAAAAGACCTTGAAGATGACCAAGTCCAACTTAACCCCGGATTGCCAAGCCCACCACTAAACTGTGTCCCGAAGCACCACATCTGTGTGTTTGTCAAACGCGTCAGGGGTGGTGATTCCAGCCTGCAGCGTGGAGAAGCAAGCCCTGCCGGAGCCGTCTCCTCCCTGGCAGGCTCCCGCCAGCCCCCCAGTCCCGAAGGCTGGCCAGCAGCTGCTGCTTAGGCTGCCCGCACTCAGGGGGCTGCTGCAGGGGGGTTTGGTACTGAGCACCGGAGAGCTACTGGGATGTGTGGTTTGGGTTGGTCAGTAAGCGTGATGAGCTGGCCTCAGATCTTCCCCTTCCTCTAAGCCAGCACCAACACTTGCACGATAGACAAGATCTCCTTAGGGCAACGTAAGCATAAAAAATAATAACAAAAGAATTTCTTGGGTAGATCTGGAAGAACTGGCTGGGGATCACTGTATTTAGTGCGGCAGCAATGCTCAGGGTGGCAGGGGATGTCAGAAGAGGATCTGGGTCTTCTGCCCTACACAGGACGGCCTGAGCCACTGCCCTGAGGTGCCTCTGCCCTTCTCGGTCTAACCACAGGCAGCTTCTCTGTGCTGCAGCAGCCTCTGGAGCTGTGAGTGATAACCGCCAGCTTGAGAAAGCACCGAGGTTTCATCACAAATGGGGGAAAATGAGGCATGAGATCACAGGAAAAATCAAGGCATATGAAAGACGATTAATTAGGGAGCTGATGTGGAGCTCTTCAGTCACCTGTGGCACGACAGAGAGTTTGGTGTGGTGTGTTAGAGCCATTTGGGTTTGGTGAAGATGACGGTAACTACAGAACCGGGTGTGCTCGGCTGGCAGCAGGGCAAGCACAGCCTGTGCATCTCGGCCGCGGTGGGAAACTGTGGTAGGGGCTGCATCGCGTTGCAAATGGGCCGAGGGGAATTGTCAGGGGCGTTGCTGACTGCTCAGCTCCTGCACAGATCAGCATGGGGTTCCCAGCCGGGAATGTCGGTGTGTTGGGGTGCTGAATCCCTTTCTTCAGCTGAAATTGATGCTGGGCTTAGCTGGATCAGCTTACGTTGGTAAATGAGGCCACCTCTGCAAGGGCTTGGCGGTGTGTTAGTGGCCACTGTACACACGCAGGAAGCTCATTAAATCCCAGCCCTACGTGTTTATTGATGTTTGAGGCTGAACACCTGTGGGCATCTCAGCTACTCGCAAGAGTAAAACATTACCTTGCTGTGATATTAGTCTGTGGTTTTGTGTAGACTTTGGAGAAGACAACCACCTCTGCATGCCTCTCTTCTCTTTCCTTTAAGAACCCCCTTTCTACCGAAGGTCCTGTCATCTTGCCAGGCTGGCACTGCCATCAGTAGCTTCCAGGAACTTGTTTGAAAACAAAATGAAAATCCTATTGGCTTAGCCTCTAGATCAAGCCTTTGTCTTTTCTCTCTGCAAACCCACGGATGGATGTGGATAGGCAGCAGGGTTTAGCTGAAGTTCAGCCCTTGCTGTGTTGCGTTTCACGTTCCTGAGATCACTCAGATTGCTGAGCCCTTGCGGTTTGTACTGACTCCAGCCAGAGCAGAGGAGGCTCAGGACTTGCCAAAAGTCTCAGTTTTGGCTGTTTTGTTCATCCCCAGAAGCAGACTTCCATGTGACGCCGCCTATCCCATTCTTAGCCTGTGAAGGATATCTGGAGAATGTAGTTTTCATCTCTTTGCAGGGCATCCTGGACTGCAGCTTGTCTCTTCTATCATCAGTGGAAATCACTAGTATGTTCTTAGGTGCCATGAACCCTGGATGCGTTTCGGGGCAGAACTGACCATTCATTAGTCTCCTTTCCTGGTGGATCAATCAACGTCTGCTGAGAAGCAGAAGAGTAGCTTGAAGGGTGATTGATTTATGAAGTGGCGTATTAAGCATGTCTTTGCCAGGCAATCAGAATGAAGGTTCCTGCCCTGTTTTTCCCCATGGGCCAAAAGCAGTGTTTCAGTGATCAGCAACCCCAGCGTATCATGGCTGTAGTACCAATAATGATTATATATAGCCCACGGCATCCTGGATATGCGGCAGCGCTGTCTTGTGTTATCCAACAGTTTCATTGTCCTTTCAGTCCATTCTGCGAGGCTCCGTCACACTGGGCAGCACAAAGGCTCTGTGCTGGCTCCCAGATATTCCTGCGCTGGAGTATTTCATCCTGTAAGAAAGCCAACAGCCCTTCCTAAGCACAGTGCGGAGGAGGTAATGGGGAATCCTTTGGGTGCTCCATTACAGGAGGATGCACAACAAGGAGCCTGGTGGAAAGCAAGGTGACTCCTAAGTGCAGGAGAGCCGTCTGAAGAGCCTGCGACCTGTCCCGTAGACGCTGTGGCTGGTCATTGCTCTCCATCTGCCTTTTCCTGCCCATCTGTTGTCTCACGGTGGCTTGCAGTGCTCTGGGGTAGCAGATCCTTTCCTTGCGATGGGCTGCATGGGCTCAGAGGGGGCGTTGCTGGGGGCTTTAGCTGTTGACAGCATCAGCTGTGGCAGCAGTGATGATTAGGGTGCCCTGAGCTTTGTTGTAGCCTGGGCAATGGTCCTGTAGAAACCCCTGTGCTGGCAGCAGTTATTTAATGGTGAGGTTTATAAACAAGCTGCTCCTAGGGCTGGAGTAACTAGCACGATGGTTTTAATGATGTCTGAAGGTAGCTCATGAGCACTGCCTCAGAGAAGCACTTAAAAATGACTGTCGCTGCCCTGTGTTTTGCTCTAGTGCTGGAAATAGGAGCGTGGGGACTGACAGGTGGCCTTTGTCGGAGACCCAGCACACTTTGTAGGTGATGCCATTAGCTTCCTGACAGCAAAACAGCTCAGAGCAGCGCTCCTGGCTCTGACCGAGGTAGCTCTGTGGGAGGTGCAGCCAAAAGCATATGGTGGGGAGGGCTGGATCCAGCCGCAGGGGACTCCTCTCGCTTTCCAGAGATCGTTAGCCTGGTTGAAGTGACTCCCTTCTCCGGTGGTGAAGTGGTACCAGCAGACCTTTGCATGCTGTTTGAAAAACCAGAATATGCTGGTGATGGTGAGGCAGTTGGGTATCGTGATAGTAGCAGGAGCAAAAGAACTGCTCAAAGGGTCGATGTGGAGGTACAATGACACTTCTGAGTGAAGAGCTCAGCTTTCGTTGCTTCCTTGTATTTTCAGTGAAAAAGCAGCAGGACCTGTCTCTTTTAGAAGAGGTGAGAGCCAGACGTAGTTTTCTGACAAACTGGGCAAATTAACTTAAACTTGCTTTCCCTGTTACCCAAATATTCTGAACCTGACTGTCATGCACTCCTAAAAAGGTTTAAAATCCAAATTCAGCGAGGAGGGAGTTACAGGGATAGAGGGAGAATATTACGGTGAGGACGAAAGGCAGCAGAGTGCTGTTTTGTTTCTCTTCAGTCTAATCCATCTGGCTACCAGCTTCCTAATATTTAGAGCAGTAATCGATGGGGGAAGGTACTGGCTGTTGAATGCTGGGAACGCATTCTTCATAAAACCTGAAATTTGTTTTGAAATCTTGTTCAAGGGTTTGCTTAATATTCGGAAAGATATTTTAGCTCTTCTGTAAATTCCCTCTCCTCCTGCACAACAGGCCCCCCAGAGGATGACCCAGTGCTGGGTTTCTTACTTTCAGATAGTTAAAAGTTACCATGATGTGCTGAGATACCGGTGGCCATAGCCATGCAGATGGATGCTGGAATAAAACACGGTGGTGTTCCCGCTGTCTCAGAGAGCATCGCTCAGGAGTGCACAGCCCAAAGCACCTGCTCTGCTGCTGTGTAAGAAGCCTCTCTTTTAATTTCAAGTTCAGGTGTTGCTTTGTTCAGGTTGCAGAGTGAGCTGTGTCCTGCTGTCTCTGGGAAATACGTCAAAAGCGTGTAAGAATGAGAGAGCTGACAGCCTGTAATAAGATCATCGTGTTGTGTAAGTAACGATAGGGCAGGTACGTCTGGATTCAGTAAATGTGCTTTCATGGCAGCAAAGCGTCCCAAAGCACAGACCCATGGACATTACCCCATCAGGTGAAATACCTAGGGCTACATTGCTGGTACAGTACAGAGATTGTTTTGTTGTTGTTTTTTTCTTTTCCTCCAGACTTATATATTAAACCATCAAGAGTCTTAAATAAATGTCACATCTGATTTGGCACCCAGGCCATGAAGCCTGCAGCTGCCCTGGGCCAACCCTGACAGCTCTGCTGTGTCAGTTTATCTGCCTGGCAGAAAGACCTGCTGCTCCCTCCTGACTCGCTGGCGTCTGCACGCTCTCGTCTGTACCGGGAGGTTTGTGGGTTTACACAGTCAGCACGATGCCAGATCCTTCTCTCTGTGGTAGAAGGTGCTCCGGCAAAGCCCTCCAGCCTTCAGAAGCGTCCTCGGTGCCTGCAGCCGGGAGTGTAAGTGCTCTCCAGGAGAGCAGCGGTAGGGGATGCTTAGCAAAGCGTGTAGAAGCAGGCAGTGCATATGCTTTCTCCCTCGTGGGCCTTGGAGGCAGCATTTTTCTGTGCTGGAGGCTTTATTCACGTCTTTGTTTAATCGCTTCTGATGGTTTTACCTTCCAAGCCTTTGTCCAGTTGCTTTGTGGATTTATAGCGATGAGCGCCTGTAGGCACCTATGGCAGTACGTTCCAAAGGAAGGAATATTCCTTGGAAAAGTACTAGTACTACTTTTCTCTAATTTTGACTAATACCATTTCAGGCCCTCAGGTTCCTGTTTTACAACAAATTGTGACAACTTTTTCCTCGTTCACTTTTTCCCAGGCCATTCATACTTCTACAAACCTACCTATCTCCTGTGTGGTTTCTAGGTTGAGGAATCCTGTTCAGTCTTCGTATAGAAGCTGCTCTGTACTTTGGAGAAGGGCAGAAAGAACGATTAAATTTCAAAGGCTTCAGGTTGGTTTTTAAGATCAGAACTATACCCATTATTTCAAGACCCACCTGGCCATGGGTTTAGACAGGGAGATCATGATAGTTTTCGTGGAGTTCATTTTGCAGTACTTTGTTGTCTCGTAGAGCATTTTTCATGTCATGTTTCCATGAACCCGAGTTGTACACGCTCAAAGCACTGTGCATGTCTCCCATTTCTTGGGTCCTGCTTCCTCTGCTTGCCAACGTACGCCGAGGATTCAGCGGAGGGGGGAGGCAGTGCTTATAAAGCACACCTGCCTCTGTAACGCTTCTGAACCTCAGTTATTTTTCTACGCTAAGTTGTCCGTTCCAGAAAGCAGGCTGTCCAGTCATTGGAGACGTCGCTGTTTCTCTCGCAACATAACTCATCTCTGGCCAAGAATCCCTCCCACTCCTCCTGGGCTCCCTTAAGAGCAGAGAAGTTGAGGTTATACAGGCACGAAGGCTGAACTCTCCATGTGTGGAGGTGAGGGAATGGCTGCAGAGATCTGTTTGAAGGGTGATTCATTCCCAACCTCCCTCCAAGAGAGGGGCTCTCTTTCTCCTGGCACGGCTGTGATTCGCCGCATTGTGTCTGCCTTAGGGTTTAAGGAGTCCGTGTAGGACACCGCCAGCTCTCCCCCGTGCTGTTGCGTGGCTGCCTTGGAAAGGCAGGTCCATCCCCTGGCTGCCTTGCTGTAACCCGTGCAGCGAGGAGAAGGCTCTGCCTCGGCAGGGGGATGCTCTCCAGGGATGGCCGGGTCGCTGCCCTTCTCAGCTGGGGCTGGCTCTGAGGCTTTAAACACGCTCCACAGAAGTGCCATTTCGACGGAGAATGTCTCGTGTTTGTGGTTTGCTTCTCACCTGGAAACCCTCACCTGCAACAGGCAGAGTAGGCTCGGTGCTCAAGTTTGAGATGGTTGACTCCCAGGAGTTGCTTGGTTGGGAAGAATGAAGGTTTGGAAGCTCTGGCAGTGAGGGACGCTTTGGTGGGGGTCTCTTCTGGAGGGTGAAGTGCTGGCGGGTGCTCCAGCAAGACTCCAGGCGTTAATCGGCTGCTGTGTGCAGCCAGGGGCTCTCTCCTCTTCGGTCTGAGGTGGAAAGCAAAGGCGTGCTCGCTCGGGTTGTGGGACAGCTTGGGAATACTCGGTGCAGACTTGCACGCTCAGGCACAGGCACCGACAGGCTCCAGGCAGAAGAAATGGGCTTGCAGGGCTGTGATGGGCAGGTTGGCGTGGGCCGTGCCCCACCAGTCTCGTTCCGACCTGTCTGCACAGACACACAGCAAGTGAGGGTGCTGCTGCTCCAACACAGTGAAGTTCTCATCTGCGTCCCATCCTGCCGTGGGCTGTCACTTTGCTTGCCTCCCTCTTCTGCCTGCATGCCCCAGGCACCTTGGCTTGTTGGCAACAAGGGATCAGGAGAGACACAACCCCGGTGGCGTGCTTGCAGGAGACTCTGGGCGAGCCGTGACCGAGGTGGGACTCCTGAGAGTCACCTGAACGACTCAGATGCAGAATTCCCTGGGACCCGAGTGGGATGGCAACCCAAAGGCCACCTGGGCACATCTGAAAAAGTCCCCCTGTAGACAGGGTCACCTTGGGGATAAATCTTCACAAGCCCACCCAGAAATAAGGTGCTTAAGGTGGTGTCCAGGACATCCTCGTGCTGTACACATGCAGCTATCAGGCTGTGATAAGGGTATTGATCTGTGGAACTGCTAATACAGCTAAAGGCTGTGACACTTCTGTTCCCTGTGGCTTCCTCTCTTCCTTGTACTCCCATCAGCAAGGGCGATGAGCAAAGTCTCGCTTTTGCTTTGTTCCAGGTGAAGATATTCACACAAGCCTTCATGGAGCCGCTGAAGATGTCAACATCAGGCTAGACAGGAACTCCTTGACAGCTGGGAAGACCTACATCACGCTGTCAAACCACAGATCCGTGGTCATCCACAATCGGAGTAAAGTCATAGCCCACTCCAGTGGAAGGCTTTTGTTAGTCAAGAAGGGGAGGATCAGGAGAACCTGAGGTTCGTTGGGAAGATTCGTTTCAGTAAGACAGGCTGCCCAAGGGTAAAACTAACGTACGGCCTCAGAGGGATGTTGGTGCTTTTTTGAATGGCGTAGGACAAGTAAACCATCCACGACACCAGGGTGTCCCCCCCTGGGCTTCAGGGTAATGGAGCTCAGTGCTTCCCATTCCGGTTCCATCCATGTTCCAGCTCATGTTTTGGGGAGGAAAGGTTGCATTTCCTCGGAGAGCAAATTCCCGTCTGTGGGAGCCCTAAGTCAGTGAGGCCAGGTCCCTGGGCTCGCAGAGGGTCTGTGAGGCTGAGGAAGGTGTCGGCACTCCTTACCTGGGACCGCGTTGAGCGGTAGCACCTAACAGCTGCAGGCAGCGTACCTGTTGTGATATTCACTGCAGTTTCTTCCCCTCCAGCTTTGATAAGATGGCAACCTTCTTCAGCCTTCTTGTCCAGTAGTGCGCAGGGCAGGGTGCTTTGCTGGCCCCGAACGTTGAGGCCATCCGGCTGTAGGATGCTGAATTGCCTTGCGCTGTCCCGGCTTCCAGCACAGCGAGGTATCCCTGCCCCTTCTCCGGGGCTCGGAGAGTTCGGAGGTGGAGGGTTCTGCGGGGAAGGCAGGGCAGCACAGGACTTGGAAGTGCCTTTGGGCGTCAGCACCTGTGTCTTCGTGGTGCTGAGAGGTGGGGCAGGCTCTCCACAGGGTGTCTCTGAAGCTTTGAAATTCCGTTTGGGGCAGCAGGGAAACACTTCTAGCCCAAGGGGATGCACTGGAAGTGACACTTAGAAGCTGGGGTGATTTAGG
Organism: Falco peregrinus; assembly: GCF_023634155.1. Classification (NCBI taxonomy): domain Eukaryota; kingdom Metazoa; phylum Chordata; class Aves; order Falconiformes; family Falconidae; genus Falco; species Falco peregrinus. The sequence continues at coordinate 684,278 of NC_073734.1, read as the reverse complement.
GAGTCCTTGTGTGCCTTCTCAGAGTTGAATGGCTGTAGGTGTATAGGAGTTAGTCTGAACCCAGAGCTGGTCAGGAAACTGCCTTCAGCTGGAGAACTTTTTGAGGGCTTCTGAGCAAATAAAGTTCAGTGTAATTAGGTCAGAAATGCCTTGAAGGCCAAAACTAGTTTTCCACTCTTCTCTGTTTTTAATTGCGCAGTGTGTGACTTCTGTGCAAGATCAGTGTGTTAACAGAAAAAGTCTCATGACCTTCTCTTAGTACGTCCCTGCGCCATTCTTTTAGCATCTCTTCCCACCTGCCTATCTCAGATGGGACCCTGAGTGATCCTCTCTCCCCTCAGAAGCAACCAGGTTTCCCCACAGTTAACTTCAACCCATTTTTTTCCAATGGCACTTGATCTTATGCCAGCTCGTGTTCTGTACTCTGAGCAGAGTGCTTTGTTCTTCCTTACTTGCAGTCTTAGGGGTGGTCATAGCTCCGAGGCCACTGTCCTGCTGTAGCAGAAGCTTTTGAGATGTCAGAGCAGAGAGGACTTTTACAATGGGAGGAGGCAGTTCAGCACCCTGCGCTTGGCTGTCACCCCAAAAGACCTGGATCATCACAAGGTCTACCCAGGGGTTTGCTCTGTCTCCCTCCTGCAGGACTTTCTGGGATTCAACAATGGAATTATTGTCTGTTGATGAAGGCTTAGTTGAGGGTTGCTCATCTTGGTGCCTGGAAGCCCCCCTCATGCACAGCGCTGTAGGTCAGCCGTGGAAAAACATTTCTCATGACACTCCACAGGGAGCAAGCCAAAGAAAGTATTTTTGGCACTGGTGACAGCATTTGCCCGAGGCTCTGTCTGCGTGCTGCTAGTAATGTCCATGGCTGTGTTTCCTTTCTAAATGTATTGGAATTTAGCTGGGTGGTGATTGCGGTCCTGTTTATACCACGTTGCCCTGATGTGCTGTGTATGGAGCCTTCCCCTCATCCCCCTCGAGTAGTCACCTGCTGGTCCTTGGTGGCCAGGGGACTGGAGCGTGAAGGGGGCACATCCACGTGCCAGCTGGGAAGCAATTGCTCTGCAGCAGTGCTCCCTTCTCACCTCTCGGTTGCGAGCTTTAAACACTAGAATGATTGCTGCTACAACTACCGAGTGAGGGAGAGGTGACCTGTGTCAAAGCTCTGTGGAGAAGGCCAAAAAGAGAAAAATGTTGAAGTGGTTCAAGGCTGGATGTAAGGGTTTGCGTTCAGAGATGCTGGTCCTGCCTTCGTTATTGGGTGATGCTAGGCAAAGTCCCTTCACCTCTCGGGGCCTCTGTCTTCATGCATATAAACCCATTAATTTCACTGAAGTCATGCAATGCCTGAAAGTCCGTGAGTTGGCTTTTCAAATGCTCTGGGATCCTCTGCTGGATGGCAGTGTAGGCAACGGAGCAGATCTAGTTTGCTTATCCCTGCCAGTCCAAAAGGGAAGGTAAAAAAGAGTGATGCTGGTAACCTGCAGCTGAATCCCAGCTGCTCTCCCCTTGCCAGCGAAGCACTGCAGTGTGTGCTCCTTCATCTTCATCCATCTCCCCGAGCACCTCTACGGGAGGAAAAGCCATCTGAGGGTGTTGGTGGGTTGTCCATTAGTCGTGGCAGTAGCTTTGAGCCAGGAGGCTCTCCTGAGGGCTGCTAGCTTTCAAAAACCTCCTCTTAGCTCGTGAGTGTGGCGTAAAACTACCTGCCGTGCCAGCGAACAAGTGATAACCTGATCTGCTTGGGACCCCGTGGCTTGGGGTCAGCCCCTTGCTGAGCTGCTCCTGCTGTTCCTCCCCCAGTGCGTGGCTGCTCCTGCGCTTACGCGACAGTCTCTGCAAATATGTTGTTTATTAAATGATCTGCTTGGTTTGTGTCTCCCCATGGCTGCAGGCGCTGTCGCAGGCTGCAGAAGCAGGAGGAGAATGAGAGGGATTCTTTTCTCAAGCAGCGCGCAGTGGACCCCGTGCTCCAAGAACGCCTTTCCCTTCTCTCCCGTGCCTTCCAGAACCAGAGGGCAAAGGTGCGAGAAGGCTCTATGCTTTTCTCCAGTGATATTTTTGCCATTGAGCCGGTGGTAAGTGATAGCTGAGAACCTCTCTTCCTCCTCCTCCTCCTCCCTGAATGAGGTCACTTGGCAGATACCCGCGTCAGCGTCTTGATGTGCCGAGAGGGAAGACATGAGGTTTCTAGTGAGGCTGGGAGAGGTTGTTGCAAAAAGCGTTTCTAAACAGTGAGCTCCTGGCAGGCGGCGAGAGCCTGCCTAAAGCTGAGCTCTGCTGCAAGGGCTATAAATTAAGGGCACTTCATAAGTGTCCTTACAGTGTTCAGGGGTACTGATTATTATATATAAGGGCAGGCCTTACACGTAGCGTATGGGGATTAACCATGGGCATTAGTTCACCTATTGAAGAATGAAAAGGTCCTCTATGGAAAGGAGGCCAAGTTCAGCCCGTTTAATCACGGAAAGACCAATCCCTTCATATAATCTGGATTTATACCATGTGTGACTCTCCCTCCCAGCATCGTCTGTGAGCCTGCACGCAAGGCTGGCAGCTTTAAACGAACTTTTTGAGTTTCATTGCAGACTTGGAGAAAACTTTTTGCTTTTGCGTTTGCGCAATCAAAACCTCATGTCCTTCAACGAAACAGAGCCCTGACTCTGAGTATTTGCATGGTCTGAGATGAAGAATGCCTGCTGCCTGAGCAATGCAAAATCCCTTCTCATCCTGTTGCAAACGCTAGAATAATCTGAGCCTCTTCTTTCTTTTGTAGTAGGTGAAACGATTATTTTTTTTTTAAGGAAGGGGATCTTGTTCTCTTCTTGGTTACTCCTATAGCCCGAATGAGGCTGAGAGCCCCCCATGTGAGCACAGCTGCAGTTTCACACCACTGCAGCTGAGAGCAGCATGATGGGACCAAGAGCCTGTGTCAGAGCAGCGGGGGTATTGCAGAGAGCGGGAGCCGATCGCCTGAGCTGTGCCAGCTGGTTTTGGAGCATGTCCCAGGGCTCCTGCTTCATTACAACTGGGCTAGGTCTCCATAACGAGCTTAACCTGCTCTTGGGCTCCTGAAGTGCATTAGGGTGAGGTCCAGCAGCCTGGCTGCCCGCTGAGTCCTGGTGCTCCGTGTAGCGCTGTACGGACCCAGAGTGTAGCCTGGCCTCAAGTCTCGAGTGGAAACCTTTCCTGAATGGCTGTGTTGATGTTACAGTTGGCTTAGGACTGGGTGTAAGTGGGATACTACAGGAGTCGTTCCCCTCCTGGCTGGTTCAGCATTATCAGTCTTTAGATTTCCATTAATTCCATGATTTATGGAACAATGGGTTTCACATTCATAGTTTTGCTGATGTCTGTCTTCCCCCCTGGCGTACGGGTGTCTTCACATCAAATGTTAGTCTTTTTTCCTATCAAATGTAAAATCTAAAAATCCACTGCTGCTGACTTCCACAACCTTCTCCCCGGTGAGAGTCCCGTAACTTCTAGCGTGGACAGAGACCCTTCTTGCAGCGCCGTGTAAATCTGCTGGAGGGGCCCCACCAGAGCTGGGACCTTGCTGCCTCGGACCTTCTGGCCAAAAGCGGCGGCTGCTCTTCCCACCTATCACCTGTGGTGCCTGGGAGCACCCTATAGAAAGAATCGAACCCTTGGAACAAGTGGCTGGAGGTTCCCAGAGGTTAGGAGGCCGCTGGAGGGACGATAGCCTTGGAAAGGCTCTCTGGGCAGGGTGGCTTTGCAGGGTTTGTGCAGCAGCTTTGCTGTGTAAGCGGGCCGTTAGCTGCCAGGGGTTGCTCTCAGTGGAAGCTGCAGCAGGCTGTTTCAGCCTGTATAAGGTTAACTTGCTGATGAAAATAATAAGAGAAAAGAGGAGGAGCGGTTTTGCAGTCAGCCTGTGACCATGAACGTTTTGAGCAGCCGTCCAAGCCTGTGGGAAACAAGCTGTTCTGTAACTCTGACTTCCTGAGTGCGTCTCAAAGTTGATTTATTTTTGCAAAGACGCATGGTATGTCAGCAGAAGCATCTGTGGTAGAAGCCCAGGTGGCTCTCAAAGGACAAAGTCCTTGCTTTTTGCTGCACCTTCCCCACCACAGCTTAGCTGTAAGTCACAGTACAGACACGTGGGAGCTGACTCCTTGGAAATGGAAACCAGAGGAAAGGGAGGAAAAGGATTTGTAATCATTGCTCTTACCTTGACAAGTCATCACTGTCTTGTCATTGCCTGGTAGCGACTCCTCAGTGCCACGTGTCAGCTCTGAGCCGATGGAGGTGGTCTTCAAGATGTGCAGGTTACCCAAGTGCTACTGCTGTTGGTGCAGAGGTTGGGCCAGGAGATAACAGCGATATTTGTTCCTGCAAACGTCCACCTCAGCTGAGGTGCCCAGCTGGTCCCCATCCAAATGAGAGGGGACTGCAGAGCACTTTGGTTTTTGGCAGAAGGCGCCATCTCCAGTGGGAGCTATGGTCCATCCCTCCGCTCGCTGTGGGTTCGGTTATTGATGGGAAGGGGCAGATACTGGCTTTGGCGCTGCCTTTTCCCTGAGTGCCCTGAACTAACAGGATGCACTTTGGGGAGTCACTTCAGTACTTGTGTTGCCAGCTCTGTCTTTGGGGGTTTTGGTGTGCTTTGAGCAGTGATTTCCTTTCCATGGATCACCTTCTCCCTCCACCAAACAAAGCAGGCCGACAGTTGGTGGTGCCCCGCTTTCCAAGACCAGCTTTTTCCTTTTCAGGCTGGTGGAGGCTGAGGAGATTTGCATTATTTAGGGGCTGAGGGAGGGGAAATAGGATCTGCATCTATTTATGGTTGGTCTCCTTATTGAGGTCACTTCTGTAGCGGTGAGTCATGGTGTGCCGTCCCCTCGGGTATCACGTTGGCATATGCTGTAGCAAAGCCAGGGCACAACAGCAGGAGTTTTTGTGCTGGATCATCATACATCCACCGTCTGTATTTTATGCCACCTGCCAGCTGCAGCCTGCCTGAGGCTGACATTAAGCCAGCAGTGTTGCAATATCGTGTTCACAGCACTGCATAGTTGCATTTCTGTCCTGGCAAGCATCCACGGTAGTTTTCCATGATCTGACTCAACTGCCATCTTACGGAGAATATGCTAGCCGCGGCAGACCGCTGGCTCCTGCCGTGTCCTAGGGCTGGTACGCCTATGTAGCAGTAGCCCGCAAGGGTGAGTAGTGAAGTGTATCCTTTTAACCAGCAATTCTTTCTTCCCCGTGGGGTAGCAGGAATGTGAGGAACCTTTCCAACAGCCTATTTTCATTTCCCAGGAGAAATAGGTCACAATATTTTCCAGTTTTATGGTCTGACATACAGCAGTAATGAAGGGAGAAATGACAAAGGTTTCCCAAAACAGTCATGTCCTTCACAATTTTTTTTTTAGCCACAGAATAGTAGAATAATGTGTAACTGATGATTTCTTCTTGCCCTCTCCCTTTGAGTCAAACAGTCTGGCGTGCAGCTTCACTGACAATACAGGGAAGCTGATTGTGGACGTACTGCCTGAAGTTTCTGTCCAAATACGTTGAATCCTGGAGAATGGTGATTTCATGTCAGAAGCTCAAGAGGTTTGAGTCTGTTAACTGCTGGTGCAGGTTTTCTTGGGAGTGAGGATATGAGTGCAAGGCTCCATCAATAATGCTGCGTTAGGATTGTTGCAGAGAGCTGTGCGGGTGCATATGAATGGATGGGTTGTGTTGCTCGTCCGTAGGCTTGTCTCCTCTGATGCCTTAGAGCAGTCTCATCTGACTGTGCCTTGGGATCCAGCAGCACCCTGGGTGTAGGGAGATATGTCCCTTACCAGGATCTTACTGCACCACTGACTGGCTTCCTGGAGCATGGCAGGACATCTGGTGAGTTATACAGCGTACAGAGAGATGCCAGCAACACTGCAGCAATCACCGTGGTCTCGGTGGTGTTGGGCAAATCATCCCGCTGGGGCCTCGGCCGCTGGGAATAACACCTGCAGGGACCCATCGCCACTCCCTCGCTGTTTGAAGATTTACGCTTGCAGGGTTCTCCCAGGTTCTTGCTGAAGCTGGATTTTTTTTGTGCAGCGGAAGTTCACCATTTTGGTGTTCGGTTTGGGTTATTTTGAGCCAGGATCACATTCTAGTGTCAGAGAAATGCCACGTGGGCACTGACCCAGCCCCGGTTCCGCTTCCGACAGCAGCGGTGATGCAGGAACGGGAGGAGGCCAGGACAACTAGGGCTTTGTGTCATGGGCAATGTCTCATACCCCCTGTGGAGACCTGCAGGCAGCTGGAGCAGATTGCAAAGCCCTGATATTCCTCTTCTGACAGTTGTTGCCTGCAAGCAGAGGGAGGCTTGGACAGTGAGCCCTGGCCGGGGTAGCCAGCCCTGACGGGACCTTGCCTTTGTTTGTGAGCTGCTTTACAGATCTCTTCTGCAATGATGAAGGCAGGCATGGTTTTCTTTCTTTCTATCTTTGTAACTAAGAATGGAAAAATCCATTTGACTTGCTAAATCTCTTCTGATCTGAGAAGACGTGTTCACATGGCTGTAGTGACACAGGGATATAAGGGAAGGTTTGGAGGGAAACCGTATCTTTTCTTTAGGTCAGCTGGCACTTCTGAAGAGATCCTTGATATGCCGAAGCCAGCCAGTTTAGTTCCTTTATTATAGCCCTAATTAAAAAAAAAAAAAAAAAGGCAAGCCTTTACCGGGTGCTAGTAAAGGTAAGGGACTTAATTTTTATCACAGCTGCTTCCAAAGTCTTACACATTTTGTAAGTGTTGTTTGCTCCTTGCTCATCATTGATGCTCTAAATAAAGGCTTACAGGGCTGTGGGTGAAAACAAGAAACGTAACGTTTGAAGGTAAATGGTTTGTTGTCTCCTGTCTTAGGAGGGAGATGTCTGGCCAAATTCTTCAGTTGAAATTTACGTGATCTTCAAACCCTGAGAAGCCAGAGTGTATCAACAGTCTGCTGCGACATCTCAGGTACAGCTCCTTTCTCCTCCTCCTGCTACCCACAGCAAAGGCGAGGCACAAATACTCTTCCAGCCCAGTTGGTTCCCACGGAATTCCTGGGAAGAGCCGGTGGTCAGCAGGGCAGTGCCAGCACCTTCCTGCTGTCCCTGTGGCTCCCAGCTGGTCTGTGCAGAGCCAGGGCTTAGCGCGCCTGGCTCCGACCGCTGATCCCAGAGCAGCCAAAGCAGCGAGCTTTCATACCATGCATTCGTTGTGCTGCAAGGTGTTTGTAAAGGCAGAGAGGTACTCGCAGAAGAGCTTTGGTGGACGAGCACTAAGCCCCTATAGACCTCCAGGATGAGCCTTTATTACGTGGATGCACCATCGGGCTCCTGAGGCGGTAGGAGCTGAGTGAAACGTGCTCCCTGCCCCTGGGTCACCTCCCGCTCTCCAGGCGCTGCCAGACCGTAGTGGCTGAGCCCTGCTGAGCGCAGGGTGTCTGTGAACGTGCCACACGTGTGCTGCTGTCCCTGCGTGGGAATCGTCACCTCGTGGCTCAAGTCTCTGCTTCATCTGGGTCGCGTGTTACAGGGCTCGCTGTCCTCAGCAGGGTGAGCACCCTCCCCAGAAGTCAGAGTGCGAGCAGCCTGCTAGACAAGCTTTATGCTCCTCCCGGCTGCCAGAAGTGCTGTCAGGTCTTTTTCTGGGAGCGGTTATCACTGACCCACCGAGTTATGCCGCCTTTGCCCTTACAGAGGTGATGGCCTTGCTGTGCTGGCACGGGGCAGGGAATGCTTGCAGCAAGCTCCGTGGTTCAGGTTACCTTGTCCTTCCTCTCCGTCCGTGTGGTGCTGCTTGAGGTGTTTTTCAGGAGTGGGAGGTCCCTGTCAGATTTCCATCCAGGGAACGCTCTGGTTTTCCCCATCTAAGAGGAAGGAGGTGCGAGGCCCGTGGTCCCCAGCAGCCAGGCTCCCGTTCTGGAGGGTGCTGAGATCACTAACCCAGCTGCTTCGAGCCATTCCTTACTGCTCCAAGCTGACAGATACAAAGGCCATGAAACAGCTTTTTATTGATACGGTAATTGCGCAGGGTTTACTTGGCAAATGCCACCTACAGTAATTAACCAGGGCTCGTGTTAACAAACCGCCTTCCTGGCCACCAGCTGCAGTTGTTAGAGCTGTGGAAGGAAAGGGTTGATTTAAAAAGTTGCTCCCAAGGGAATCCTGGCTCAGCGCTGTGCTCCTGGCCCTGGGATTTTTGCTGTGGTGGTGGGGCTGTCCATCACTTTGCTGCAGGGATCTCCAGGGGTTGTGCCTGGAGAGCTTTTGTTGTTGTTGTGGCAGAGAAATAGGAACATTACTTACATGCAACCTGGGAGTTACAGGAAACAGAGCTGGGCAAGCGATCGGTGTTTAGAAAGAGGAGCCTGCTCTGGAAAAACCCTCGTGGTCCCTCAGGAGATCTGAACTCTTCCATGGGCCCCTTGGGAGAGGACCTCAAGGAGGTCACCTACCCCCCATCCCTCACAAAACAGAGCTGAGCCGCTGTATCGTCAGGGTGGAGACTGTCCCAGGGTGCAAAAAGAGTTTAAAGAAGAAACCCGTGATCTTTAACTAGGGAGTCATTAATTTTGCTTCTTGACGACTCTGAGCAGTGTGACTGCCTTCCTCGTGCATTTGCATGCCAGTCACAGATCCCTTTGGAGGACGATTTGCAGACAGCGTGTGCCCCTTGCAGGGAATATTTAGAAGCTTTGCCCTAGTGCAGCACTGTGAAATTGCAGTTGGATCTCGAGCCCCACGGGGAAGTGGCTGGCCTCCATGTGTGTTTTTGCAGTTGCCTCCATAAATCGCTTAGCCGAACGCTTCTGGACCAGGTGATTTACAGAACTCATCAGCACTGTGCAACTTGCAAAGCCAGCGGTTAAGAAGTGGTTTGAAATTTGTTTTGTTTAAGCTCAAAATGAACTTTCTTAGTTATTCATGCAAATAAAGCCATGGCTCTTGAGTGCTGGAAGGAAGCACGTGGTGGGGGGGCTCAATCACCTAAAATTCTTTTTTTGTTGTTTTTTTCTGGATATGGAAATGTACTGGGTTACATCTGATTTCTTCCAAAACCCATTTCTAAGCCGCTTTTGCAGGGAGAAGCAAAATCCTAAGTGCTGATCCCTCCTTCACTTGCCGTGTCCTACATCGTGTAAAACTGGATCTCTGTGTTGATGTGGTTGGTTGAGAATCACGTTCAAAACCAAGCTCAAAACCTGGGGACGTTCCGTGGGCAAAAAAACGAGTGCCAGAAAGCAGCAGAAGTTAGGGACTTGGGAAACAGGTCTGTGCTGTTGGGCCACCCACACCCCTGTTTCTTTGAATGCCGAGCTGTAATCCCTCCATGATGTGCCAAGGTGTTAACCCGACTGAGATCCGAATTCTCACTCCACAGAACCAGGTGTGGCTTTGGGACTGAGGACAAGGAGGCTGCGGCCCCTCCATGCCCTGGTCCATGTGCTCTGGGACATGCTGTGGTGGGAGCATCACACGGTCCCAGCCTGGGGCACCCAGGCCTTGGCCAGCGGCTGGGTGCTCCTGGAAGCCCCAGCTGCTAGCGAGGAGCGGGACATACTCTCTTTTTTCTTTCTTTTTCTCTCGGCTGTCCTGAATGGTCTGTATTTTACTCTGCTCCTCCTCCTTTCAGGAGAGCACTCTCTGAGGTTCACCTGGAAGGAGAGAGCGTAAAACTCCCAGGGTTTCCTAAAGTTCCAGCATCAATGGTGGGGCAGAAGAAAGGATAGCTTCCGCAGACCTTCCAGGAGAGGCTGAGGGCCTGCTGCAGAAGGGAAAGAATGGCCACTGATTTTTTTTGATGATAGTGGCCGTGGGGCATGCCTCACCCATGATTATGGGCAAAACTTGTCCCTTGGAAATCTTTGTCATTTCCTAAGAGCTTTGATGGTTTAGAACGTCAAGTTTTTAATGAAAATTAGGCCACATGTGATGCAAGATGGAAAAATCTTCTGAACAGCGAGCACCCAGTACTGCCTCTTTTCGGGTGTCTGTGCAATAGAAGTACACAGCCCTCTGATGCGTGCCTGAGCTGTGAAGTGTAACTCATCTCTGCTGTCAGCTGGGCTTCGGCTGGATCCACTGAAAAACCACTGAATTCAGCACAAGCTCCCTAGCTCTTCCTTTCTGGCTTTGGACGTGATCAAACATCCCCGTGCCACGGTTGCAAGCCCAAAGTCAGGGATCACTGAAAAGGCTGTTCCAGGAGGGTTTTTTCCGAGTTGTGATCTAGTCACACGTGGGCTGCTCTTTGCAATAAGAAGTTGGTTTGGACATTCTGGAATGACTAAGCAGCAGACTTTTATAAAAAAAGAAATCAACTTCCAGTCCCTAAGCTTTAGTTAATGGTGGGTGTCACACAAAAGGAGCTCAAAGGATAGAGGAATAGTTTTGCACAAAAGCCACAGTGACGGTTGTGTACAACTTCTGGGGCTACCTTCTGCTCCTTGTGCTACTCGCTTTCCGTACAAGAGTAGAATGGGATGGCAGTGTTACCGAAATCTCGGAATGAAGAACTTACCGACACCAATGTGATGTAGATAAGCAGACATTTCTTTATGGACGGCCGGGTGCGTGAGTGAGTCCCCTCACGATCGACGCACACCATGGTTCAAAATCATACACCTTATATAGAACTCATTCATACATATTCATTAAATATCCATGCATAATCGTAAGTTTTCCCATAAATCATTAACATACTCTCCTCTCGTACCCGATTCTGCGCAGTAAAGGTTAGAAAGGTCCGGAAATGGGTCTGGGGTACGATTTGGGTAGGTGGTATGTGAGTCGGTGGTCTCGATCTCCCCCTGCCAGAATTACCTGCCACTTGAGGTAACTGTTTCTTGGCCGGCAGCTATGGGTTGCTTCACTCGACTCTCCCCAGTTCACATAAATTCTCATTTTGACATGTTAGTACATCCTCCTAGGTTACATATAAACAATCATCTCAAATCTTAAGTCTGTTATCTAAGTTCTAAACATTCCTACTAGGTGATTCTGACCAATTCCTCCGGCCTTGGTACGGGGCTGTACAGAGGGTTTTCTATAGCCGCTTTTTACTATAAGTTTCATTAAAAAATATTTTCTTATCCTCTTATATTTCTATTACATGATTGATTTTATAAAATCAAATAATCAATCAAATAAAGTCAATCTTAACTTATTAGCAAATCTATAACATTTCCCCATCCTCTTATGTTTCTATTACATGATTGATTTTATAAAATCAAATAATCAATCAAATAAAGTCAATCAATCTTAACTTATTAGCAAATCTATAACATTTCCCCCCTTTGAAAGTGTTGAAAATCATTATTTCAATACTTTCACATTATTTACATATCATTTGTTTCAACATATTTTGGTGGTGGGCTATACCTTGGTGGACTGGTTGGTACTTCTCTCATGATCATACGATTGATTGCAATTCTGTTGGTAAACTGCTTCTTCAAACATGCATATACCAACATGATCATCAAAAGGACAATCAGTAACAGAAACAAAGTTTTGATTAGGGATTGTATCCAAGAGCTCAAGTTCCTTCCTAATTTGTTAAAAATTTTCCCTAACCAGTCTTCTGACATATCTTCTTGAATTGATTCTGTTTCTTTTTCAATTTTATCTAATAAATCCAAATCATGTTCGACATCTTGTGTGACGTTTGAAATGGGGATGCAACGGTGGTCCAGCTTATCTTTGAGATATCCACATACTCCATGTTCTTTAAGTAGGAGCATATCTAGTGCCATTCTATTTTGTAAAGTCATTCTAGAGGTCGCCTGTAATTGTATATTCAATTCCTTAAACCCCTTTTTGGTAACGTTTGCTAATTTTTCCACTTGACCAGTTAACTTATAAAGCCATGCTCTGTTTCTATATGATGCTATAGGATTTAAAAGTGATTCAATTGCCCAGCCAATTTTCACTCCTGTAGATGGTTCATTCCAAGTATCATCATTTGTCTCAGATCTCTTTGTTCGTTTCAGTTCTAAATTTTCTAGAGATCCTCTAAACGGTGATTTCTTCCAAATCGGACACAATGTTGGCACGCCTAAAGTTATTTGTTTCACTTTACCATCTAATGGTAGATGAGTTGTCCAGGTTCCATCACTCAATGCCCAAATTAAATGTCCTGGACTTTGAACAGTAGATTTTCTACAACTAAACATAATTCCTCTTCTGGGTATATAGGCGCTAGATAGATTGAGAGTATTCTTAAGACCTCGACAAAAACAACCATATTTTAAAGCGGCAGCCAAAGGAGGGATTCTTTGAATTATTAAGTCTGCATTGCTACAATCATACACTTTTTCACATTTCCACCATGGCACTATTTTATTCTCCTTTTCTCCCAATGAAGTTGATCTATCATTGACCCAGGGTAATACTGAAAACACTTTTCCATCCCAGGTAAAACACCAAGGAGTTTTTGCCATATACTGAAAATGGGAATATAAGGTCATAGGCCAAACCGAATCCCAAACTATTTCCTTTTCCTGTAGGGTTCGATTCTTTTTCTCACATTTTGTCTCGGTTATCCATACACTGGTGTTTGTTGTAGCCATTTTAGGCTAGTAACACCATCCCTTGTTCCCTAAATCTCCATATAATCCCGGTTTAGCTACAAATCATCCTTTACATTCCCAAATGGTTGAATATACTGGTGATTCTTCCCCAACTTTAACCTTTTGCAATTCCCAAGTTTCCCTAGGTTCTTGTTTACAATCCATTGTCTCATTTTCATATTCTAATTTGGTCAGATTCATGGTTAAGATTCCCCATGGAATAGATTCACCTACTGCCCTCGGTATTGGTAAACAAGCAGTGATCTGCATAACATTTTGTAAATTGGCAAATCCTTTAATCAATCCTACCATCAAATTTTCCTCAGCCGTTTGTTTGGGAATTTCAATCACTTGTTCTGTCTCTATTTGTCTTTCATTCCTGTCCACCAAGTCAGCCCATGATCCTGCCAACACTACCAACCCAAATGGAATCCAAAGAACGATCATAACCTGATATGAAAAATTAGACATTTTTCAAAGTCAAATTTAAAGTCTTTGGGTCACGGTTGATAATCTTCCATGGAATAGGTGCTTTCTTCACTCGAGTATAATGGATCCAAGCATCCGATTCTGCTATCTTGAGAGCCGTAAAAGTGGTTAACAGTACTTGGAAAGGTGCTTTCCAACGTTCCTGTAAAGGTTCAGAGGTCCAGGTCTTCACATAGACATAATCTCCTGGTTGGAAATCATGCACTGAATTTTCCAGGGATAAAGGTCTATTCCAAATTACTGCACTCCGAATTGCAGCCAAAGTTTTTCCTAGAGAAAGCAAATAGTTATATACATCCTGCTTTCCTTTTACATGTACGTTTGGATTTGGTTCTGGAGACTCATATGGTTTTCCATATAATAATTCATAAGGACTGAGTGAGGTTCCACTCTTTGGCTGTACCCTGATACGTAATAATACCAATGGAAGCGCCTGAGGCCACTTTAGACTGGTTTCTTGACAAATTTTACTTATTTGTCGTTTCAAAGTTTGATTCATCCTTTCCACTTTCCCACTAGATTGGGGTCTCCAAGATAAATGTAGGTCACAATTAATACCCAATACTTTGCTAACACTTTGGACTACTTCAGCAACAAAGTGTGGACCTCTGTCAGAAGAAATTCCAATAGGAACTCCAAATCTCGGAATTATTTCTTGTAATAACCACTTCACCACTTCTTTTGCTTGTGTGGTGCGACAGGGAAGGGCTTCTGGCCATCCTGTAAAAGTATCAACCCCTACCAGGATGTACCGGTACCCATTTTGTCTGGGTAGCTCTGAAAAATCTACTTGCCAATCATCTCCAGGTTCTACACCAGATTTCAGTCTACCCATTTGAACCTTTTTCTTAATCATTGGATTATTTTTCAAACATACTTCACACTTTGCAGTTACCATTTTAGCTATTCCCAACATCTTAACTGATATTACTTGTTTTCGTAAAGATGTTACTAAGGCTTCTGCTCCCCAGTGACATTCCTGATGTCTCGTTTGAATTATCTCTCTCATCACAAGAGGTGGAATTACTACCTGTCCATTAGGGGTTACCCACCATCCCGCTAAGTTTTTCTTAGCATTTAATAACGGACTCAATTTGTCATCTTCCTCTGAATATCTCGGGTTTTCCCTAGGAAGGGTTACTGTTTTAGAAGGAATTATTGCCATTTGCAATGCTTGTTTCTTTGCTACCTTTTTTGCTGTTCTATCAGCTAAATTATTCCCAGCTATTACTTTTGTATTCCCAATCTGGTGTGCCTTACAGTGCATGATTGCTACTTGATCTGGCTTTTGAACTGCTTGCAATAATCATAAAATTTCTGTTTGATGCTTAATGTTTGATCCTTGAGAGGACAATAACCCCCTCTCTTTCCACAAAGCTCCATGGACATGCGCTACCCCAAAGGCATATTTTGAATCAGTCCAGATACTTACTTTCTTGTCTTTGCTTACCTCTAAGGCTCGAATTAAAGCGATGAGTTCTGCCTTTTGGGCTGATGTGGTACTCGCCAATGCTCCTGCTTCTATAACTGTAGTCTCTGTTGTTACCGCATATCCGGCGTATCGGACTCCTTGTTCCATGAAGCTGCTTCCATCAGTGTACAGTTCCCAGTCTGGTCGCTCCAATGGCACATCCTTCAGATCTTCACGACTGGAATAAACATACTCGATGGCAGCCAAGCAATCATGTTCCAGTCGTCCTTCTTCCTGTATGGAACTTAAAAATACTGCAGGATTTACCAGGTTAGTTGTCTTTAGAATCACATCATCCTGTTCAGTCAGTACTACCTGGTACTTCATCATTCGGCTGGGAGACAGCCAGTGTCCCCCCTTCTGTTCTAGGACAGTTATCACCATGTGTGGGACATAGACTGTTATTGTTCTTCCCAAAGTCCATTTCCGAGCTTCTTGTATGAGCATCACTGTTGCTGCCACTGCTCGAAGGCAGTTTGGCCACCCTCTACTCACTGTGTCCAGTTGTCTAGAGAAATATCCGACTGGTCGTTTCCAGCTTCCTATCTTCTGAGTTAACACTCCCAGTGCAAGGTGTTGCCTTTCATGTACAAACAGCTGGAAATCTTTGGTTAGATCCGGCAGTCCCAAGGCAGGTGCAGACATTAAGGCACGCTTCAACTCTACAAAAGCCTTTTGTTGTTGTGGGCCCCATACAAAGGGAGAGTTCTTTTGGGCCTCGTACAGCGGTTTAGCTATTAGCCCATAGTTCATGATCCAAAGGCGACACCACCCAGTCATTCCCAAAAATGCTCTGAGTTCATGAATGTTTCTCGGCTCAGGTATACCACAAATAGCTTCTTTGCGATCTTTTCCTAATTGTCGTTGTCCTTTTGAAATCTCAAAGCCCAGATATATCACAGTCTGGCAGGCTGTCTGGGCTTTCTTCCTGGACACTTCGTATCCATTTAGTCCCAGGAAATTCAAGAGGTCGATAGTCACCTGTATACAGGTAAGTCTTTCTTCTGTAGCAATCAATATGTCATCCACATATTGTAAAAGTAAATGCCCAGGTCTTGATTTATCCTGTTTCCACATTTCAAGTTCCTTTGCTAATTGATTTCCAAAGATAGTTGGACTGTTTTTAAATCCTTGGGGTAATCTAGTCCATGTCAACTGCATCTTTCGCCCGGTTTGAGGATTTTCCCATTCAAAAGCAAACAGTTTTCTGCTTTCTTTTTCCAAAGGTATACAAAAGAAAGCATCTTTTAAATCAAGCACTGTAAACCGTTGATAAGTGTCCCTTAATGCTGTTAACAGTGTATAAGGATTTGCTACTACAGGATAAATATCCTTAACTATTTGATTTACTGCTCTCAAATCTTGTACCAGCCTATATTCACCCGAGGGTTTTCTGACTGGTAAGATAGGAGTCTTATACTCAGATTCACATTCGTCCAAAATGTTATACTCCAAAAATTTATCACTCAATTTCTTCAATTCCTGTCTCACTTCCGGTTTGATTGGATATTGTTTAATTCTCACTGTTCCTGCGCCTTCCTTCAAATCTATTTTAACAGGCTCTGCTAGCTTCGATTTACCAGGAATATCTGTTTCCCATACAGTAGGGATCACTGCCAAATCCACCTCCGGTGGAATTTCTTGTTCCTTTACTCTTTCTTGTAGCATCAAGGTTTCTCCCGTTTTTGACTCGGGTATTTTCAAGAAAAGTTCTCCTTCATCAAAAACAATTTGTGCATTTAATTTAGACAACAAATCTCTTCCTAACAAGGGTATCGGACATTCTGGTACATACAAAAATTCATGTGTAATTATCTTATTTCCAAATTTCAAATCTAGGTGTTGTAGGAATGGCCTGGTTTTCTTCTTTCCCTGTTGCTCCTATTATATTGGCTGGTTTTGTTCCTATTTTTCCTTTACATGTATTTAATACCGAAGATGTCGCTCCTGTATCTACTAAAAATTTAACTTCTTTATCTCCCAGCTAAATTTTAACCAGAGGTTCAGCTGGGTTCCCTCCGGTCCCCTTCAGTCGTCTAAAATCATTATCTTGGCAAGGTCGTGAGAAACACTCTTGTTTCTAGGGCAATCCTTTTTCCAATGTCCTTCCTCTCTACACAAAGCACACTGATTTACTCCTAAGGGGGTATTAAATTTCCGATGGCCACAGTGCATACAACCTCCCCTCCCATTAAATCCTCGTCCTCTTCCTCTGCCCCTTCCTCTGTCTACCGTTCCTGTCATTACTGCCAATAAATCTGTTCTCCTTGATTTTCTTTCTTCTCTTTCTCTGTTGTTATATACCCTCCATGCGACTTCCAGCATTGTATTCAAACTCCTTGAATTCTCTCCCTCCAGTTTCTGGAGTTTTTTCCTTATATCTGGTGCCGATTGCCCCATAAAAATCAAAGCCAGTTGCATTTGTGCTGCCTCTGTTTCCACTCTCAAATCAGTATATTTTCTGGCAGCTTCCTTTAATCGTTCCAAAAATGCTGAGGGAGATTCATTTTTATCTTGTCTTACTTCATATAATTTAGACCAATTCAGAGATTTAGGCATGGCATGTCTAATCCCATATAAAACCCATTTCTGATACCGTCTCAGTCTTTCTCTATGTGTTACATTATTTGGATCCCACTGCGGATCCCCAGATGGAAAATTCTGTTCTATTGTTCCACCTGTAATTCCACTCATCACATCCAACTCTGCCTGAGCTTTACCAGCTTTTAATACCATTTGCTTCTCTGTATCATCTAACACATTATCCAGGATCACCTGTAAATCATTCCAGTCTGGATTCTGTGTTCTAGTTATAGTATCTGCCACCTTGCCCACTTTTTCAGGATCTTCTCTATAATTTCCTGCTGCCTGCTTCCAAGTCATCAAATCCATAGCTGTAAAAGGTACTTTCACTAGACCGGTCCATCACTACCAACTCCCCGTCGCAGGGGAGCTATAGTCTGTGTCTGTTGCCGAGTTCTCCGTGAAACAGGAGTATGAATTACAATCTCTGATAATCTCTCTTCCACATCTCCTGTTCCACTGCTATCCGGTTCAATCGCCTGTTCTCGTGCCCTAGATTCTCGACCCTGATTCCTTTCTCTCCTAAGAGGGGATATATCTAATTCTGGTCCATCATCACTCTCAGTGACAATCTTTTTCTTTAAACAACCTTTCCCGATCTCACAAGTTGAGCAACACCTTTTTACTTTCTTGTTATCAGCAGTTACAGCCATCACAAAATTATCTCCATCAGTTAACTTGCATTCATCCTGCCAGTCTTTTCTCTGTCTCAGGTAAAAGAACAAATCCACATATGGCATTTCACTCCATTTCCCTTCCCTTTTACAGTATAACATTAACTGCGGAATAGTATTATAATTCAGTGTTCCATTTATGGGCCACTTTTCCTGATTTTCCAATGTATACAGAGGCCACCAATTATTACAATACTCAATCATCTGGCTTTTTGGCAAATCCTCATATAAATCTCCCCAATGTGCCAATAAACATCCCAATGGAGAATTTTTCGGGATTTTATCATTTACAGCAAGATTACGCATGCTTTTACTTTTAAACAACCGAGTTAACTTAGATGCCATGGTATAATCACTCACAGTACAATACACAATTATTCAACTCTGTCTCCCCGATCCGCGGATCCACGCTCCACACTCGCTTTCGTGCTTAATTGCACGTCTCACCCTTACAGCCACACTCACACTTTTCCACAATTGTTACTTTAAACAAAGACATAAAACACAATATTATACACTTCTTAATTTTCTTCTCGATACACAGACACAATAAACAATTCTGTATCAGAAGAAAAACCCCTCCTAACTTCTTGTTAGAGGCACTACCTTAGAGAACACTAGAGCATGTAGGTTCTCTTGTTTCCACTTTTGTCCAACCCTGCAATAGCTTTCGCTTATGTCTTACGGGCAGGCGCCTAGGCTTCCTCTTCCACAAGGATCCTTATAGTCCAAGCCTGCGCAGCTTTCACCGCGTCTGACAGGCAGACTTACTCAGTGAGACTCAAACCCACTGGTGGGTCTCCAACCCACTCCTTACCATACACTTATTATAGTGGGACTCCTACCCACTTACTACAATTACAAGAAGAAGTGTCTTACCAAAATCCAGGGAACGTCGCGAAGAGCCTTACGGATCGGGGATCGATGGGTATCCCCGAGAAATCCTCGGTGCCGGCTGGAACCGATCAGGTCCCCGACTCCTCCGGTCTCCTTCAGCGAGGTCCCATCTGGGTCGCCAAAACTGTTACCGAAATCTCGGAATGAAGAACTTACCGACACCAATGTGATGTAGATAAGCAGACATTTCTTTATGGACGGCCGGGTGCGTGAGTGAGTCCCCTCACGATCGACGCACACCATGGTTCAAAATCATACACCTTGTATAGAACTCATTCATACATATTCATTAAATATCCATGCATAATCGTAAGATTTCCCATAAATCATTAACATACTCTCGTACCCGATTCTGCGCAGTAAAGGTTAGAAAGGTCCGGAAATGGGTCTGGGGTACGATTTGGGTAGGTGGTATGTGAGTCGGTGGTCTCGATCTCCCCCTGCCGGAATTACCTGCCACTTGAGGTAACTGTTTCTTGGCCGGCAGCTATGGGTTGCTTCACTCGACTCTTCCCAGTTCACATAAATTCTCATTTTGACATTTTAGTACATCCTCCTAGGTTACATATAAACAATCATCTCAAATCTTAAGTCTGTTATCTAAGTTCTAAACATTCCTACTAGGTGATTCTGACCAATTCCTCCGGCCTTGGTACGGGGCTGTACAGAGGGTTTTTTATAGCCGCTTTTTACTATAACTATAAGTTTCATTAAAATATATTTTCTTATCCTCTTATATTTCTATTACATGATTGATTTTATAAAATCAAATAATCAATCAAATAAAGTCAATCAATCTTAACTTATTAGCAAATCTATAACAGCAGGGGGACCTAAGCCAAAATCTGAGCTAGAATTCAGGCACTTTAGGCTGCTCCAGTGGTTCAAGAAAGGCTTCAGACTGAAAGATCCTGCACTATGCCATCTTAGCAGACTTAAGGAAGAAACTCAGCATCCTGGAGTTCAGCTGTAAGCCTTGTGGTCTCAGTTGCCTTTGCAGCAAGGGGTATGTGTGTTAGCAGTACACTTAGAGCTTATCTGGTTTCAGTAGCGAGGAGGCTGGTTTTCCGTAACTGCTCAGTATGCTTCAGGTGGGGCGTCTTTACAAAGCTGAGCTCTTGGTTTGATGGTGGGAACAGGTGAGTGCTGCTCTCTGGAGACCGTAAAGCCCCGTCTTAACAAGGCGCTGCTGCAGGCGGTGAGCCCTGGAGCACCCCGGTACGGAGCCCTACGTTAGGCGCAGGTGGTGGCTGAGATGCTCTGCCTGCTTGAGGCAGCGCTCGGGTGCGCGTGTCGCTGTCAGCAGGCTGCTGGGGTATCGCTGTCAGCAGGCTGCTCTGCCTTGCTTGGGCTCATACTTCTCAGCTCCTGTGCGGTCGTCTCCGATTGCAGCGATACAGACAGCAGATTTTTCTCTCCGGCTCTGTTTTGTGAGCTTTGTGCCTTCTCTGAATGGATTTCAAAGCTCGTTTAAGTGCATGGGAAGGAATTCAGAAATCATGTTTTATACGCAGCATCACTTTCTGAGGGTGCAAACTGATTGCTAAGTTACAAACCAGCCCAAGGGCTCCGTCAGAAGTTAGAAACCAGCCGCAAAGTTGATCTGCTGAGGGAAGAGAAGGGTCCCGTATCTTCTCGCGGAGCATCTAGTGCTGGTGCCACCCAGCCCGGAGTCGGGGACTGGCTCTGAGGCTGCCTGGAAAATCCAGGCGAACCGAAGGAATTCTGTACTGACATGGCAACCTCTCCCCAGGCCGTGAGACCAGGCTGCCCCTGCGCATCAAAGGGAGCGGCATAGGGCCCCAGCTGCGCTTCAGCTTTGACCAGCTGGACATCGGGAAGGTTTTTGTTGCATCAGCCCCCAGCTACGAGGTGAGCAGTGGGGCTTGCTGGGGTTGGGGTGGATCCTGATGGCCCCTGGGGCAGCAGTGAGCTTTGTGCACCTGCTGGATTTCTGGCAACACAGGCAGTTATGTGCACGCATTATTTGATGTAAGTTAAATGTGGGAGTTTTTGCAGAATCTGGATAGTTTTGATGGGGTCTGAAAGGTGTGTATGTTGTCCACAAAGCCCCGATCCCTGCGTTTTGGCAACCTCCCTTTGAGACCAGCTGGGAGGCTTCATGCAGAAAATCCAGCCCTTGACACATGATAGCAACACCGGGTCAAAAAGGTCAGGATCCAGAGGCTTTTGTTTCAGCCCTAGATGCACTGCGCCCTGGTACCCTGGCGGTTAAAAAGCAGCTGGAACAAAGGGGTTGTGTTCCGACTCGAGTCCGTTGCAAACACCTTTCAGTGAAGCGCAACTTGCTGGATCCTGGCGCCGGAGGGAAGCCGGGCAGCCTCCCCGCGCAGAGCTGCCCGCGCAGGTACCGGGAGCGCTGTCCCTGCTGACCAGCCTCCTGCCACCCTTCAGACCTGGTGCCCCTCTGGCTCTATGAACAGAGCAGGGCAGTTCTGGAAATGAAGCAAAGGAGCTTTCTGGGTATTTGCCTCCCCCCGCCGATGGTGGCAAGTTTTCTCAAAAAAAAACCAACCAAAAAAAACCCCCAAGATACAGCAACTGGAGGCGGTAGAAAATCAGGCAGTACATCGTGCCAGACATTTTCAAAAGCTTGACTGTTGCAGGGAAGGACACGTTAAGGTGTTTTCTTGCCAAAATATTGTGCACTGTATGTATGCATTTTTTAATGCTGATTCTTTATTGATTCTATATATATCAATGTGTTGGTTTCATTACTGGAGAAAATGTGAATAAGTAGATGATACTCCAAGTGCTGTATTAAGTAGCCAGACTGGAGGTAAACTTCAGTGTAGGATCCCTAAGTGCAATTTGTAATTAAGGTGTAAAACATATGAGTAGTTTCCAAGTTACCAGTGCAGAATTTGAATACAGGAATGTTTTCAACAGCAGCTGCAAAATTAAAAAAACAAGGGCTGTACCTCTGCTTCTGTCTCAGTTTTTCTGACAGGTTTTGCGAGGACAAAAGTTAGGGAAAATAACTGCCAAGCAGGTAGATAAGTCCACAGAAATGGCCGGATTTCACCTGCAGCCTTCGGAAACTGTAGAGCTTTGCTTTGGGTAGGTTTGGTGACCACCAGTGTGCTGATACTCACAGGCAGGTGTGGGCATTTCTTGCTGAATCTCAGCAAATGCTGCAGGATTGTGTAGCTTGTTGGAGCAGTAAATAATGGTAAATTAGTAGATGATGGCTGTGAATATTTATGAAAGAGATTCTTTAGAGCAGGTGGAGCTGCTATGCCCCTCCCTCTCATCCTTTCTTGACATGTCTGGTTGAGCAAAGACAAAGAGACTCTCAGATCAAAGAAAAGAACAAAATGCGCCTCACTGACGTACCCTAGCAGAGTCGGGGAGTGCTGCTGAAGCTGGTTATGGGGCTGTCCCAAGGTATTTTCTACATCCAGTAAACTTGCTGGCTGTGACGGGAGCTGAATGTGTTTTGCCCTTGGCAGGACTGGGCTCATCTGGAGCGGGAGCAGTTAGGTGACGATTCGCTGTAATGCTGCGACCGCCCTTTGCTGCTCTTTGGGGCAGGTCTGCATCGCCTTGGTGATGCTGAGCACATCCTCAGCCCTGCAAGTCCAAGCGGACTGCTCTGTGTCAGTGGAATAAACCCAGAGTGACTCTGTTTATGTGAAGTTATCACTGGGGTTTTTTGCATGCAAAAACCCAAAGGCAGAAACTGTCCTGTTGTGTTTTCTTTGGCTTCAGCCAAGCAGCAGCACACAGCATCTTCTGCCTTTTGTAGAAGTTTAATTAGAAAACAAATCAGCCTTCTGTAAGGAAAGAAGATTCCTCATGTATTTCCATTTTGCTTTCTTGCTGCTGCAGGTGATCCTGTTTAACAAAGGAGTCATTGATGCCCCCTCCAAGTTGGTCCTTCCGGCGACCGCTCTGGGCTCCTGCTTCTCCTTTCTCCCCCAGGAGGGCATCGTTTTACCAGATGGCCTCCAAGTCATCCAGATCTCCTTCAGTTCCACCGCCCTGGGGCAGTTCACAGAAGGATTCCGGTTCAGTGCGGATGGGTCCCCTGAGCCCGTGACCTTGACCGTCAGGTGAGGAGGGTTACAGGAGCCTGGGGGGTGCCTCCACAGTAATTCCCACTGCAGACTCCTCTCCTCGAGATGGCATCTGCCTCCTTGCTTTCTGTCTTGCCTTTGTTCCAAGGACCCCTGTCCAGCCCTTATCTCTCATTCTCCAGCCCCACAACTCAAGCTGTTTGTTTCAAATGCTTTTGAGATGCCCACCCACCGGGGCAAGCCGAGCCTCCCTCTTCAGGGGGGGTTGTGCACTGGATTTAGTTCTCCAGGGAGGGAAAAACTCCCAGTTCTTTTGAGTGGAGGTGAGCTGGCTGGTGGGACACGGGGCTGCAGAGGAAGGAACAGCGGTGGGAGTGCAGGTGGTTCCTCTCCTACCTTGTGCTCCTTCCTGCTCTGCGAGGACCCCGATCTCCCTTCAGAAGCACTATTGGAAGATGTGGCTGTTGCCATAAAGACTGCCCTCTTCCCCCGTTCTCTTGCAAGCTGCGCTGTTACCGGCTGTAGCGCACAGGGCTCTGGGCTGGCTGCTTGGCCGAGCCCTCTGGGCAGTCCTTCAGGTCTGACTTCCTTGAGCACAGCTCCTGTGTGCTCAGCAGAAACGGCAGTTATTTCCCCCCTCGCTGCAAGGCTCACCCTTGGCAGTTTCCCAGTGTGAGACCCAGTTGTGGCTGGTTTGGAGGCAGTTTTCTATTGTCTTTTGGCAAGTGCTATTACGGAAAGCATGTCTGCTCCCTTTGCTCCATCCAGAGTAGGATGCTGGGGCTTGGCAGGTTAAGTCTGATTACGTGAGGTCCTTGGAGAGGGAACCTCATTGCCAGAAGGGATTTGCTACCTAACTTGTTCTCAGGAATGGATTCAGCTCCAGGAATCGAGAATTAGCATGGGATTGAAACTCCTGAAAGTCAGATTTTGAGTGCTTTTTGATTGTGCAGTCAGAAGATGCCCAAACCATAGGTGATCACTCTTTGCTTTGGAAACAGACCTGACGAGGTCCTGAACGCTTGTTCTTTTGCTCTTTAGAAAGGGATGCTGGAACTGGGACACCACGGGTGAGTGCAGGTCCCTCCTGCGGGAGGCTGGGGTCTGTTCATGTGTACGAGAGACCCGGTGGCAGTCCTGTGAATAAAACTAGGAGGCACGGGTCACTGTGCTCCTTGATCTGTATTTGTTTTTTTCAGCAAGAGGCAGAGCTGGCATTGATTGGCATCAACCATGAAATTAATGAACGTTGTGCAGCTTCAAGTGCTGATTTCAGTGGATGTTGGTGAGTTTGGGAGTTTGGAACATCTCTGAATTTAGGGATGGGCGGGCTGGTGTGGTGGCTTCAGGACACTCATGTTCGGTGGTGCAAATAGTCTTGCTCTTGGATGTGTCAGCCGGTGCACTGGTGACAAGCTGATACTTTCCTCCAAGATTCCGCCATCCACTGTGTAGAACTTGTGCTGCGTTTCTCAGTAGATGTCTGGGGCTCCTGTGGATTCGTGCCTCAAAATCCTGCACGCATAATGGTAGTGTGGAATAAGGTCTGAGGAAGATGTCCATATAGCCCATGGAAAGGCCAGTTCCAGCAAAGAGATACCAAAGCAGGGAACCTGTGGCTGAGAGGGCTAGTTACAATGAACCTGCTTCTGCATGGACAGCTCTGCCCGTCACATGACAGGTGGGGAAACTGAGGCACAGAGCCATCACTTGTTCAGGGTCCTTCACTGGGCCAGCAGCAACCTGGGGGTGTACCCTGCCTGCCCTGGTGCCCTGAGCCACCTCAGCAGCTGCCACCTGCTGACCACGTTGCTTTGGCTGCCTCCTGTGCACAGGGATGCTGTGCCGAGCGCAGGGGTGACGGGTTGATTTGAAACCCACCGTGCTGCTGAGACCAGCTTCTATCCGTCCCGGTGGTAACGAAAGCCGAACACTTTGCAGCTCTTTTTAACCAAGCCAGTTCCTCCTCTGCCTTTGTCCTTACAGGGGCTGTGTCATCGGACCGACTTTCCCTTTCCATGTACCTTCCCTCCATTTGGCGACGTCTCCTTTGGTGAGTGTGCCCTGGGCTTGGACCGCTGGTGGGGAGGTCTGTGCCTTACTGAAATGAAGCGCTTTGGGAGCGTCTGTCACTTGTGTTCCTCCACAGCAGCCTTCAGGGTGTTAGAACCAGGGCTGCCGCTTGCTCAGGTGGTATTTTGCTGCCGTGAGATCAAACAGGACCAAAGGAATAGAAAGTCAGTATTTTCCTGGTGCCCTCAGAGCCTGCTCAGCCCCAACCTCCCAATCCTTGGCGGCAGAATGATGGTGAAAGCCCTTGTCCCAGAAGGGCCCAGGGGATGGGGCTGCAGGAGAAGGGCGTTGGAGCCACACGCTAGCCTGTGGCTGCTCAGGGTGAACGTTCCTGTTGCAAGGCGAGGACACCACTTACCCACTTGACCTTTAGTGTGAGCTGTTAATTTGTGCTGTGAGGGCTCCTCGTTATCACCTGCCCGGTAATAAGCCCAGGCAGTAGCTCGGCATTGGTTTGGGCAGTGATGTCTCCAGAGATGTGGGCTCCTTCTCCTTCCCCAGCCGAAGCACTGCTCCACTGACGGAGCCGGTGGCTGAGCACCCAGAGCATCTCCACTGAAATGCAGATTCTGATTCTCCATCTCGAGTCTCAGAGAAAAGGCTTTGTACTGAGATGATCTAAAGTTTACATGTGAAATCAATTGGGGATTGATTGAAGGGCCATGATCATTCTGTGCCCAGGATGCCTCTGTGGTTTCATGCGGTTCGTGGACTTTCTAGGAAATCTCAATACTTTCCCTGAGCCACTTCCCCCTCTCCCTGCATCACCACTCGGCCACTTCTCTGCTTCCTTTTGAATAAATAGACCCACAAGAAACGCACCGGCAGAAATGCGGTTGTGTAATAGGAGATTCCTCCTACTTTAATCTGATTTCATTAACAAGGCCTTTTCAGCTGAAGGCAGCTATTGTATTTTTGCTTCTTGTCACTGTGCTGCTGGCTGTTGTCTGCATCTGGTGACTTCGGTCCCATTTGGGGCTGTGCAGTGGGTCAGTCGGTGCATGTCCTTTCTGTGCCCCACCCCCGCCTCCCTGCCGGAGTAATTGCTGGCGGTGGGCAATGGTCACTGCTGCTGGGCACAGAGGAACTATCTGCTGTGTCTGCGGGTGGTTTTCCTCCCTGTCTTTATTCAAATAGCACTTGGTAAGCAGGGCATGGGAGGTGTCTTCTGGCAGAGCTGGTGTCCGCTCCAGACCAAGCTGTGGGCTGGTGTCCTGCCTCTGCAGAACAGCCACCCCCTCACCCAGTGTGGTTGTACCACTGGTTTTCCGTTGTGGAAAGCAAGTGTCAGAGCTGAAGTGATGTCAGGCTTTGTGGGCAGTAATCAAAGGCAGTGTGGATGTGATGTCCCCGTTTGTTAGGTAAGGTGAGACACAGTTCCTGCTCATTTCTAAGGAAGCATCAGGTTTGCCTGCAGTGAGGTGGGCCGAGTTGTCATGTGCTCAGTCTGGTTGCCCAGAAACAGGAGATGCCTTAAGGGTCCTGCCTAGAGAAACTGCATTAGAGTGCAACGCATCATGTTGTAGTGCCCGGTCTCATCCTTTCTTTTCCTTACATGACAATGCCCTACTTTCATATATTGAAAACTGGGGGAATGTTCGTGGAGTTAATGGGGGATTTTACAGACTGAATTTTCAGAATAAATGCTCTGTCTGGGTGCACACTGATCAGTGAGAAAGAGTTGGGGCTGGTTTGGGGGCAGGTGAGAGAGCTCCTCACAGGTAGAGACAGCTCTTCAGCACCAACGGCACTGCCCATTGCCAAGGAAGCAAGCTGTGCCATCCATGGAAAAAGCAACTTCAGTCACAACTCACTCCTCCCTGAGCTTCTCCATTACCTCTCATTCACACTGAAAAGAGATAAACAACAAGCACCGGTCTATCCTAACAGGAGAGTCACACCAGGAATCACGGGATAGCCGGGGACTTAACTGATATTTGTCTCACCTTCCCAGGCTTTCCTCGCACCCTGCCGTGTCGCCTCACTAACACCTCCTTGGTTCCCATGACTTTCAACCTTCGCATCCCTGGCGAAGGCTCAGGACAGCGCAGCGTCACCAGTTTTGCTCAGATATCAGACAACACTTGCCCGTCCTGGAGAAAGGGAGCCCAACATCACATCAAGCCAACTGAATTCACCATAATGCCCTGCAAGGGGACCATCCGCTCCCAAGGAGCCCTGGGTATCCAGGTATGGCACGAGCCCGGCCATACGTGCTTCAGCAGGTGGAGCTGAAGCTTCACTGGTGCGCAGGAGGGCTGTAGTGCTGCTGGCTTTGGGCATAACGCAAGTAAGAGATCGGTGTTCGTGTTAGGTTTTTGTGAGCTGGGGTACTCTGGGGCGGAGCACCGTTTTGTTTCCAAAGTTGTAAGCCAAGGATCATGTACCCTACGGTCAAGCACAGAAGCCACGCGTGTGTGTCTGAGCTGCTTAGAGCAATTTGATTTAAAGTGGGCCGAGGAAGGATGGGGACAGAAGGTGACTGTTAAAAGAAAGATGTCATTGCATAAAGCAGTTTGCTATTCTTCCCGGTCTTATCTTTCCTCTCGTGTGGAGCAGAATGGTTGCATCCACTGCAGCGAGGACTGGAAAAGCTCCAGCAGCCATGAGCTGCACAGCTGCTGCTGGGCCACGTTTTGCCCTCGGCTTCCCACTGTAAAGCTGGACTCATTCTGTGAAAGTCAACAGATTTCCTCTGGATTTATGCTGTTGTAGTCGAGAGTAAAAATTGGTCCCAGTGGCAAGTAGAACATGAATTGTGCTTTAATTTAGCTCACATATGCCCTGGTATGCAAGGCGTACTTAATAAATCGGATATCGCCAGAAGAGTTTTGTTACTCGGAAAGACAGTGGTCTACACGTGGACCAGCAGGAGAACTAAGGCAAAATACCGCTCCCTTTCCTGACCGTGGGTGAGAGCCAGAGGACACCATGCGTGGCTGATGGCTTCTGGCAGTGATTAAGTATCTGACGCTCTTCTCCTCTACCAGGTCACCCTGTGTTCCAGCACGGTGAGGCGATACGAGCTGGCGCTGGTGGTGGGCGTGGATGGTGTTGGCCAGGAGGTGTTGGCGTGCCTCTCACAGCCAGGTACCGGCGCTTTCCTTGCAGCTGGCCACCTTTCCCCGCGTACCCATGCCCAGCACGCTGCCTGGCGTGGGGTGTCCTGGCTTCAGCTCCAAATGAGAAATGTTGCTTAACGAGCTAGTTCTGCCCAGCTCGCTGTGAGCACAGCCGTGCTTTGAAAGCAGCCCATGTTGAGAGGCACCTGTGCTCAGTGCTCAGGGCCATGCCTCTGTCTTTTTTTTTTTTTTGGTTTATTTTATTTTTAAGGGAGCAGTGATTATATTCACTATTGGCCTGTTGTCTGGGACTTGAGGAGTAATGAATCTCCAAAGGACTGCCCCTGCTTCTCCCTGCAAGCGGTGGGCTTGTGCTGGGTTGGCCCAAAATGCAGCATTTGTTTGGAAGGCGGCGAGCAGCCTGCTGAAAGCTGGGGTCTGGCTCAGTTAATGAAGGCGTGTGCAAATGGGAAAGGGGCTTACGGCAGGAGTGGTGAGGGGAAACTAGTCCTTGGTGTGGCAGGTGAGCTCGGGTTTCTCTGGTTCTCTTGAGCATGAACGTTCCCAGACTTAAGCCAAAAGCTGCAGCCACGTTCAATGCCGTTGCGCCGCAGCGGGTGCCAGTTTAATGACGAGAGGGACGCAGTTCGCTGGTGCTGTTCCCTCTCCCCGGCAGAGTCACCCACTGGGTGCCTGGGCTGCAATTTTGTAAAACGAGTGGGAATGGGAAGAGTCAGTGTGTGGGCTGGTGTGTGGAGGACCCAGGCAGCTGCAGGAGCTGGGAGAGGCTGGTCACCCACTGCGAGAGGCAGGCGGTGCTGGTGCCCTCCATCGCGGGGGCAAGCGGCTGAGGTTTCAGGCAGGGCGAGAGCGGTACGGGAGAGGAGGGAGGTGCTTTTACTGAGATGCGGGAGTCTTGTTTTCCTTGAGCTTTGGGGAGCGCTGGTCCTCAGCGGGAAGGCTCCCGCAGAGCTCGTGCCTTGCTGGGACTGTGGGAGGGTCCTTGCCGGCCTCCTGGGGCAAGGGAGGGGCAAAGCTTGATGAGAGAGCACTGGGGCAGGGCACTGGGCAGCCTCTGCCACGGGAGTCTGGGGCTGCCCCTCCTTTACAAGAGGCTGTTGAGTAAGAAGAAGTTAGAGGTGATCGATTGCCGTAGAGGTAGGAAATGTCTATCTGGCAGAGACAAATGCGTTGTGTCTGTTTCATGCTGTTTGGGGAGTAAACAACTTCTACGTTCTCTCAGTGTCTCTAATTCCCTTTGGTCATCTCTTCACCCGGATGTGTCGTTCCTCCGCTGCACGTGCTCAGCCCTGTTCTGACATTTGGACGGTGCTTTCTGAAGTTCCCTTGCGAGTGGATGCTGACCCTTGTGAACGACAGCGATCTTCCAGGCTGCTATGGAGTCCTTCCTCAGGCTTGGCGTCGTGTTCGCCTCCTGCCCTCAAACGTCGTTATCGAGGGGTTTATTAGGAAAGAAACGGGGTTTGGATAAGACCTTGCTGTTTTATATTCAAACCTAAAGTTTTGGAGAGAACGGGAAGCTACCTGAATATGAACTTCAGGAGCGGTTTGAACTCTTCAGGAAGCAGTTTCGGTTCTAGTCTTTGGGGTGCTTTCATGCAGGAGAACTTGGAGGGTTGTGAAAAGCTGCTGCAAGGAGGCCGCCAGCACCGGAGTGGGCGTTTGTGAGTGCAGCAGCTTTTGGACCCTGTGAGGATGCTAATTAGGCCCATATAAATCTTGCTCCTTGTGTTGCGCCTTTCTGCTTTCTCCTAGGGATTTTTAAAAATGTGGGTGAATTGCCGTTGTGGTAGATGTTAAGGAGCTTGGAGTTTCCTCAGAGGTCACTCTGAAGTTGTCTTTGATTCTGTCCCTTATAGGAGCACAAGGAGGATGCTGCTGTGTGGTACTCCAGCCCTGTGCCGTGTGGGATTATCCAGCCTCACAGCTTGGTGGAGATCCCGTTGACGCTGGAAGCCCAGGCGATAGGAAGGCAGGACACTGTGGCTAGTGTCTCAGTGTTTGGGAATGAAAGATCCCCGCTGGTGAGTGCTAGGCGAGATGCGTGCCTTTGTGTGACTCATCTTGGTGGGCATAAAGTGTACAGGGGTTCTGCCAGGGAAAAGGAGAACGTGACAATACGTGGCTGGTGCGGACACGGAAAGAAGGGATTCATGGCATAAGTAGCAGCTAATGCCTAGAGAAGGGTGGTGTCCTCTTAGGTGGAAATCTAAGTGTCTGAGATGGTGTTTAATTACGGACGTGTGAGGCGGGATAACAAGCCCAGTCTGAAACCCAGAGCAATTCCTGGGTCTCTCGCTCTCCTGCGTTACGAGATGAGCAGCAACCGCTGCTTCATTAGAACTCTTGTTCGGGAGCGCACGGGGACATCGCTGAATACCACTAAAGCAAGAGCGGTGTAAGAGACCGTGCTGAAATGATGATTTCTGTAAAGCTGGATTTAAGCTTTCCTGAAAGTCAGGTCCATCCCGCCTGAGAAATATCCATCATATCTCTTTGCCAAAAGCCCCAGCCAAAGACGCATGAGACTCCACACTGCTTGCATCTGGAGCACAAGCTTTTTTTTCTTTTCTTTTTTTTTCCCTACCAAGCTTGAAAAGGGGTGAGGCAAAGCATTCCTGGACTAAAGGCTCCTACAGGACATTTGCATTCAGGCATATACAGCAGCAACAACAAAGTGTAGGCAAGAGAATGTTGTATCTGGTGTCCTGGCTTCCACTGGCTGAAATCGAGAACAAATTTAGTTAATTAAACTTTAATTTAAAAGGATACTAACTTTTGAAGCAGCTGTTTTAAAATGTCTTGTCCTCTCCCTGAGCACGGAAGGGGATATCAGAGGATTCCCGAGAACGTGAAGCTTTCTGTAACAGAAAGGAAGGCTGACATTTTGAAAACAATTGCAGGGATATAAACTTTTTATAAACCGAATTGAAACGATGATGCCAAATCCCCTGGATGCCACTGATCATCTCAACCCTGGCTGCTGGGGGTGTGCATGTAAACCAGTCAACAGCAAGGCCAGGCAATGCAGGCTTTGCAGGGAAGTCTCAAGTTTGACAAAACAGTTGCTTGCAAACAGAAGGCATGCTTCCCCGAAAGAGGAGGGTTTCTCCCCACTGGAATAACCAGTTGTTTAAATGTCAGCTGGATTTTGAACTACAGGTACCTTGAAAAGCTTTTACGCTTGGGCCAACAATTTATAAATTGAAAGTTGACCTTACCTTAATCTTTTCTGTTTGGACGTGAACGTGTCAATGTTTTGCCCAAAGGGCGAGCATTTCAGCTGGAGAAGCGTAGCTGTGCCTAAAGAAAGGACTAGATGCGTTGCATTTTCTATAGGTCTGTCTTCTGGTTGCAGTGCAGTTCCAGTAGTTCCCTGGTAGCTGACGCACCCAAAGCTTTCTGGGCTGGCAGAAGAGCTGGCTGTCTTGTTACGTGTCCTGCGCTGGTGGCAGATCCTACCCGTACGGCTGCAAGTCTGACCTTGGGAATCGCTGCAGTGTGTTCCAGTAGAACTTCAAAGCTCGTCTTGCCTTAGGCTGGGGTGCCCAGTGTCGATGCCTGGTCTTTACCACCGTTTCAGGCAGAACGTGGTACAGATCTTTCATCCAGGCTGTGCAGAGTCCCTCCACAGCTCCGTTGTCGGGTATTTTGTTTGCAGGTGAACGCGTGCCAGCTCCAGTCTGGCGTGTGTCATATGCATGAAGGAGCTGGTAAATCCCAGCGCTGGCGTTACTGGTGGCAGAGCTGCCATCGCTTGTTGCTGCCTTTCCCTGTGCCATGTTGCCTGTAACGCTGTTGCATGGCATTTTCCTTGTCCCTTTTAGAACCCTGTAGATGAAGGGGTAGCGTTTCTGAAGCCCTCTCCTTGGTGGTGAGGATGCGTGGTGTTAGTACACAGGCTGACAGAAGGCAGCTCTCCTGGGCATCCTCCAGATGTTGTTCCGCTCATCCCCAAAGGGCTCTGCCCTGCCTTTGCTGCTGCTGTCCCGCTGTCACCGGGAAGCTGAGCTGGCTGGCGAGGCGCAGCTCTTCCCTGCAGCTCCTCCTTCCCGGGAGCTTTGGGCAGCATCGCCCAGACATGCATCATCGTGCATGGCTTCAGTTCCTTATTTTGGAGGCCCCAGCCTTGGTAGGTGAGGTTTTTGGCTCTTAGTTGCACGCAGCAGTGCCCTGCCAAGGGATGAGCATTTCTGGATGCTGCTGCTTCTGGCTGAGTTGGGCTGGTGATTCTGACAGCGGTCAATACCACTTCCTTGAGCCAGACATCATTAAAGGTTTTACATCGTGGAAGCTGGTTTCTTTTTCGGTTAAATCGTACTCTGTGCCCTCCAGTGAATCATACGGCGTCTGGTCAGTGTTGGGAGTTCTATGCATTCAGATCCTGTTGAAGTGTTGAGGTGTTTGGAACCAGTGAAATCCACCGCAAGAGTGGACAAATTCTCGTTGTTTTTAATGATGTGGGAAGGTGGTTTAGCAAAGGGATCTGTGTTCCTCCTCCAGTAGTCTGTGCCAGTTCTGCAAGGAGAAAGCTTTTGGTTGTGACCGTCGAGAAAAAACACCACTTGAATGATGTAATGAATAATTAATGCCTGTTATTCATGCCATACCAGGAATACACATAAGCACACATCAGAGGCCATAACTTGCACGATCTCTGCTCTGAAGAGCCTGCTTCGCTTCTGGCTTGTGCTGGTTTTCAGAGGTGCATTTTTGGGAATGTCAGAGAAGTAACTGTCCAAGTGTCGCTGTGCAGCAGCAGCGGTCAGGGAGGTTTGGGGCAAGGCTGAGCGGCAGAAGGAGCGGGAGCAGGCACAAGGCAGAGAAAGGAGAGCTAACTGTGGAGGAGGTCTGGAAAGGAGAGCGTGGGACCCAGGGTTTCTCTGTCCCCTGAGAACGGGAGCTTGTGGCTTTCAGATGGGGTCACTCCCGAGCCTGCACTTGCCCCAGGCCTTCTGTTTCAGCCTTGCAACACTGAAAACTTCCAACAGCCGTACTTATCGCCCAGTCGAGGAGGACACTTAGAGCTGTCTCATATTTTTTAACTTCCCCTGCTTTTCTTTTTTCTTTCCTACCTGCTTCCTGGAGCAGAATGTGTCTTTAGTGAGCATTGGAGAAGAACGGGTTGTCTACGTGCATCTGAGTGAGATAAATTCCAGCAGTATTGAAGTCCTACAAGATGCGTCCAAAACTCTCCACCTCTCCAATCAGGCTGTCATCCCTGCTTCCTTCTGTGTAGAGATGGTAAGTATCTGTGGGGCTATTTCCCAATGAAAATTGACTGGTCTGTAGCAGCCTGTGGCCTGATTTTTACATGCAACGTTCCCATATTGCTGTCTCGGAGAGAAAGCAAGATATTCCGTCCCAACGCAGCGAGAGGAGCCTGGCTCTGGGGGCAGTGTTAGCTGGGGCACCCCTCAGTAAAACAGACAGCTTGCATAGATGTTTGTGCAGAAATGAGTCTGGATCATCTTTACAAGTTTTCCCTCTGTTTTCTGGGTGGTATTTAACGGAGAGTCGTGTCTTTGGAGCTCTGAGATCAAGAGGCCCCTGTGGCCCTTTGCTCCTGGAAGGGCATGGATTTCCCGACGCTTTCCCCATTAGGTCTGCGTTTGCTTTGTGTCAGACTGCTGTTTGTGACAGAGTCTGGGGTGTGAAGTTTGTCCTCAGCCTGCCTGTGGTGAGGTGAGTTTCACACCCGCTGGGGGCCCAACCAGCTGTGGTGTTGCACAAAAAGATAACGGTAAGGGTTGTGTAGCTACAGAGCGTGTGGGCTCCGTCGCGTTGCAGAGCATCTCTGGAGGCCAGCCGCAGGGAAAGGCCGTTGAACTGATGGAGGCTGCAGCTGACAAGCTGCGTGTCAGGAGGAGGTTGGGTCGCTGCCCTGGCAGGGGGGGGCAGGGCTGGTGCAGCCAGGGAGGGCTCCGTGCGGACGCTGGGTGGGATGTGCCGCTCACTGGAGGTGGGATCTGTGAGGGGCTTAAAAACAGGGTTGGGAGGAGGTTTGTTCTGCTCCACGCTAGGTGGGCTGGATTTGTGGAGCTGGTTCACCCAGGCCTAGCTCTGTGGGCTTGGTTGGGTCTGCGGGTAAAGCATCAGGCAGCGTGCGAGAGGCCAGGCTCAGCCTCCTGGGCCAAGGGGGAGGGGGGCGAATTTCCTCCTTGCTGCTTTTCCAGCTGTTTGGGGGCCAACAGTAACCTCCAAGTGGGGGAGGGATTCCCAGGGCAGCTTTCTTTGAATCCACCATGAAAACCCGCTTTCCATCTGTGGCGAGAGCAAGCCACCAGGGATGGCTGGTACTGGTGTTGAAATGATGGGTTTGCATGCCTGTCGCAGGCAGTGACCCGCAGAGCTGTTCGGGTCCTGCTGCCCCGGTGCAATGCCTCCCTCCTCCCCGGGCAGCTCGCGGTGTAGCCGGGGGGCTTGCAGGGTACATCTGCCCCTCCGTTGCCTCAGGGCCCTAACCCATGGGACTGGGCAATAAAGCCTGTCGTGCTTCACCGCCATCTCTGCCAGTCCTGGGGCTGATCAGTCACTAGAGCAGTAACACGAGGCGGCTCAGGGACGGTTTCTTTCCCTGCAATAAAGACGGGCTCTGCTTGAGCAGTGGCTTGGACCAGATGATCTCCAGAGGTCTCGCCAGCCCCAGCCGCTCTGTGACTGTGTGTGTGTGATGATCCCCCCTGCTGACTCCACGGGGCTGAGTTCCCCCATGGTGAGCATCTCTGCTTTTCAGGGCAGCTGCTGCTCTCATGGAGACGTGCCAGGAGGCAGGTCCTGGGAACCTGCTCCATCAGCCGCTTCACCAAAGGCTCTTCAGACAGACTCGGGGCACGGTGCTGCTGAGGCTGCCTGATGGGAGCAGCGCGGGCGTGGGCGAGATGTGCCCGAGCTGCGCCCTGGCCCTCAGCAGCTGCCTGCTCTGCCGCTCTTTTGCTGCCCCAGTTGAAGTTTTGCCCTTGGCTGCCTTACGCTGCCTGGCAGCTCCTTGACGGGAAGCAGAGGGGACTGAATAATTGTGGAGATAAAGCCTGAGATGCAGTCGGGTGTCAGGGTGACGTGCACGTGTCCACCTGAGAGCGGAGCAGGCTGCGCTGTGCCTTAGCCCAGCTGATGGGTGACACGGGCATCCTTCATTCCCCCGTGTCCCTGAACCCAAGCCTTGTGTCCTCTAAAGCGCCAAAGCCGCTGCTCTGATTCCTGCTTGGAGGTTGCTGCAGGGTGGTGAGCCGTCATTTCCCTGTCTCCCATTTGTTGGCCAATCTGCAAACGGTGGCTGTGAGGCTCAGAGATCATGGTCTCCAATTGAAAGGGCGAGTTATCGACTGAAATTTTCACAGGAGCGTTGCATCGGGAATGTTATGCAGACTGACGGACAGCTTGACAAACTGAATGAGGTTAATTGAAGGGGCGGCAACAGGGCAAACGAAAGGCTGGTGTCTTGTTTGAAACAGAAAAGGAAAATGCTGTAATGCAGGTGGCCGTGCTGCCACCCCGGTGGTACTCTTAACCCTCGAGTGATAATTGCTCTTCCTGTTAAGGCAAGCTTGCTGCTGGCTTTGTGGGAGACAAGATCATTACCTGAGCAAGCCAGCATGATTTGTGGTGAACTTCACTTTGGGAAAGTGACTTCAGGAATTCCTTGCAGTCCCCCTCAGGCACCAGCTTCCCTGTACCCCTCTCCTCTCTGCTGGGTGAGTTGTGTCTGTTCTATTCTCAGTTGCAGGGAGCAGCAGGGAGGGAGTATCTCTGCCACCAGAAGAAAATAAGTAAAAACCCGCCAAATCTGTGTGTTGAGACGGGGCTTTTTGGGTTGGAAGAGGGGTGTAGGGACTGCATACCTGCGTCCTCGGTTGGCTTATCCCTGCTTGCCAGGGTGTCTGCAGATCTGCGACCCTTGGGACCAGTGTGTCGTCCTGTGCTCACACTGTCAAATCCTGTGTCTGTCGGGTGTGCTTTTCCCTGTCAGATTGCTTTCCCAGCTGCCAGGCAGCCCAGCGTGTTAGGGAATCCTCTGGATCCAGCAAGGGGAGGATTTGTGTCTGTCTTGGGTAAAAAAAGACTGGAGGAATGAGTCAACATGAAGGAGCTGTTGCAGCTTAGCTGGGGGCTGATGTAACCTGCTGACAAAAGTGGCTGTTTCTCCTCCTTGCTCCATTGTCATCTTCTTTTCCTGCCTCCCTAAGTGCCTGATTTTTGCCGTATTGACAAGTGCCAAAGGCTTGTTATGGACTGATGGAAGTGTTTGCTCTCCCTGCAGAAAGGAAAAAGCATCATTCTTAGGTCATTTCCTACTTGTTCTTTGTCATGCTGTCTTCTCGGAGATGTTTTATGTGGCTGCTAAGGCTGACATCTCTTGGCACCACAGAAGGCAGCTGCATGTCACGTCTCTGTGATCAGGAAAGAAGAGACAGGCCTAGGGTGTAAGTTTTCTTAATCAGTGGCAGCTTTTTTCTGCCTGCATAACCCCCGTGCTGGGTCTGTTATGTGCTGCCACAGGGCGCAAATGGTTTCCCAGCGCCTTGTAACGAGGGAGGAGGCAGAAGACCTTCCTTGGGATTTCCTCTTCGCATGACAGTCGTAATGCGGGGTCCTGTCTCCTTCAGCCTGGTCCCTGACCTCCCTGATCCAGAGCCCTGTGCTCCAGGTGAAGCTCGCTGCTGCCTGGTTTCCAGCAGCGGTCGTACAGCCAGCTGCATCGTCTTCAGGAGGGTGCCTGGTGGCTCAGTGCAGATCCCCTTCGGCGTTCCCAGGGATGCGCTGCTGTCACATTCAACTGGAGCTGACCTTGCAGAAGAGACCAAGTTTTGTTTGTTTTTTAAAAAAAGAAAAAAAGCTGTAACTATTTGTCTTGTCACTGGGATTCACTGCAGATAACTGATTTTTCAGGCAATGTATAAAGGCTCTTGGTCAGGTGTGGTGTAAGCAAGGGCAGAACACGCAGTTCCCATTCCCATACTGGCTTCTCCCCTCTAGCACACAATTTTTTTCATTTACTAATTTAATTGTTTATTACCTCAAGCCTTTGGCGACACTGCCTTTATTAACAAAACGGCCATATGGAGAGACAGCAAAACACGGAGGAGATAAACTTAAAAACAGTGCCGATGAGGGGATGCTGCTTTAGTGATTCTGTTCCTTGTTCTGGCTGACGGGCAATTCTGTTGCTCTCTGAGCAAACCGTGCAGGCTGGGGGCAGTGAAGGCTTTGAAGAGCATGTCAGCATTGACTGCAGTTCTCCCCAGCTGCTCTCACTGAAGTCGGAGCAGACTTGAATTGGCAAGAGGGTGGTTTTTAAATCTACTGCAAATTACCACCCCCACCCCCACCCCTGCCCCCCAAAGCAGCTGAATAATTAGCCAGTGGGTCAGTGTTTGCTCCTAGTGAGACAGAGGCAGACAGTGCTGTGCCCTTCAAATGGTATCTGCAGTGCTATTTAGAAATTAGGGTTAAATGAACCTTCCAGGGTACGGGCAGCGCTAGCCCTGCATATGTGGCCTCTTCCAAGGTGAGCAGAACTTTTGAAGATGCGTAGGCTTAACTCTTTCCAGAGCTGTCCCACCAGAGCCTCATGG